>NC_136411.1:56130000-56730000 GCF_051521515.1 Lactuca serriola | reverse complement strand
CACAGTTAGCAGGCCCGATATAATGTTTTCAGTATGCTATTGTTCCAGGTTTCAAGCAAATCCTCGTGAACCACACATGCTAGCAGTGAAGAATATATTCTGGTATTTGAAGTGAACCACCTCTCTTGGTCTCTGGTATCCTTCAAACTCAGGTTTCTTCATTCAAGCCTTCTCAGATGCAGACTTAGGAGGATGTGTTCTAGACCGAAAAAGCACCACAGGAGGCTGCCAATTCGTAGACGGAAAGTTGGTTAGCTGGAAATCGAAGAAACAAACATGTGTTTCTCTATCTACAGCCGAAGCAGAGTACATTGCAGCCGCCTCCTGCACATCACAAGTGATTTGGATCCAAAGCCAACTCCGGGATTATGGACTCAATATGAAAAAGATCACACTATATTGCGACTCAGAAAGTGCAATTAGGATCTGTCATAAACCAGTGCAACCTTCCAAGACCAAGCATATAGCACTGAGGTATCACTTTATTAAAGATCATGTGGAAGATGGAAACGTCGAAATTCACTTTGTTCGGACCACTGATCAACTGGCCGACATCTTCACCAAAGCCCTTCCTGAAGCAAATTTCAATAAAATCCTACAAGGCCTAGGTATGATGGAATCAGATTCAGTACCAAAAACGCCTTCTCAAAAATAAAAGTTCGAAGCGAAATGAACCGAACGCTCGGTCTATTTCGGGCTCGGTTCACACGGGAACCGAAATGAACCGAACTCTCGGTTTATTTCGGGTTCGGTCCCGTTGCACTTGTTTTCGCTTATCTAAAAAAGGTGATGTCTTTGGTTATATACTTTTGTACAATTGTTTTCCAAAAATCCATTTTTTTAAGGAACCGAAATGAACCGAGCGTTCGGTCCATTTCTGGTTCGGTTCATTTTTTTTGTTTGGTTTGTTTTGTTTTTCTCTTTACAAAAATATCAAAATTCCAAAAATATTTTCTTTCTTTTGTCTCTACTTCTGTTTATGTTAACAGTTTCTGGAATATCGATGGGGCAGGTATCATTCTCACACTTTATACTAGCTAAGTGTCCCTATAAGCATGTTGTCCTAAGCCTCAACTAATTTTGAATAAAGCCTTATTGACTGGGTATATACAAACCTTGTCTTCCCAATTAGGCTGCTAAATTTATTCTAATCATGAGCTACCTTACTCTTTTCTCATATGAGTTAAGAGTTTTCTGCATGTTCATTCTTTTTATAGCAGAGGTACTTTAGTTTCTTTACAACACCTCAAACACTTTTCTCCATCATATTTCAGTTCATAAATGTAACCCTTGAGACTCTCAGAAATAACCACTGAGGTTTATGGTTACACAATCTCTGTGTTTATGATCTTAGCTTCGTGTCACTACGTGCTAAGTGAAACCCAAAATTCAATACCCACTATGAATTGACGGTGAACAATTAAATTTGCTCTAGCTTTCACCCATGAATTAACGAAATCACCCAAGTGGTTGTACCATGAAATCTCTAGTTTTCTTTTTGTGTGATTCGTATGAAATTGTTACACACCATAACATTTCTTCCCATAGAATCCAGGTTTAATTTTTTTTCGAGATTTCACACCAAACATTTCCAGCAAGTCACTGAATATAGTCCAAACCTACTTGTTCAACAGACCACATCGGTGTCACAGGTACTTCGTTCGGTTTCGGTCTTATGTCAAGATCCGGAATTCTGAACTGAAGTGAAAGCCACCCTTCTAAGCCTCATCGAAAGATGCCTTTCAACACTTCTCAACGAGTGTTTGATTGTAATTCAACGGGAATCCACACAGACACTTTAAAGTCTCTCTTGAGTTTGAAGGAAGAGTTTCGTGCCCGGGATCCACTGTTTCGTGTCTATATTGACATCACAAATTCCCACGTAGATGTTGCTTTATTTCTTTATCTTTGAAACTCTATGCATGAAAATCTTTTTTGATTTTCCAAATGTCTGGTTCGGTTCTCTACAAGCTACTTTCCTTTATGTAGCTTCGGTTCTTAAGGATATACTCAACAAGGGAATGCTGTGGTTTTTCTAAGTTTTTGATTTTATTTAATGATGACAACTCATTTAAAAGATAAGATGATGACTCAGCTGGAAGATTAAAGGTTTCAAGAATTCAAAAAGGAATTTGGTGGGAAAGCGTGCTAAACGGAAACGATTTTCTCTTTAATGCGTAATCATCGGGGTTGCCAACTGTCACGTTTCAATCAATTCAGGAACCGTTTCGCGTTTCAAGAAGATTTGGGGGTGAATTTTTCTCTCACCTCCATACCCGGTATAAAGGGTTAAACCCTAGTTGTTTGACCTCTTTACTGTAACCCAAATTTCTGAGAGCAAACAAAGGAAATTTTTCTCCCACTGTTCACCTTCTTCTTCGAAGCATTCAACAATGGCGGATTCCTCCTCTGTTCAAGAAACATCTTCTAGATCCAACATTCTCCCAATCTGACCTCAACAAAGCTTGGTCATCGACCTCACCCCAATCTCCTATGATGCCTTCATGTATCCCATAGTGGAGTGTCTCAAATACTCTCCACTGGTTCTCGCACTCTCCAAGGTTGAAATTGTGCCTATGGAATGTCTATCCTAGATTTTCTCCACCGCTCACTATGATAAATACTTTGATCGCATCTACTTCGACATCCTTAACACCAAAACCTCCATCTCAAAGCAACGATTTTGCTGGCTTCTAGGGTTTGAACCTGACGAATCGAGGGTTAACCCTGATTCGATCTCTGTGGGTCAATTATTCTCCATGTTTTACAACATGGGTTACACTGAAACCCTTACTTTCGTCACGAAGTTCAAGAAGTCATGCCTTCCTCCTCAATGGAACGGCTTCTTCACGATTTTGTTCAAAGGTTTATCTGAGAGGAGTGCAGGTTCTGATGGGGCCAATCGTTTGTTCAAGACAATACTTTATGGGTTGTACAATGGGATCAACCTCGACTATGACTTGGTTCTCTGGCAGCAGTTGATTCAAAGCCTCGGCTCTACTTCTCGACACACTAAAATCTCCTATGCCAGGTTCTGGACGCTTGTCACCAAATGGGAAATGAACAAGTATCATGTCCCCACTATGGCCACTTCTCCACTCACCTCGATTGGCGTGTTCCACACTTCAAAGATCATCGTCACTGATCCCTCCAAGTTCATCTTTGTTGGCTCAATTCCTGAGTCCATGTATGCTTGTGTATCAGAGGAGAGCCACATCATCAAGACCTGCAAGGAGTTTCTTCCTTCGGGTCCAAGAGAGCTGACTGCAGAGATGCTTCAGTCCATCAACGACGCAGACAAACCTGCTACCAGTGGCAAGAAACCAGAGAAAGGGAAAGGAAAGAAAGTGGTCAAAGGGGCGAAAGGCCCTACTCCTAAGTAGAGAAAATCAACAAAGCCAGCCCAATCACCTCCACCGAAGAAGACGAAAACAAAGCCTAAAAGAAAACTTGTTCTTGCTTCTTCCTCAAGCGAATCAGAGGATGAAAGTTCAGACTCAGAGGAGTCAGTTCGAGGCGACTCTCCTCCCCGATCCCCTTCACATGAGGTACCAGTCACAACCGAAACTGTCTCTTCTCCACCTATCACTATCTCTATTTCCATTCCCCCCATAACTTCCTCTACTTATATTCCACCCACTTCTATTCCTATACCACCTCCCATTTTCTCTAAAGCCACAAAAACAACAACCACTGGAGTTCAAACCAACGTATCTGATATGGGGGATCGTACTTCAACACCCGAACACACACCTATGTAGTGGTGTTGATTTTGATGGCATGTGCGGAATTAGAAAGATCTAGTAATTCATCATACAAATTCAAGAACACAAGGAGTAAATAAATCTTTTTAAGCTCTTATTAGATCTAGAAAGATTATACAAATGGGTTTGTATACAATTTCTCTCTCTAGTCTAACACTCCAAATGGACTCTTTACATAATGGGAGTCACTCACTTCCTATTTATAGGAAAGACTCAACCCATTTACACATACAAAGAGGAAAGCCTAAAACATTACATCCAAGCATGACTTTGCACCCTAACATTCTCCCCCTGAAAGTTAGGATTAGATGTCCGACTTTAATCTCCAACGAGCTAGCGCGATCAAGACCAAACTCCCCCTCGAAGTAACACCGGTCTTCAAATCCGCAAATGAATATTCGAAAAACTCGAGAAGCTTTGAATACCCATCATTGCAGATGCGAACAAAAAAAAATCAATATGCGAATCTTGTTGTTCTTTTATGCGAATATCTCCAAAAAAAATTCCAGATTTCAAACTTGATGTTGATTCATCCATATGCGAACTCGATTTCACAAATAAGCAATTATCAAACATGCGAAGTTAGACTAGCATCGATCAAAATCGTCTTCACACATTTGAAAATCGACTCCAATAATCAAAAACCGATCAAATCGATTTTTCAAATCTTGTTCTTTCAGTTCTTTTTTTTTTTTCATTTCATCATCATCGAGTTCCTGAGCGTACCCTTCAAACGTCGACTGTCTATGCCAATTTCAAAATCAAATTGAATGGCTTCGCAAATCAACAATTTCCAAATCGATTATCATGCTTCGATTGTTTAATCAGTGATACCCAAGATCGAACTCGCACTCCATAAAAATTCAATTCCGATTTTGATTTTCAAAACGAACTAGCGATCAACACTAGTCTACATCAATCGAGTGTCTGGTTTTGAAATCAGGTCATCAAACTATCGATTATCATCAGTCACTCGATATAATGCCCATTGCTATTATCAGATGCGAAAGATCATAATCAAAATCACTGTGATTGAAATCGATTTTGAATCATACCAGTCGATTTGAACACTCGACTATACTCCAAATATATTCGACTTCAAGTGAGGAATGTTCGATTTCTAATTATCGATTCCATATCAAAATTATCAATCACATCTCGACATTCAAAACCAGATTGATTTCAAATCCTGGAATCATAAGAATCAAACTTTGACTTTTCTTGTTTGACTCTTCATCCATCTTCAAGAACATCATTTGACCAGCCAAGAACAGATTCAACCATCGATTCAAAGTAAGACTAGTCAAGATTGAAAGTCATACATAGAACACGAATTCAACACGATCAAAACTCGATTTCAATTTATCATTGATTATTAGGAACAATGAAGTGAAATCGGAACTAAAGATCAAAATGATAATGATCAGATTGTACAACTCAATAAAGCGTCAGATGAAGAACAAAGAATGATCAATTTGTTTATCTGATTATTGATGAATAGAAACAGAGATCTCGACAAAATGGACTCAAATCATGAATAGTAACGTTTAGAATTGGATTTGGGCTCAAATAAATCGGATAATGATTTTGAGTGAAACACCGATTTTCACAAAAGGATTATGGATAGTGGATTGGGCTATTGAAGTAAAGATGAACAATAATCATTTTGGGCTCAAATCAAACGTGAATAGTAACAGATAAGAAATTTGGATCAATTTTGTTTGGACTTGAAGTTAACAATAAAAGGCTTACAAATTGTTTTGAGATTTGGGTTTTGATCTAAGAAAAAATATTGTTGGATCACCAATGGTGTTGAAACGAATTTGATCCAACGAGACAAATCGATCAAAAACGAAAAACGAAAAATATGAATCGAAATCATGGATGTTTTGGAATCCATTTGAGAATTTGAGATACCTTTTTGACGAATCGAGATCCATTTTCAACGAACGAATCAAATTTGGAAGATCTTGGTTCTTTTGTCGGAATGAGAAAATCTCCAAATCGAACATTGTACCACCCACCATGCGAGATGTACAACTCGTTCTTCGTGTTCTTCGTCGATCCAAGAACATCTTCAAAAGAACCACCAGCACTTTTGGGTTTTGACTTCAAATTCAATGCAACTTTTGGAGATTGTTGCTTTGGAACCCAAATTTGCTTCACGGATTTTGGCTTCACAACATTTGACGATTTTTGTGAGTAAACCCGCTTGTTCTTCCGATTCATCTTCTTCTTCTTTTTCTTTCTCATCTTTTAGCATCTTGAAGACTTGACTTCATGAACAAACCCACTTTCAACAACGTGAACATTTTGAGTTTGAATCAAATCTTTTGGAGTTTGATACTTGTGATTTTCTTGGATCACCGGCTTCCAATAAGGAATCATTCCTTCAAATGAATCACAAGAACACAAAATATCATCGGTTTGAACTCCAGTTGAGCAAAAAAGTTTTTCATCTTGAAAATCAACTTGAACTCCTTTTTCTTGAACATCAAGAACATCACATTGAACTCCATTATCAAGAACTTCAAGAAATTTAAGAGCACGAAGATCATTTGGGTTTTCAATTAGAGAAATGTATTTCTTATTGAACAAATCTCTTTCTTCTCCTTCTTTTTGATTTCTACTACGAACTAATATGGACAAGGCAATTTTATTCAACCATGTAATCTTACAAATTGGTTGAAATACCAAGCTTCCATGATCATCCTTCAAACCTCCATAAGAAACCAAATTACCCCCATGAAATCAATTTTCTTAACACCAACCCATAAAATTGATCTTCATTGACTTTGTATTTCACATCTTTAACGATCACAATCCAAGAATCATATGGCAAACCCACCATGATCACAAAAAACTTGAAGAATTCTAGAGAGAGAAAGTGATTTTGAATGGGTTTTCTAGAGAGATAAATTGATACAAACAAGTATTCTAGAGAGAGAAAGTCGAATTATGGATCAAATCAAAGAAAAATTCGACTTCTAGAACACAAAAACACTCTCCAAACACGAAGATCAATGAACAAAAAGAATCACCAAATCAAAATAGCCATCAAGGATCAATTCTTGATGAGATTCAAGAACACCCGCTCTGATACCAATTGTAGTGGTGTTGATTTTGATGACATGTGCGGAATTAGAAAGATCTAGTAATCCATCTTACAAATTCAAGAACACAAGGATTAAATAAATCTTTTTAAGCTCTTATTAGATCTAGAAAGATTATACAAATGGGTTTATATACAATTTCTCTCTCTAGTCTAATACTCCAAATGGACTCTTTACATAATGGGAGTCACTCACTTCCTATTTATAGGAAAGACTCAACCCATTTACACATACAAAGAGGAAAGCCTAAAACATTACATCCAAGCATGACTTTGCACCCTAACAACCTACAACCGAACCCACTTCCACACCCGAACCTACTCCCACAACCCAACCTCCAACATCGCCTTTATCTCCCAATCACTCAGCTGAAACCAAGACATTTCTAGGATATGACCTTCGATTCAGTTTAATACAGTCCCTACCAGGTTCAGAGCGATGATGATGATGATGCTCCTGTCACCAAAAAGCACATCAGGGAACTTCACGAGAAGATTGATAATCTCGTCGCTTCTTCCTCCTCCTCTCGGTACCATATCTCGGAAGTAGCCATTCAGGGGATGGTCGATACTTTCACCAAGGCACACGAAGCCTCCATCAACTCTGCTACTGTTGCTATAGATGCATCAACAAAGGCTTGTGCTGCTGCAATCGAAAAATTTGAAAAACTATTTCGAGATGCTACGCTCGTTTTGGAGTCTTTGCAGGGGGCAACCAAATCTAATGCAACGAAGGTTAATTCGGTTGTTGAGAAGCTGGCTACTTACTTTGAAACAGAACAACACCACTTCGCCAGTCTTCGTCAGGCCTTAGAAGCAGACAACAAATCTTTCCAGACAACCGTTGATGATCGCCTGACCAAGCTCCAAGAAGACCTTGCCACGGAAAATTCTGTGATGGATGCGCTTGCACACAAAACAACTGCGCTAAAAACCAAGAGTCTTCAACTTTCCCAAACTAAGTAGGAGGTTGATTCTCTTCGGTCCGAGCGTGCTGTGATTAAGAGTTGTGTTTCGAATGTCCACGGAGCCCTCTCGAACATCATTGAAGCACATGACTCGATTCTCAACTACTCAGTGAGGCGAACTCTTGCTGAGAAACTTGCTCCTGCCCTTGCCATGCTTAGTAGAATTGAGGGGCTTCCTGAGCCTGTGGTCCATCAAAAACAAGGGGAGAAGAAGCTTCAAAGGGAAGTAATCAATCTCAACCTCCTCCTGTTTCCACAGCTCAATCCCAACCGTCTCCAATTTCTTCATCAGTTCCAACTAAAGCAACCGAACCACCAACAACTAGTCATGCATCAGGTTCGAGTGCTCAAGACAAAGGCAAAAAGGTTCTCGATGACAGTGATGGAGACGAAGACAAATAAATCATTGCTGATATTTTGAAGAAACAGGCCAGGGACAAGGATCTAGACATGAATGCTCGGGTTGCTAGGGAGGCCGAAGCAAATGAAAGGAGGATGAAGGAGGCTCATGATCTCCTTGAAAGTCGAAAAACCCTATTCCCTCCATTGAATCTTGAGAAGCTTCTCAAAGAAGCTATCGAGTCCCCCAACATCCTCTGTCTTGAACCTGTGATCTCTTTGGACAGGGCTAATTCTGTTGATTCTCAATTCTACATGCCCTTGACCCGAAAGGCATTTATCTTTCATGCATTTCCCCACATAGCTGAAGTTCCTCATCCTCATCCGAAGGTTGATAGGGAACTTATTGATTTCTATCTAAGGTTTGCTCAGCCTCAGTATCAGACGTGGAGTGCACAGAAGATTGTCAATGTTCGGGTCCTCAAACCCTTTCGGGAGGGTAACTTCACGAACGTCAGATTCAAAGTCTTGAGGGGGTTAGATAAAGTCGAACATGCCATTTCTCTCGCTGATCTTCCTAACCTAAATCCTCACGATTGGATCATCCTGCACAACATCCTCCTCACCAATAAAACTGAATATGAGCCAATCATAGATCACTTCAAGAGGATGTTGGTTTGTTATATCTGGGAGGTTGCCAAGTTGGATCAGGAAATTGCTAATGTGTTTAGAAAGAAGCCCACCATCTCCCCAGTCGGTTTTCCAAGTGATCTGAATAAAATTCAGATGGGGAGGATTGATCCGAAGCGAAACTCGGTTATGTTCACCAGGAAAGAAGGCCAGAAATGTCTATTCGCTTTGGCTGACAAACATCTTTACACCACTTCGTGTCTAGAGCATGTTCTGGGGATCATCAATCGGTGTAAGCTAAATTCTGAAGATGATAAGAAATACTTCAATAAAATGGTCCACTGGTATATTCATTTCTGACGAACTCTTCTTGCCCTCATTCCTTACCTATTCCCAACCACGAAGAAGGTTGATGCAGCAGGATCCAGTAAGCCAAAGTAGAGTCTCGCCCCAATTGAGCAAAGGGGGAGATTGTTGGGTCCATTATGTGTTGCTTCATGGGCTCAGTCCTTAGCCCAGTTTTGTATCCGGATTGGGCCTGTCCATCCGTGATTTAATTATTAGGGTTATGTATTTATAGATGCTTGCATGCATCTTTGTACGTAGCTGTTTAATCGATCATTCAAAGCGATCATTGTTTTATCGATTGTAACCCTAAAAGCCTCTACAGTGGAAGTTCTTCATCGAGCTCTGCTGAGGCGTGAATCTATTGAATCATTCAGCTCATTATTGATTCATTCTCTTGTTTGTTATTTTGTTTGCATTATTCAGATTAACCTGTGTAAGATCTAAACGATCAAAGAGTTTTTCAACTCATCAAATAGAACTTATGAATATGCTGTTAACTTCCAAGAATAAATACAAACAATCACAAAGGTTTCACCTCACTTGAGCTCTCAAAACAAGTTATATTTTTTTTACAAACTACTCCGAAGAATGTGCTCCCAACCTCATAGTAATTGCTCTCTTGAAATATTTGCACTCACACATACGTATCTGTGCAAGAAATAATGATAGGGGAGGGGTATGTGCTTATTTATAGGAAAGTATGAGAAACCCTAATTCTGATGGGCTATACCCATACCTAATTAGCCTATAAAGATGACGTCCTAATTGTCAACCAATCATAGGACACCATACAAATGCATCTAGAACCTTTTGCCTTGAGTGATGTGCATGACCACCTACCATGCAAAAAGGAGTGCACCTAGCTTGCCTTGGCACAATCCATACGAGAACACTTAATTACTTAAGGAGGCACCTTGCTTCCAAGGTGGCACACCTTTCATCTAAGGTGACAAACCTTGCTTTCAAGGGGCCACATCATGCTCCAAGCGCTCTGTTACACCCATGTTTTTCATTAAGCATTACGTCAAAAAGATCCTTATTTATGTTAGTAAATTAATGTAAATTTTATTATAATTAACTAAATAAGAATTATTCTTACATGTTACATGTTTACAAAATGTTATTTGTATATGATTACTAAGTACATATTATACAGATACATATTATGGTGATATAATATCTATATAAAATACTGTTATATACTTCTTGAATAGTGATAAATAACATTTATAATTAAAAGATTATTTAGGATAAATAATGTGTGAAAGTAATATTAGTCATCAATACGAACCCTTGAATATAAAGATCGCCAAAATCTGACATCTTATAAGGGAGTTATGTACTTCTCGCAAATCTTTGGATGACCATAACTTTCGCATACAAGCTTCGTTTTTGATGTTCTTTATATCCACAGAATCCTCTCGATGAGATCTACAACCTTCTTTAAGGTCTGAACACCTAATTCTTACTCTAAAACAATTCATATTTAGACCGGTTTAGACTGTTAAAGTTTGTGTGAAATTCATCACTTCTTCATATGAAATCCGTTCTCGACTATATTTTTATCGATGGGTCCATATTTACGAGATCTTTAATTCTTGTTTAGATTGTTTCAACGAACAATCAACCGATTAGAATTTCGATTTCTATGCTCGCTCTACTGTGTTGAAAATTCGAAAAATCATAACTTCCTTTTATGAAGTCAAATTTGGACATTCTCTGCATGCACGCTCTTGGTTTTATGACTACTACGAATTTTGTTTAGATCAATAAAGATAAAAAGTAATTTATCCAAAATTCACTTTTTACTATATGCAGGGTCGTGCCGGTTTAATCGTGAAACTTTGAAGAAGCATAACTTGTTTATATGAAGTTAGATTTCAGCGTTCTTTATATGTACATACTCCTTGTCACATATAATATAACTTCGGTTAAGGTTATTTATCCTAAACAACCTTTTATCAAAATGTCATTTTTAATGCTTAATATATCTTAATTGACTAGCCCAAATCTGTGGGTGTACAATTATCTCCCCCTTAGGTGATAGCCATAACTCTTATGTCTTTTCAAATAAGGCTTGTATGATGAGTGTGCATGTTACGTTTCCATCCTAGGTAATAAGCAATAACTCTTATGTCTTTTCAAATGAGTTTCTAACTCCTAAGACTTCTTGACTATTGACGATGCTCAACCCTGCACCTGCTCTTCCCTATAAATTCATTCTTCATTGGAGGCTTTTACTCCTTTTAGAACATACTTAACCTATGATAAGGTCTTTACTTCAAGTACCATAACAGACTGATTGGTTATGCTCTAATGGCAAATCATCGCATGATGCAACGGCTAGAGTCAGGTCTCTTTGAGTCAGATTCTTGCAAAGATACCTTCCTTCATGTTCTAATGTGATATAATCACATTCTAGAATGCAAAATTTCTAGGTACATTCTGCTTAAGTTTAACGACGATCATGATACTTCTATTGATCACTTCGATGATCTTTTCCCCCAATCTAAAGTCGGTCGTTGCGTCAAACTTACATCGTAGATTAGTCGGACTTGATTCGATATGATCAATAGGGTCGGAATAATATTTATCTTTGTAGTCATTACCGAAACAAAGGTAATGGTGGAAATGAACAAAATAGCTCAACTACTTAGAGACTTAGTAGCCCTTTGACTTTCCCTGATCCAAATCTGAAGTATAGGCCTCTACTACATTTCACACCTCCTCATACTTGTCCCATGAATTCTGCATGTTTTTCTAGGTTTTAGCTACAACCTTTTTATACCAAACGGACCCTACCTCCGATATGATCCTACATGGTTGTTCCTTACTTGATAGATCTTGATGTAGACATTGGGATTAATGAGGAATCTAGAATATCATTAGTCGCCAGTAATATAAGACTAAGACTTAGTCATATTCATATCTAGGTTACATCTGAAGAAAATGTAAAGTACAAAGGCAAAGTTCTGCCTAAATATCGAGGCAGCCACTTTTATCAAGTGAGTGCATAGTTACTTTAATCTTACACATAGATATAAAGCATCTAGATAATTAAATGCTATATGTGCTTATTTTTAAAGATGTTATGTGTTAGATGAAGTATTATAAAGATAAATTATATATGATATATACTGTACATGTATTTTATAAATATAATACATTGGGTAACGACGATAATGAAAGATGCCATATTATGATAAAAGATATGACGCCATAGTATAATGAAAGATGTAGGCAATGATAGGATGCCAAGACTTCAAAAATGGTACTAATGTACTAATGATGTAGGAATGGTATTAGTGTACCAATGGTGTAGTTACCAATCAGAGTATAGGTGACGAACACTGGACTATTTGATGACAGTCCCGTGGAACACAAACATATTTATAACTTGTTGGTGATAGACTTCATGCCCATTTGATTTACTCTACCCTAATAACACGTATTACAAATAAATCCATGTAACAGTAATGTCATAAAAAATGATTATGATGGTGCTTAAAAAATCCTTAGAAATGAAAATAAAAAGAAAACATACTGATATGTATTATGGAGAAATCCCTGTAACAATACTATCAACAACGATGGCTATGATGACCCTTAAGATAAAACCATAAAGAAGAACAAAGAAAAAAACAGGGATGAGTATTCGGGTCAATGGTTTGATAATTAAACATATTACGGAATTAGAACCGGCATATAACCTTTCGGAGTGATAAGGAGGATCATGCGTCTTAACATTTTTTGTCTTAAAATTCTCGTCTCAGTACATAGAACACTGCTTTGGTGTACAGATCGACATGGTGAGAACTGGGAGTGGATTAGGAAATGGTGACGGTTAGTAGTAACCTAAGCCTCATGTAGTCGAGCATGCACCAGGTGCAATGCATGTGCAAGAGTAACTCATAGTGGTAGGATTACAAGCGATGATGCGGGCTATGATGGCTGAAGAAAGAGAGGATATGAGACGAATTCTTCAGGAGAATAGGGATGAAACTTTGGCGCCTGTTGTGCAACATGACTTGAATGAAGAACAATCTGAGGAGGGAAACTATAGCCGGACTGTTAGTCAAACTGAGCCATGTATGGTTAGCAGAAAGCATCCAATGAAGGGAATGATGGACATGGATGCAACTACAAGGATTTCATGGCATCCAAGCCTCCAAGTCTTTCTCGAACCACAAAACCTGTAGAAGTCTTGGATTGGATCTCTGAGATGGAGATGGTGTTTAATAGTTGTAACTGCAATGACCGATAGAAGACCAATTTAGTGATCAGACAACTAAAGACCAGCGTGTGGAGTTGGTGGAAGTCATTGGCAGATTCTATGCCAATGGGATAAACGAAGAAGATGTAGTAGGAAGAATTTTGCGTGCAGTTAAAGAGATAAACTACTCTGAACAATATTTTTTGGAGATTGACAATGAACTCTAGAATTTGAAGGAAAAATAAGTGTACACAAGTATGTTGCATCTTTCACTGAGAAGATGAAGCTAGTTCCTAACTTGGTCCCTACTGAACTTGTTGGATAAGGTGTCTAAGTCCATAACTATCTCTGGTATGTACTTTGTAATGCCCGTGTTTCTGGGCTTGTCATTAATAGAAATGTAATAGTCTAGGTTAACCTTTGTAACCCGTCTTGAAATAATAAAGATGTATTATTTGAGCATTATGTGTTTTGTGCTTAGTTGTGTGACTTAATTAAATTAAGAATGAAAATAAGCATCAAAATAAAATGTTAGATAAAGCTGATATCTATGGTTAATGTTGTAGTAGTTGAAACGAGGTTTCTGAATATATAAAGAATGCCGAAATCCGAGTTATAACGAAGTAGTTATGACCTGTCGAAGTTTCATGACAGAACCGACAACGCTGAATGACGTAAAAAGTGAAATTTACGTTAGAGCGATATTTAGCCTTAGTGATCAACACGAAAGACATAGATAATGTTAAACCGAGAGCATGCATAAAAAGATCGTCCAAATCTAACTTCGTATGAGGAAGTTATGATTTTCTGAAGTTTCAGCTTAGCAGTATGCAACCCGAATACTCGATTCAAGATCGAGTGATTGTTGGTCGAAATAATCTAAACAAGAATCAAAGATCTCGTTGATAGTAGTGCATTGGTGAAAAGACAGACGAAAATGGACGTCAGACGAAGAAGTTATGAATTTCTAACAAAGTTTTTCTGTCCCGACCTACTAAAAATAAATAATAAAAATAAAGTCAAAATTAGCCAACGGAGTCTAAATGAAAGTTGTAGAGTATGGTCTGACCTACGTGTGGATATAAAGAACGTCAAAAACGGAGCTCATATGCGAAAGTTATGCAATTTAGAAGTTTGACGAGTCAAATTACGCCGAGCGTAATTTGAGTACGCCCAACATACTCGGATGAGTGCAAGTTGCCTGACCAATACTCGAGTGCCACCAAATGACGCATGCAGTGACGTCAAAGTATGCCCAGAGTAACCAAAATTACACCCAACGTACTGAGTACGCCCAGTGTACTTGGAGTTACGCCCAGTGTAATCCCATACCCAACAGCCTATAAATAGAAATCGAGATCAACCATTTTCCTTGCCATTTTTCTTTCTTCCTCTCTAGTTTTTTCCATGGTTTGCATGCCAATTATATCCCGAATCCCCGGTATCATTCCCAAGCCCCGAAGCAAGTCTCGAAGCCCCGAAGATCCCGAGAAGTGAGATTCCTGAGCCGAAGCTCTGCCCCCGAGGAGCCCGGTTTTTGTGAAGATCTTCCAGATCTACCGAAGAATACTACTTCTGCAAGTCGTAATGATGTCCGATCATCTTCTGATCAAGTGAGTGTGTAGTTACCTTCTTCCAACGCATAATTATGAAGTATTTTATACGAAATACGGGTTATGTGTATATTTTGTTGTTATATGTGTGAATGTGTATTCACTTTCTTCTATCTCATAGATATGATTTATTCTCTATGAAATACATGTTATGTGTATGTGTCTCATCTGTTGTTTGGAATATGTATTGAGTGAGAATGCTATACAGGTTTTAAACTATGTATAAAAAATATATATTTTTATCTACTAATATGTTGGGTAGAACATGGGTAGATAGTTGATGTGTGATAAACAGATGAGAGGCCTCGATGTTGTTGTTGATCTAGTTATTCAGCAGAGTATGGATAACGACCAGAAACTCTTTCTAGATAGTCATGTGGAACGCTAACAGGCTCTTAACCTGTAGGTGTTGTGAACAATGTGCTCACCGGGGTACTCTATCCCCACATGGTTTCCTTTAGGACACTTATTGTTGAGGAAGCCCCTCTGCAGTAATGTCCGTCCTGATGAAAATCCTAGATTAGGTCCATTGAGATAGATGTTGTTTTAGGGACGTAAAGTGAGGATAGCGGGAATGGGTAATTGGGTTATTGTTGGTTGGTAAAAGTAAATATAATTATTTATTACGGGTTGAAAACCCTATATGCTCACCAGGCTCCTAAGCCTGACCCACTCAGTTTATTTGTATTACAGGAAGTGGCGCAAGAGCATAAGATGGATGAATCATCAAGTTGTTTTGTTTACTAGTTTGTATATGTATATATTTGTTGAATGACTTGTAATGTTATCATTTATGCTTTATGGTCTGTATCGGAACATGACATCTTGATTTTTGAATATGAAATGAAATTATATTTGTTCATGAAATGTTTAGATAAAAATCTATTTTATCATGTTTTGTTTTTGGGAACAAATTCTGCAACTCTTTTAAATCAAAAGAATTTACTCTGAAAATGTTTAAAAGGCATAAATGAAACAGGTCTTTTCTGGCTGAGATTTTGGGGATGTCACATACTTGAACCGGTTGGCATGGTCCATTTGGGTTGCATGGCATCATGACACTTAGATAGACAAAATGAGAAAAGGACACTTATGGTTTATTAATATATTATAAGTTCTAATATATTAATAATATTATTTAATTAGTATTGATCAAAAATTAATTTGGTGATAAAAAAGAGACGAATTAAATATATGGGGTTGATTGTGTAAATCATCCATTCTTATATAGTGGACTAATGATCTATGGTTCATTGAATTGGGCTAAAACCCATAGGGTGCTCCATGGATGGTCCATCGAGGTTAAAACCCATGGGTCATGGAGGAAATGAAAATCCATTCAATTAGGGTTTACATGGTGTAACCCTACTTGTGACCCAACTATAAAAGGACCCCATGGGCTACCAAAATTGGTAATAAGTGAAGAACAAGAGGGCTACCCGATTTTGAGTGTGTGTACTTCTCTCAGAGTTATTCCAAGAGTTGTGGTTTTGTGTGAAACACTTGAGGCATCACATTTGGGGTGCTAGGCTCACAAAGTTCTTAAGGAATCCAAGCAACAATAAAGGTAAGTTCTTCTACTAGCTTTTATGTTTCAAGTTCCCCCATGCCATGCTAGGTAGGTTAAGAACCTTGGAAAATCAAATTTGCATGTATCTTAGTAAAACATAGATCCAAGGTTTCTAGGGTTGCGTGTACATCTTAGGAGTGTTAGAATGCTCAAAACCCTTCAGTGGTATCAGAGCCTAGGCTTGTTTTCTTGATACTTGATGCAAATTGTTGAAGAAAGTCGAAATTTATGCATTCTGCTGAGTGAACTCACCGAGTCCATGGGGGGACTCGATGAGTCCATACATATATTCATCCTACTCATCGATTAGGTTCGTGCACTCGACGAGTAGGAGGCCCAGAGTGCAGTTTTTCGAGTTTTGATGCTGGAAATGGACTGGAATCATTACCCTAAACTGTTTTGGACTTTAAAAAACCCTATTTTTGATGTGGTAATGATTATGCTAATCCATTTACAATCGTTATTATCAAAATTTCAAGTTTTATATATGTTTTTATGATTCTTGAAATTGTTGATATGAATGTTCACACACTTATGAGTTTGGTAGATCATAAGAATTATTTGCAAATTGTTTGTTAGATTAATTCTTGATCTTGATGTTTTTAATGGAATCCATAATTTGTCCTCAAGTTATAGATTACCAAAAGTATTTCTTTTAAAGTCCATTAAAGAACAAATAGGTTACATAAAATCAAGAGTCTTCATTTTAATAAACCATTAACTCATAAGTTATGAAGTTGAAAAGTTTTGAATTGTTGCAAAACTTGCCCTCAAGTTTTGGAACATGTAAAGTCACTTTAGAAAACTTTAGTTCTAACCCCTAGAATTTTAAAAGTTATAATTTAACCCTTATACTTTATAATATTATAAGTTATATATATATATATATATATATATATATATATATATATATATATATATATATATATAAGAACAAGTCGTTTTACCATCAGTAGGCCTCATTCACGAAGTCGGTCTATAAGGGGGGTATAAGGTTTTTTCATATAAAATGGTAGCTTAATGGGTGTCCACTCTCACCCACCGCTTCCTTGACTGGTGGAGGGTCGTTAGCCGAACGGGTGAGACAATGACTTTAATTCTCATTAAAAATATAATGATTATTATAAAGTAACTAAATGTTTTTATAAATTCCTAATCTTAGTTACTTTAGGAAAATGTGAATTTGGGGCTAACCCATGAAATTACACTTTAGACCTTGCTTAAGTCGTTAGTGAGCGTGTGTGGTTAACCAGCACACTAACTTGGATTTAATAAGGTTGGCAATGGGTGGCTTAAGGTTTATAATAGATCGATGGAGCGCATGTGGTTAAATGACACATCGATTAGGTGATAAACGTTAATAGTGCCAATTAATTTGCATGGTTATTCACACCTTGTTTTGTGATCCTCGGCATGCCAGTCACAAAACTTGAAGGGCACAATCAAGACTGAAACATGTCATTTAAAAGTTCAATGAATCTCAAAAGAATCTAGGAGTTTCAAAACCAATTAAAACCTAATAATTTATTTTGTTTTTCATGGTAGAAATTGGTGAATCGTCATTCACCTACCTTCAAATATTTTATAGCTTGGATTACGGAATCCCTATTCTAAGTTATAAAATATTGTTTTGGGTCCTAAACTTAATATTACATTTGGGTGTCTTATTAAGGACTATCTTTATATATAGTCTAATCTTGTCTTTCTTCTTTTTTTCAAATGTCTTCCAACAATGCTGCTTCTGGCTCAAACCCTACCAGCTCCTTCTCTCTCATTAACCTTTGTGGGAGAGTCATCTTTGATGGGACTAATTTCAATGATTGGATTAGGAACATAAGGATGGTCACTCGCTATGAGGACAAGGAATATATTCTCGATAAGGAGATGAAGGATCTTGATGAGTCTAATGCTACTCCCGAGGAGATCGCTGACTTTAGGGCACATGAGAGAGATGCTACCAAAGTAGCATGTATCATGTTGGCCACAATGATAGGTGAGCTCCAAAAGTCCTATGAGGACTTTTATCCTTTTGAGATGCACCAGGATTTGATGGACAGATACCATCAGAGTGCTCATCAAGAGCGATATGAAATAATCTCCTCCATGATAACAACCCGAATTAAGGATGGTGAACCCATCACGAGCCACATGTAAAAAATGAAAAGGTTTGTGGACCATTTGCTGAAGTTGAATGTGAACTTCCCCGAGGAGTTGGCTATTAATATCATATTGTACTCCTTACCTTCTTGTTATGATCAATTCCAAATGACCTATCATATAAACAAGGAGGAGGTCACACTGAGCAAAATTCAAGGACTTTTGAAGACCACCGAAAGTGGTCTTAAAAGTAAATCGGTTGTTACCACTCATACTCCTACCACCGCCCATGTTCTGGCTATCGGGAAAGGTAGAGGGAAGAAGAGGAAGAGCCCCTCGAAGGTTACCAAGGGAAAGTCTCTTGATGGATCCTCTTCAAGTAGAACCAAAGGTGGTTCTGTCACTACTTTTGCCAACCGTAAAGAGGTTGAATGCTTCTATTTCCATGAAAAGGCGCACTGGAAGCGAAACTGCCCAAAGTACTTGCAAGATGTTAAGGATGGGAAAGTAAAACCCAACCATGCATGTATTTACACTATATTTTCTAATAACTCACCTATTCTAATTGTTGGGTCCTTGATAGGTTGTGGTATTCACATATGTTCTGATTTGTAAGGACTAAGAAGAAGTGAGAATGTGGGGCATGGGAAGATAAACTTAATCATGGGGAATAGGAAAGCTTCACCTATCACCAAGATTGGAGTTTATTCTTTATTGCTAAGTAGTGGGTTAACATTAGATTTGAATAAGTGTTGTTACTCGTCTGAAATGGTGAGAAATATTATTTCCTTTCACGGTCTATACAAACAAGAATTTACCTTTTCATTTGATAATGAATGTGGTGGTATTAATGCTTTCTATAATAATGCTATGTATTTTAAAGCATTACCTTGTGATGGTGTATATGAAACTGTGTCAGTTGTAGATAACCTATGAAATAATGTGTTGTGTATTGATTTTTCCACTAGCTTGGATAAAGCATCACTATGGAATTGTCGTATTGGACATGTTAGCAAGAAACGCATAGGCCAACTCCAAAAGGATGGAGTCTTGGAGTGATTTGACTTGAATTCGGATGATAAGTGTGAATATTTTTTACTTGGAAAAATGACAAAGTCACCCTTCACTGGTACTTGTGCTAGGTGTGAAGGTTTGTTGGATCATGTACACACAGATGTGTGTGGACCCTTCAGAACCGCCACAAGGGACGCTAACCGCTTCTATGTGACTTTTACTGATGATTATAGTAGATATGGTTATGTCTACTTAATCAAGAATTAGTCAGAAACCTTTTAAAAGTTCAAAGAGTTTAGACAGGAAGTGGTGAATCAGATGAGCTGGAACATTAAGATGCTTCGATCCGATCGAGGTGGTGAGCATCTTAGTACAAAGTTCCTTGACTATCTTAAGGAATGTGGGATTGTCTAACAACTGATACCTCCCAGAACACCACAACTTAATGGTGTGACTGAGAGGCATAATCAAACCTTCTTGGACATGGTTCGTTCCATGATGAGTCGAGCTTCGCTACCAATCTCATTTTGGGGGTATGACTTAGAAACTGCCACCCATATTCTTAATCTGGTCCATACTAAAAAGGTTGCCAAAACACCTCACGAGATGTGGACTGGGAAAATTCCCAATTTGGACCACATCAAGATTTGGGGTTGCGTGGCTTTTGTGAGGCGTGAGACTCATGATAAGCTCGAACCTCAGAGTGAGCGGTGTATTTTCATCGGCTACCCATAGAAATCCTTTGGTTACCTCTTTTATAGACCCAATGATAATTTGGTCTTTGTGGCAAGGAGAGGAGTCTTGAGAGAGAGAGAGAGAGAGAGAGAGTTCACAATCCAAGGAAACAGTAGGAGGAAAACCTTGAACAAATTCAAGAGTCAAGTGGTGAAGGAACCTCAAAACCTAGCAATCAACCTGAGGAGGAAACTCCTGTTGATCCAACTGACGATTCTGTACCTCTGAGGCGTTCCACGAGAGTTACGAATGCACCTGAGCATTACTGTGGTTTCCATATTACTGCGAAAGGTGATACACTCCATGTATGACAATCAAGTTTTGAACTTGGTTGACAATGTACCAGGTCGTAAGATAGTCGGGTGCAAATGGATGTTCAAGAAGAAGACCGACATGGATGGTAATGTGCACACTTATAAGGCGCGACTCGTTGTAAAGGGCTTTATCAAACTCCGGGAGTTGACTATGATGAGACCTTTTCACCAGTAGTGAAGATTAAGTCTATTAGGGTTTTGCTAGCCATTGTTGCATTTCATGACTATGAAATATGGAAAAAGGATGTCAAAACCGATTTCCTTAATGGAAAGTTGGTTGAGGATGTTTACATGAGTCAGCCAGAGGGTTTTGTCAGCGTAGAGTACCCTAATAGAGTGTGTAAGCTTGAGAAATCCATCTATGGATTGAATCAAGCACCTCACAGATGGAATCTTTGTTTCGATGAGAAAGTCAAAGAGTTTGGTTTTTCGAGGAGCGAAGATGAGTCATGTGTATTTGTCAAGGCTAGTGGGAGCATAGTTTGCTTTTTAGTACTGTATATGGATGACATACTACTCATAGGAAATGACATCCCAACTCTGCAGGAAGTGAAGTCCTGGCTTGTGAAGTGTTTCGCTATGAAGGACCTTGGAGAAGCTGCCTATATCCTAGGGATTAGGATTTTGAGAGACAAGAGTAAGAGACTAATTGGACGTAGTCAGAGTACCTACTTGAATAAGGTGTTGAATAGGTTCGGCATGCAGGATTCCATGAAAGGAGAGTTACCGATCCAGAGCAATGCCAAAGTGAGTAAGACTCAAAGCCCGAGTATCGAGGCTGAGATAGCTAAGATGAGTTGATTACCATATGCTTCCGTTGTAGGCTCAATCATGTATGCTATGACTTGTACTCATCCTGATGTGGCCTTTGCTTTGAGCATGGTCAGCAGATATCAGGGGAACGCTGGAAAGTCTCACTGGATTGTGGTAAAGAACAATCTCAAGTACCTGTGGAGGACTAAGGACTGGATCCTTACCCTCGGTGGGAGTGATGACTTAAGAGTAGTAGGGTATAGTGATGCTAGCTTCCAGACTGATAGGGATAATTTCCGCTCTTAGTCAGGCTGGGTCTTTACCTTAAACTGAGGAGTAACTACTTGGAAAAGTTCCAAGCAGGACACAGTGGATGATTCATGATATGTGTATTTTTATATATATTTTTATACACTTTATCTTAATATTTTGGCCTTATTTATTTTATTTTAGAACTAAAAAGTACTCATAATACTTTGAATTATGTTTTGCAGCTATTTGTTGTCAATAAAGCACAAAAGAAAAGACTGAATCGGGAACCGGGCTAGAAGCTAAAAGAAATCAAAATTGCTGAAAAAGTAAGTACGCCCCGCGTAAGGAAATAGTACGCGCCGCGTACACCTTTGCACCGGATAAACTTGATCGCGTGATTATCTTGAGTACGCGCTGCATAATCCTAAGTACGCCCAGCGTACTTAGGTCGGCCACAAAGATTATAAATGTCGATTTTTAGCTAACCAGAGAGGAGGATTCGACTTCTAACCTAATTTAGTCGACAATTAACTTCTGTTACGCCGTTTTGAGGGTCTAGAAGGCGGCCGGAAGGCCGTTAAGCTAACGGGAGCAGAGATCGGAAGGATTGGAGAGCGGATACATGTCGGTTATCATATGGTTTGCTGACGTGACCATGTTTAGCATTCCATTGTGGTACTTTTCTGTATTTAGTTTCTGATTTGGGTGTAAAAACCTTTTACTTTGTGTTTATGATTGAATGAAGCTTTGATTATTAGACTAATTGCTATATTAAATAGTTTATTTGTGTTTAATTTATCTTGCCAAGCTTGTTTAAAGATCCTCATGTGTTAATGATGATTATTTTCTGTTAATTGTTAAGTGAATTGAGTTGCTTGAACATCCGCTTGATTTGCTTGTCTCTTATGATTTTTGATGACCATCGAGATTATAAGACTAGAAATAACGAATGTGAAACTAGGATTAATTTGAGAATAAGTAAGTTAATGTGTGAGCCTTGTTTGATGACCATCAACAAGAGGTTGATTAAATGTCTACATTGATTAACTGTATTTACAAGTCTTGCTTGATACGAACTGAACACTAGAAAGCATGTTAGTTTAATCAACTGATCACTGTTTGAATTGACTTGTTTGCTAAAGGATTAGTTATAGTGAACGCGAATCTAATCATTTTAGGAATCGGTGAACATTGAATAAATGAATTTGTGTAAGCAATTGTCTATGTTTTAAGGTGTAATTTATCTAAACCAAAGTACCTGAAGAGATTTGCTTTCCTGTTAGTTTATCGAGAGTTGTTAATTGATTTATTAAACCATTTTATTATTTTCGTGTAACCTGTAACCTATAATCAAATATATTAAATTAATCCACCGTTCCCTGTGATCGACACCCGACTTACCTAAGTTATACTGTAATCTGACTAGATACACTGCATATAAGTGCATAGATAGTCTAAGTTTGTTAGGTTATAAATATTAAAATTAGTGGGTACTTTTGTGCACATCAAGTTTTTAAAATTAGTGGGTACTTTTGTGCACATCAAGTTTTTTTTTTTTTTTTTTTTTTTTTTTTGTTTAAAAATCTATTAATGCTGCCATATTTTGTTGGTTTTATGTTAATATGTGCAGATTATGGCTCGAAGGACACAAAGAACCAACCCTCCCGAGGATATGACCGATCATCGCTTTTTACAATTTCCGCAAACGCTGAACGATGCTACCCGGGCGCGTTATGTCACCAACTTGAGCTTGCTTCTCACAAAGGAGATTGATATTGCACCCTCATTTGACTGG
Source organism: Lactuca serriola (assembly GCF_051521515.1). Lineage (NCBI taxonomy): Eukaryota > Viridiplantae > Streptophyta > Magnoliopsida > Asterales > Asteraceae > Lactuca > Lactuca serriola. The sequence continues at coordinate 56,706,483 of NC_136411.1, read as the reverse complement.
GAATTGGCTACCAGGACTGGACTTGCTGCATTGATCCAGGAGTTTTTGCAATATACACACTCGGACGCGAGTGGTGTGGAATTGTTTGTGTGTCAGGGATGGGCGCGTTTGTTCAGGATCCAGGAGCCTGTGTATCGGGAGTTTTTGCTGGAGTTCTACGCTATAGTTTCCTATGATCCTAGGAAGCCACTCGATGACAGGACAACCTTTGCTTTCAGACTGGGAGGAGTGAGCCGGGAATGCAGCTTGATAGAGCTTGCGACTCGGGTGGGTATTTACACAGCCGACGAGACGAGGAGTGTCCACTTCCTGGCATTCCTTGCTGACTGTCTCACGGAACGGCCTGCGGACTATAATGAGAACACATTTTGGGCCAAGATTACGGGAGGAGTTTATACACCGTCTACCGCTCGAGGGGGGATGATTCGGTCCACTACATACCGAATGTTGCACCGGTTGATTTCTATGTCTCTCACGCATCACAAGAATAGTGAGAGAGTGCCTTCGACAGACCTGTATTTCCTATGGGCACTAGTTACTCCAGGGAGGCACCTGAACCTTCCAGTTGCTTTAGCTGCATACTTGGGACGGAGGGCCAGGGGACTTCGGGGAGATAGCCCGATATGCGGAGGGCATTTTATCACACGGTTAGCTCGATCATACCAGTTGATGACACGTGAGATCACCAGATCGATGGTGTTTCACAACATGAGGCCGATGAGTCTTCAGCTATTGGAGTCGATGCGCGTATTAGAGCGGGGTGGTGATGGTGTTTTGAGAGTTCGAGCGGATGATGAGGCAGATGAGGAGGGTGCTGCCGAGCCACAGCCGAGACGGGTCCAGCGGCGTCGACCTGCTCCTCGGGGAGCGCAGCAGGGACCTGAGCGGGAGATTGATATGCGCTACCTGGCTCAGGGCATTGATCGGCTTAGCGAGTATGTTGCACATGTGGACATGCAACAGCGGTGGTATGGGAATGCGTTGAACGCATTCTTTGCCCATCAGGGGTTTCAGTATTCGGTTCCCTTTCCACCACCATTCCAGTCACGATTTGATGGGGCCGGTACTTCTGGGACACAGCCACATGATGATGGAGATGACGAGTGATCCTTTTTATTTTGTTTTATTTGTTTTGTGTTATTTTTAGTTTAGTTTAGTTTTTAGTATTCGGTATGTAATTAAACTTTGATTTAGTTTGTTTTTCATGTTGATGCTCTTTGGTTGTTTAGATTTCTGTAGAATTTTCGCCCTTAGGAAGCTGGCAGTAAGTTCAGCAGCTAGGTCCGACTGTTGCTAGAGAGAGCGGTATGAGAGTTGAAGATTATAGTCGAGACCCATGATTTGTCATAAGTGTGGGGTGCATATTTATTTCGTGAGCGATCGTTTTGAAGATTGGCATTGTTACGATGTTTTGACTCTTATGATATGGATGAGTAGTTCCCATACTATAGAGTTTTATTTCGACGCAAGGAAGAAGTATCGTCCCGGCTGCCACGACATGGTTGACATTTTCCTATGTCATGGGGGATTTTTCATCGCGAGTAGAGGATGTCATTCTTGACGAGACGACATGGTTGACACTTTCCTATGTTATGGGGGATTTTTCATCGCGAGTAGAGGATGTCATTCTTGACGAGACGACGTGGTCGACACTTTCCCACGTCATGGTTACTATACTTTGCATTTATTTGCAATATTTTGCACCACATTTTTGAAGATGACGGTCTTGATTTTATTTTTCGGCAAATTCAGAGGCAGCAGTTCCAGTTTTCAGTCTTTCGGCGATATTTGATGCAATTTGTAGCAGTCCCATTCGATCTCACCACAACTACCCAGGGGCGTCTGTTCCTTTTTCTCCCTTTTTATGTTCTTAATTTGTTTTAGCATACAATGAGGGCATTGTATGAAATAAGTGTGGGGTAGGGGGTCGGTAAAAGTAAATTAAAATTATAAGAAAAAAATAAAATAATAGTTAGGAAATTGCTAGAATTTAGGAAATTTAAAAATTTTAACACTTGGAATAATAGTTTAATTTAGAAAATCTAGTGATAATTTAAATTTTGCTAATATTGTATGAAATGATCCGATAAGAACTCAAATGTTTAGTTGAGCCAATATACGTTATAGTGCATTTGTGGCCTCCCTTATTTTAGTGAAATCATGGAACAAAAACACAACCCCGCTTGGTTTGAGGGATGCAACATTTTTAGCAGCCTAAACCTGAAATGTATCCAGGAAAATTATTATCATTAACCAATAAAGGTTGAGGTTGAGCGCCTCTGCTTAAGCATGTAGGGTTTGAGTGAAAAAAGTGAGTTACATGTGAAAAAAAAAAGAGAGAATTACGAAAAAGTTTAAAGAATTTTGGAGCAAATAAAGTAAAGATCAAAAGTTCAAAAATTCTGAAGAAATTCAAAAAGTTGAAGATACCAGAAATCAATTCAAATAAGGTGTTGAATTCAAAGAAATCAAAGATCAAATTGCCAAAGAAATGAAGAATTCAAATAAAGCTCCATAGTGGTATCGGAAAGTTGTAATTTTCTAGAATATGTATGCTTAGGTTGCTCAACTAAAAATACCTTGAGGTTAGGAGGTTTTCTGCGGATGGATTCGGAGGGTTGCATAAAATGAGCATTGTTCGGAAAAAGTGGGCGAGTGTTTATGATGATTGTGAGTATCTAAAATATGGGGGGGTACTTTAGGAAAATATTAGACACAAATGTACGCGTTGAGGTCTTGGCATAATGGCTGAGTTTTAAAAGGATTGTTTAGTGCGATATTGGTAAAATAAAAGCAAATTTGCTTGGGGGCAAGCAAAGGCTAAGTGTGGGGTATTTTGATATGTGTATTTTTATATATATTTTTATACACTTTATCTTAATATTTTGGCCTTATTTATTTTATTTTAGAACTAAAAAGTACTCATAATACTTTGAATTATGTTTTGCAGCTATTTGTTGTCAATAAAGCACAAAAGAAAAGACTGAATCGGGAACCGGGCTTAGAAGCTAAAAGAAATCAAAATTGCTGAAAAAGTAAGTACGCCCCGCGTAAGGAAATAGTACGCGCCGCGTACACCTTTGCACCGGATAAACTTGATCGCGTGATTATCTTGAGTACGCGCTGCGTAATCCTAAGTACGCCCAGCGTACTTAGGTCGGCCACAAAGATTATAAATGTCGATTTTTAGCTAACCAGAGAGGAGGATTCGACTTCTAACCTAATTTAGTCGACAATTAACTTCTGTTACGCCGTTTTGAGGGTCTAGAAGGCGGCCGGAAGGCCGTTAAGCTAACGGGAGCAGAGATCGGAAGGATTGGAGAGCGGATACATGTCGGTTATCATATGGTTTGCTGACGTGACCATGTTTAGCATTCCATTGTGGTACTTTTCTGTATTTAGTTTCTGATTTGGGTGTAAAAACCTTTTACTTTGTGTTTATGATTGAATGAAGCTTTGATTATTAGACTAATTGCTATATTAAATAGTTTATTTGTGTTTAATTTATCTTGCCAAGCTTGTTTAAAGATCCTCATGTGTTAATGATGATTATTTTCTGTTAATTGTTAAGTGAATTGAGTTGCTTGAACATCCGCTTGATTTGCTTGTCTCTTATGATTTTTGATGACCATCGAGATTATAAGACTAGAAATAACGAATGTGAAACTAGGATTAATTTGAGAATAAGTAAGTTAATGTGTGAGCCTTGTTTGATGACCATCAACAAGAGGTTGATTAAATGTCTACATTGATTAACTGTATTTACAAGTCTTGCTTGATACGAACTGAACACTAGGAAGCATGTTAGTTTAATCAACTGATCACTGTTTGAATTGACTTGTTTGCTAAAGGATTAGTTATAGTGAACGCGAATCTAATCATTTTAGGAATCGGTGAACATTGAATAAATGAATTTGTGTATGCAATTGTCTATGTTTTAAGGTGTAATTTATCTAAACCAAAGTACCTGAAGAGATTTGCTTTCCTGTTAGTTTATCGAGAGTTTTTAATTGATTTATTAAACCATTTTATTATTTTCGTGTAACCTGTAACCTATAATCAAATATATTAAATTAATCCACCGTTCCCTGTGATTGACACCCGACTTACCTAAGCTATACTGTAATCTGACTAGGTACACTGCCTATAAGTGCATAGATAGTCTAAGTTTGTTAGGTTATAAATATTAAAATTAGTGGGTACTTTTGTGCACATCAATTCAACTTACAAATTAGAGTACATAGCAGCAAGCGAGGCAGCAAAGGAGGCAATATGACTGAAGAACTTCATTGGAGACCTTGGAGTAGTACCAGCTATAAAGGAGCCTATGGAGATTTTATGTGATAGTGAAAGTGCAGTTTCCTTAGCCAAGGAACCATGGGATGACGGGAGATCCAGACACATCGACAGAAAATACCATTTCATTAGACATCAAATAGAAGAAGTACTCCTCATGGCAAAGAGGCTATCATCGGATGAGAACCCAACCGATCCCCTCACGAAGGGACTAGGTAGGGTTAAGCATCTTCAGCATTCGAGGCGCATTGGGATAAAGGATGATATTAGTTTTAGAAATTAGATAGCCTTTTGAAATTTGTAAAGTGTAATTGACATTTGATGATAAATAAAAGTTGTTGTTTATTTATAATTAAAGTGTTGATATCTTTTGTTAATCGTTTACTATTATTTCATTTTTGCATGTTTGACTTCGAGAATAAGTATGTTGTGGTATATCATATTATTCAAACCATCCACAGTCAATCATACTTTGGAAGTAGGTAATGAGGCAAGACTGTCATGAAGGGTCTGCAGTTTGTCTAGGACAAAGGGGTTGCAGTGTTCATGAGTACTCCTAGAATAGCGATTCGAGTATTGGATTTGACCCACGCTCACTTGTATCACTTCATGGAATTTATCTCGAGTGATCGTGAGACGGTAATATCATATAAGTCTTCAAACCTAGAGATATGAGTTGTTGACTATGAGTTAGTTATACATTGATTGTACGAAAACGCATTGTTAACTCGATGTTATAAAACGTACCTTTATGTATGATTTAACAAGTAGTAGAACAAGCATATGAGTCGAAGTTTATCTGCTCCTTTTAGTCCTTGGAGGATTAGAAGTGGTATCTAGGCCCCTCGATGATTTTGTTTTGACATATGTACCGGGCTCGGCCAGAACTAAATTGATGTGTTAGATTAAGTTCTATGTCAAACAAATCTGAAATCGGGAAACAAACTCCTGGACAATAAGTACGACAGTGTTCCATATATTTGTCCGGTTGATATCTTGAGAGCAGAGGATTATATAATCATTTATCTTAAATGGCACGTCATCTTATTTCCGCAAGACTTTGAAAGAGCTACGATTGCTGATCGGTTCCTTAATTCGTACTTGTAGTTATAGCTATTAGACTTATCCAAGTGGGAGACTGTTGGATAAGGTGTCTAAGTCCATAATTATTTCTGGTATGTACTTGACCCGGTTGACATGGTCCATTTGGGTTGCATGGCATCATGACAATTGGATAGACAAAATGAGAAAAGGACACTTATGGTTTATTAATATATTATAAGTTCTAATATATTAATAATGTTATTTAATTAATATTAATCAAGAATAATTTGATGATCAAGAAGAGACTAATTAAATATATGGGGTTGATTGTATAAATCATTCATTTTTATATCGTGGGCTAATGATCCATGGTTCATTGAATTGGGCTAAAACCCATTGGGTGCTCCATGGATGGTCCATGGAGGTTAAAACCCATGGATCATGGAGGAAATGAAAAGCTTTGTCAATTAGGGTTTAAATGGTGTAACCCTACTTGTGACACAATAATAAAAGGACCCCATGGGCTACCAAAATCGGTACTAAGTGAAGAACAAGAGGGCTAGCCGATTTTGAGTGTGTGTGTACTTCTCTCAAAGTTATTCCAAGAGTTGTGGTGTTGTGTGAAACACTTGAGGCATCACATTTGGGGTGCTAGGCTCACAAAGTTCTTAATGAATCCAAGCGACAAGAAAGGTAAGTTCTTCTACTAGCTTTTATGTTTCAAGTTCCCCATGCCATGCTAGTTAGGTTAATAACCTTGGAAAATCAAATTTGCATGTATCTTAGTAAAACATAGATCCAAGGTTTCTAGGGTTGCATGTACACATTAGGAGTGTTAGAATGCTCAAAACCCTTCTGAACTTTCCAAGGTAAAAAAGTTTTCTGTGGGAATACCAACAAATTATGGGCCAACGGTGAAGCTAGCAACTACTTTAAAAACAATCAAATGGGAAGTTAGGAATGCAGAGACCTACATAAGAGATAAGGGTCTGGAAAAAGCTAAGAAAGGAGAGAAAAGGAAATTGGAGGGATCTTCAAGATCCGATGAGAAGGGGAGATTCACGAGGTCTAACCTAGACGACAAGAAGTCTAAGGGTAGTAGTGAAGCCAAGTGGTGTGATAGGTGCAGGAAGAAGCACTTTGGAAGATGCGACAGAGAAGTGACCTGTTATAAGTATTGAAGTACCGATCAATATTCCAAGGATTGTACATATAATGACAAAGTATGCTACAGATGTGGAGACATGGGGCATATTTCGAAAGATTGCCCGAAGAGAAACAAAGCAGCTAGCCTGAATGCTCCGCCAAAGGTAAAAGCAAGAGCATACCATATGATACTTGATATGGAAACAAGAGGTGGGGAATTTGGAGTTGCTTGTCTAGAGTACTTGAGGGAAGGAGATAAATAAGTATTATTATCATGAGTTGCCTAATGTATAAGGCAATGAGTATGATGAACTCAAATAAATATTGTAATCATGCCAAAAAGCAATATAATTTCCTAATTATGTTATGTGTTTCATATGTGATTTTTCCTTTTGTGGTAACTTAGTGGACTACGAGAGAATTCATGGGACAAGTATGAGGAGGTGTGAAAGGTAGTAGAGGCCTATACTACCGAAAGCACATGACTCACATTTGGATCAGGGAAAGTCACAGGGCCACTAAGTCTCTAAGTAGTTGAGCTATTTTGTTTATTTCCACCATTACCTTTGTTTCGGTAATGACTACAAAGATAAACATTATATCGACCCTAGCGATCATATCGAATCAAGTACGACTAATCTACGATGTATGTTTGACGTAGCCAGTGCAAGAAAAGAAAATGGACTTTGAAGACAAGAGGGTTCTATCAAAAGGAGGAGCCGGTGCAAGAAAAGAAAATAGACTTTGATGATATGCTCACAAGATTTGCAGCCGCATCCAAGATAAGGCACAACGAAATCGATGCTGCAATAAGAGAACAACAAGCCATAATGAAAGAGCAACAAGAATTAATGAGAAACCAACAAGCCTCTAACCTTAACGTTGAAAAACAACTAGGCCAACTTGCACTACAAATCAATCAAATAGCACCGGGTCAACTTGTAAGTAATACCGAGAAAAATCCAAGAGGCACTCAAATCAACATCGTGACGACTAGAAGTAGAAATATAATTACACATCTGATCCCTATCATGAATGAGGATCCAAAATAGGTGTAAGAGGAACAACAAAAAGACCCGAATTCACAAACAATCGACGCAACTCGTCGAGTCCCAGACTTGGATTCGACGAGTCCACGTACTGAACAAAAAATACCCCTCCTTTAAAACCGTATCAACATCCCTTGTCATTTCCAGGCCGAGCTAGAAAAGAGAAGCAGAATGAAGAGTATCAAAAGTTCCTGGAACACATCAAAGCCCTCCAAATCAACATTCCTTTCATAGAAGTGGTTGAACAAATGCCTAAGCACGCAAAATTCTTGAAGGAACTACTCACAAATAGGAAGAAGATAGAAAAGGTGTCCAAGGTGGTGCTTAATGAAAATTGTTCAGCCGTAATGTTGAACAAATTGCCAAAGAAAATGAGTGACCCAGGGATGTTGACTTCGCCATGCCAATTCGGTAACCTAGCCACTAGTTATGCATTGGCGGATTCAGGGACAGTTGTTAATCTCATGCCATACTCTTTCTTTAAAAAGTCGAACCTTCCGGAACCAAAATCGATTTGTATAGAAACTCATCTAGAAAACAAGATGGTGAAATTTCCAAGGGGGATATGTGAGGACTTATTGGTAAACGTTGATAAATTTGTATTCCCCGTGGATTTCATAGTGTTAGACATGGAAGAGGACCACCAAGTGTCGATCATTCTTGGAAGACCTTTCCTAAACATGGCAAGTGCCATAATAGACATGAGAGAATCCAAGCTTACCCTTCGAGTGGGAGACGAGTCAATCACTTTTAGATTTGGTATGGCCATGAAGCATTCTAAGTATAGTGATGACACGGCCTTTTCGGTAGACGTATTTGAAGAGCTGATGGAAGGATGGAAAGAAGACAAGTCAAGCAAATAAAATAATGTTAATTAATATATAAATATTATATATATTAAAAAAATATTTATTAATATAATAATCCGATAAATAAGTAATAATACAACAAAAACGAAATTAAAAAATATTTAAAAGAAATTAATAATCCAAGAAAGAAAGAGACAAGGTTTGGGGCACAATTGTCTTTCCAGCCAATTCAGCCAGAAATATATGGTTTTGGAGCTTTCTGAGAAAGACATATCTTACCGGGAAAGACCCATTTTTATGCATATCAAACAGTTTTTTCGTTCCATTCAGCAACAAAGATTTGTTTGGACCTAGAAAGATGTCTATCAAACCGAGCCTAAGATATATAGGTGGTGTTTAGGATTAGATTAGAAGTAGTAAGATAGTTTGTTTTTTCAAAAGTAAAAAAATAACTCAATTTGATGAATATTTACTATTTCTATTACAAAACCAACGGAAAAAACCCGGATAAACACAGAAAATTTGGTTTTTGATCAGATAAAAATCTGGATCATTCAAATCAGTTAAATGTCCGGTAAGAATAAACAATAAACCAATTTTTTGACATCCGGTTACCAACTGGCGGGTCGTATAAAATATATCCGATTTAAAAAGTCGGTTTTATAAATAATCGGTTTGGATTTTTTCGGCGAAAAGGTTTGTGTACTTCTAGCCAAAGTGGACGTTTACATGTTATACACTTGAAAACGATCCAAATGATCTATGGAGAACTCATGTTTACTAAGCTATTAAAGACAAGTGGAAAATTAACAACATAAAAAGAAGATTATATATTCTTTTTTTGTTATTTTATGAAAATAACTAGAGAAATTACCAAAGTCTGCGTTCAACGTAAAACAACATTTTTACATTGGAGTCATTATAATTTATGTGAGATCAAGTAATGAAAATCCTAGGTTTGAAAATAGATTATGCTAATATTTGAGTATGTGCTTTGTCGCGAGTTCTTATGTGTTTTGCTTCCGTATTAGACGAGAAAATTGATTAAAATTGTATATCATATGACAACTGTCAAAAATCCTCATCGTTAAAAGAAATGAACGTTGAGTGATTTATCAAAAATTGAGAAGAGTTTTGAGACTATTTTCATAAATTGGATGGTTTTTGAATAATCCATAAGAATGTAGAGGCCATTACATAGATCAAATTACATAAATAATAATGGTGTTGGGTTGAAGATTCGTTTGAAGATTGCGTCATTGGGCTCGGCTGTTAGTCCATTTATTTTGTACTCCGGTTTTGGGCCTGTCCAAACCGTGAGCTTGCTAGGTTTATTATATAAGTATATGCTTGCATGCATATTAGGTTATCGATCTAGAGAATAACGATTATTACGATAGTATTACAGATTTCTTTTAGCGTTCTTGTAAACCTCCAACCCTCTACAGTTGATGTTCTTGATCGAGCTCTTCTGAGGGTTATTTTATAATCATTCGACACGTTTGATTCATTCTTGACTTGTTCTTTATTTTCGTGTTCTTGCTGTTTAATCATTAATTACCTGTTTGAGATCTAATCGATCTTTAAGATTAAGTTTTAATCTCATCAATTGGTATCAGAGCAGGAGGCTGTGTAATCGATACACTTCTTTTCTGTGAAAAGGTTTCAATTAGGGTTTTTCCGCAATTACTGATATTTATTGAGCCGTCATCTCATTATTGACGTATCTTGATATTTATTGTTTTGCCCTAATCTGATTTATTACAAGTCTGATCTTTGAACAGGTTTTTCGATCATAATGGACGAGTCGCAATCAAATCCCATCAATATTTCCAACAACATCGGTTCAACCACGAAGATTTCAATCCTATATACCCATGATTATGAAGTCTGGGCGCATCACTTCGAAGACTACGTTATAGGATCTGAGGATAATGGATACCTCATATGGGAAGCAATCATTAATGGACCTTTTTCTCATTCTGCAACGTCAAGGATTGTTAAAACTCAAAAGGAGTATAATGATCTGCTGAAGGATGTCAAAGATATTGCACAAGATGAAAAGGATAAATTCCAGTGTAATATCAAGGCGTTAAGATTGATAAGATTCGCCCTTCAGTCCGACACCTTCAGGTTGGTCAGCTCATGCACGACGGCAAAGGAAGTTTGGGATAGACTTCGCGAACTGTACTCTACAGACGAGGATCTTGAACATTGTATCCAAACCTTGCTCTTATCTCAGTTTGGAGAATTCAGGCAAGGAGCCGAAGAAACTGTGACCCAGACGTTCGATCGCTTCAATCATCTTCTCAGCAGGATGATCAAACATGACATCGAAAGGAAGCTTATCGAGCAGAAGGTTACGTTCTTAAATGGTCTAAGGTCAGAATGGAGAGCCGTGGTGTCAACGGTTAAAGCCCATGAGCAGTTTAAATCATACTCTTTGGCGAAACTGGTGGGTATTCTCAAGTCTCGGGAGAAAATTGTGCTGTAGGAAAAGAATGTTGTTTCAAGCCTAGGTTCGCTGGCCCTCCTATCAAAAAGTAAAGCTGTGATGGAGGATGAAGACCTCAACTTGGAGGAGTATGACCTCACGTCTGAGGATTATGCTATGATGTTGTCTAACCCCAAGAGGTTCATTAAGAAGAGATTCCCCAGCAACAAAAACCGAAACTGGCAGGGGATTTATAGTTCAGAAAAGGTTAATAATGAACCGAAGGTTGAAGAGCCCAAGAAGGAACCGAAAGCCGATGGTGATTCTGGAGTAAGCTGTTACTACTGTGGAGGTGAAAATCACTATGCTAAGGATTGTGTCCTCAAAAAGATGGCTGAAAAAGATGAGGAAAAGGATGAGGAAGCTTTGCTACAGAAAAAGCTTGATAAGATGAGGAAGAAGAAATCTACCGCTAACCCTTCCATGAAAGCTCTTATTGTGCAGGGTTCGGTTGCTGATGACGAGTTCGGTGGAGTGGAAGTTTGGTCAACCGACTCTGAAGACGATGAAGTGAGGAAGCCTTCTCATGGAAAGGCTTGTGTAGCAAAGGAGGAGAGCAGTGGAGGAAGGTGCTTCATGGTGTCCGATGTATCTCAGATGAGGGGATACAACACTGATGGTGGAAGCAATGAACCGAAGGAGCAGCAGGATATGTGCTTTACGGCCAAACCGCTCAGTGTGCAGTTCAATGAGCTCGATGAACTGATCAAGAAGGTACAATCGGTTTTCGTTTCATTTAAAGTACCACAATCCTCATATGAGAAAGAACTAAAAAATGTTAATACAAGAATTTCTCATCTAGATAGTAGTTTAACTCAAACTCGAGTCACCAATTCTAACCTAACTGATCAATTAAGCAGGGTGTCTTCGAAGAGTGAGGAGCGACGCATGTGGATCGAGTTGAAGGAGTCTGAATTAGTTAAAATAAAAGACGAAAACATTTATTTACAAAGAGACAATTTAAAGTTGTTAAAACAGCGGAATGTTTTTTGTTTAATTGCAAAACGTCTTTATTCTAATATTACTCAGCTTCACTTGGACTGTGAAATAGGCCAAAAGATCCATCGCATGATTTTGCCCTTCCTTGAGTTTAAGGAGGATGAAATCGATGCTGAAGCTTATAATTGTGAGAGTGTGATATCATCTGATGACATTAATCCGACCTACATGTATGGACTGGACAAAATAGAATCTTTCATTAAATCCAAGGACCACAAGGACATGCTTAAAAAACCTTTTGGATGAAAATGATAGACTTAAACTGAGAACCGAAACCATAAAAAAATTTGACTCTTTAAACGCCAACTTGAGCTCAGAAAACAAAATTGATGTTGAAAATGCATCTGAGCTTAATGAGGACGACAACATGAGTGAAATTTCTGTAGAGGACACGGTTGACTGCTCAGAATTTGTAAAAAGCGAACCTGAAAACCACAAGAATCTAATTTCTGAAAATTCAGTGGAGTTCGCTCGATTGTCCCAACAAAAGTCCCCGATCTTAGCAGAGAAAGCGGTTGTATATCAAAAGGTCAGGACCACTCCAAATGAAGTATACAAGGTCACTGGAGTAACCGAACATCAGACCGCTGAACTCACAGCTATTGTAAATGAAGACAATGCTGATGGCTGCGATGAGTACTTCTGGTCAGCTCCAATAGATAATGCAAACGAAATGGTAGGCTTATCAGAAAGAACCTCATGGATGAGTAAAGGTAGATACATACCAGAACCCTTGAATAAGCCAGATAATTTCGATGAGCCAAGCACCAGTGGTACGAAAGATATTCCTCAGGAAAATGGAAGTTCGGCAAAAGAAGACATTCCTTCTAGTTCCCCAGTTCAAAGTGAAACTCCCACAGTTCAAAGTGAACCACCTAAGGAGAAACCGAAAATGAAAGCCAATATCAATCATCAACCGAAGCAGATGAGGAATAAGAAACGTGAAAGGAACCAGAGATACAGGAAGAATCTCTCTGAAAGGAAACAATTCTGGCAATCCCAGAATGCATATTTCTCACATCAAGACAAGAATCTGAAGTTTGAGAACAATCCTGTCAAAAAGCATGAGAGCCACAACAACCGAAAGCCAAGGTTCGGTTCAGAAGAGAATACCAACCGAAAGCATAGGTTCGGTTCAGAGAACTGCTCCAACCGAAAGCAAAGGTTCGGTTCTGAAGTCAAAAGAGATCAAAACTCTAAGGTCAGTCCCACCAATGATCAAAAGCAAAAGGGTCACCTAGAGTCTCCAGCCAAGAAGTCATCTCAATCTAAGCCCACTCCTTCTCATTCATCTAGTTCTTCTAATTCTTCCAATTCATCTCCATCTTGCTCTATAGCTCATTCTGTTCGTTCTCAAAAATCTCATTCGTCAGCTGAACAAAAAGGCAAACAGAAGGTTAATGCATCCAAACCAGAGTCTAAACCGAACGCACCTAATCCTAATAAAATCAAAGTTTTTACCATCAAAAAGAAAGATGAAACAACACTTATAAAACGAACATATCTTGTTGACATCTCTCTTACTATTCCTGTTCCTATGAAAAGCTCACGTGGACCCAAGAAACTTTGGGTTCCTAAATCTGCTTAACTTTTGCAGGTTATAAGTGACGAGCAGTTCGACGAAGAATGGTACATCGATAGTGGCTGCTCACGTCACATGACAGGGAGGAAAGAAGAGCTCAGGGAATACAGGTCTCTTTCAAATGGTGGCAACGTCAAGTGTGGAAACAATTCTTTCGGCACCATAAAGGGATACGGAATGATAACTAATGGTGATTTTACTATAAGGAAGGTGGAATATGTGGAAGGACTACAACACAACCTCATCAGTGTATCTCAGCTTGTTGGAGGTACAGGTCTCAAAGTGTCATTCGACGATGAAGGTTCTAAAATTATTGAGAAGAAGACAAAGAAAGTAATTCTCAAGTCGGAGCGTAAGGGTGAAATGTTTCCTCTAAATCTTAAACCCATCAAAGGAAACCCAGCTATATGCCTGTTATCAAAAGCTCTATCTGACGAAAGCTGGTTGTGGCACCGAAGACTCTCTCATCTCAACTTTAAAGATATTAACAAACTTGTCACTGGAGGTCAAGTTTGAGGCCTTCCACTGCTCAAGTTCGACAGAGATCATTTGTGTGCTGCATGCGAAATGGGGAAGCAGAGTCGTCAAATTCATCCATCTATAATTAACACAAAAGTTGTTGAACCACTCGAATTACTTCATATTGATTTGTGTGGTCCATCATCTATCGAAAGCATCGGTGGTAGCAAGTATATTCTTGTTATTGTTGATGACTTTTCACGATTTACATGGGTGTTCTTTCTAAAGCTCAAATCTGAAGCGACTCATAAGTTGAAAGTGTTCATCAAGCAGATTGAAGTACAGCTCAAGAAGGTCGTTCGCAACATCAGGAGCGACAATGGTCTGGAATTCAAGAACAGGGAATTTGAAGAATTTCTAGCTGAAAAGGGAATAAGTCACAATTTCTCAGCTCCCTACACACCTCAACAGAACGGAATTGTCGAAAGACGAAACCGATCTTTGTGTGAAGCTGCCCGAACTATGCTAAGTTTCGCTTCCTTACCTCTTTATTTTTGGGCTGATGCTATTTCTGCTGCTTGTTTTACACAGAACAGGTCCTATCTCAACAAGCGATTCACGCTCACACCTTATGAGATTCTCAACAACAGGAAGCCCAATGTGAAATTTTTCCACGTGTTCGGCTCACGGTGTTTCATCTTTAACTCTAAAGAACACCGCAACAAGTTCGATGTCAAAGCCGACGAGGGAATCTTTCTGGGCTACTCTCTCACATCCAAAGCATACAGATTCCTAAACAAGCATTCGAGAAAAATCGAAGAAACCTATTACGTGACTTTTGACATTAGCTATGTCAAAAAGCTACAGGCCAGAGAAGACACCGCTGGGGAAATCTTTCCTCAAACTGGCCAGGTCACAGTCTCGATCGCTAATCTATTCGAGAAGTTTATGGAGCTATTTGACGAACCAGAGAAAGCTACTCTCTCAGAAGTAGGCGCATCAGACAACAAGGTAGACCATATGAAGCAAATTGTCGAAGAAGCTGCCAGGAGAATGAACGAAGGAGGATCGAATTCTGATGAACCTCCATCCAACGATGCTTCAGTTGAGGGGGAGCCAAGCTCACATGTTGAGGGGGAGCCAAGCTCTACAACTGCAACCGAAAGCACTTCTCCACCTGAAAGTGCTTCACCAACTGAAGGTGCATCAACGCCTGAATACCAAGCACCACAAGAAACCGCTGGACCTCAAGTTTCTCCAAACATTCTAGAAAGCTCATCTATCAAGGGGGAGCAAGCTGATATGACGCTCGACTACGATAGCCAATCCGAGCCAGAAGAAATGATCAACGCTGAACTAGACCCCACCTTTGATCCAAACTATCCTCCTCTTTTCAAATGGACTAGAGATCATCCTATCTCTCAAGTGGTTGGTGATGTCTCTGAAAAGGTCCTGAACCGATCACAACTCAAGGCAAAACATACATCCTTATTTTCCAAAGTTGAGTTTTGTATGTTTAACTCATTCGTATCAAAAGTTGAACCGAAGACAGTTAACACTGCTCTCGATCACTCAGATTGGGTTCAAGCAATGCAAGACGAACTAAACGAATTTGAAAGGAACAAAGTCTGGCGCCTCATTCCAACTCCTCCAGATGCCTCGGTTGTTGGTCTCAAATGGGTCTTTAGGAATAAAATGGACAAGGAAGGGAATGTTATAAGGAACAAAGCTCGTCTGGTAGTAAAGGGATATTGTCAGGAGGAAGAGATTGATTATGAAGAGACTTTCGCTCCTGTAGCTAGGCTGGAATCTGTAAGAATATTTCTTGCCTACGCTGCCCACAAAAACTTTGAAGTTTTCCAAATGGACGTCAAGTGTGCATTTCTTAATGGAGAACTCGAAGAAACCGTGTATGTGGAGCAACCTCCTGGGTTTGTGAACGAAAAATATCCAAATCATTACTACATTTTGGATAAAGCTGTGTATGGCCTCAAACAAGCTCCGAGAGCCTGGTATGAAACGCTAACTAAATTCTTAAAGATGTCTAAATTCAAACAAGGTTCGGTTGACCCAACCTTCTTTCGCAAAAAGGAAGGTAACCACCTTATGATAGTTCAAATTTATGTCGATAACATCATCTTTGGCTCAACGAATCCCAGCCTAACAGCTGAATTCAGAAAGCTGATGGAGACTAAATTTGAAATGAGCTCAATGGATCCTATTAACTTTTTCCTTGGTTTAAATATTAGACAGGGACCCGAAGTCATCTTTATCAATCAGGAAGCTTACACGAAGACTCTCCTAGCAAAGTTTGGTATGATGGGAGACTCCAAAGTCAAAGTCCCAATGGCATTCGGCACCAAGCTAACTCCATCCCTAGACAAACCGGCTGTTGATATCACGCTCTATCGTCAAATGATAGGCTCACTAATGTATCTTACTGCTAGCAGGCCTGACATCATGTTCTCTGTATGTTACTGTGCTAGATTTCAGGCAAACCCACATGAACCTCACATGCTTGTAGTGAAGAACATTCTACGCTATCTCAAGCGAACTGCCTCCTTAGGTCTATGGTATCCTTCCAACTCAGGCTTTTTCGTTCAAGCCTATTCAGATGCAGACCTTGGAGGATGTGGACTCGACAGAAAAAACACCACTGGCGGCTGTCAATTCCTTGACGGGAAGTTGGTTAGCTGGCAATCCAAGAAACAAACGTGCGTGTCGTTGTCTACTGCCGAAGCGGAATACATAGCCGCTGCATCCTGCACCTCTCAAGTGATTTGGATCCAGAGTCAACTTCGAGACTATGGACTCAATATCAAGAAGATCCCACTATATTGTGACTCTGAAAGTGCAATTAGGATCTGTCATAACCCAGTGCAACACTCTAAAACCAAACACATAGCACTGAGGTATCACTTCATCAAAGATCACGTGGAAGATGGAAACGTCGAAGTTCACTTCGTAAGAACCACTGATCAACTGGCTGACGTCTTTACCAAAGCTCTTCCTGAAGCGTCATTCAACAGAATATTGCAAGGGCTAGGTATGATGGAATCAGAGTCAGTACCTCAAACTACCTCTCAACCTCAAACGTAAGAAGCAAAATTGACCGAACGTTCAGGTTCGGTTAAATCATCTGACTTGCTCATCACCACAAAGGTAGTTTTCTTGGTTGTATATTTCTTGTACAAAGTTGTTTATCTTATTCTTAAAAGTATTTTCTGATTGCATGTCTACATTCCTTGGTTTTCTAAAATTTTCCAAAACCGAAACCTACCGAAGGTTCGGGTTCGGTTTTTCAAAATTTTCTTGAACCGAAACCAACCGAACGCTCGGGTTCGGTTTTTTAAAATTTTCTTGAACCGAAACCAACCGAACGCTCGGGTTCAGTTTTTCAAAATTTTCTTGAATCGAAACCAACCGAACGCTCGGGTTCGGTTTTTCATCTTTTTCCCAACCGAAACCAACCGAACGTTCGGGTTCAGTTACCAAATTTTTCCAAAGTTTTTTTTTTTTACTCTTTCTAAGTCTATTTTTTTTCTTGCTTATTTTTTTCTTTTTATTTTTTTTATTTACATCAAAAACTCCAAAAATATTTTCTTATTTTTTTGTGTTTGTTCGTTTATGAGGATATAATTGTTGGATTACTTAAGTGTCCCTAGAAGCATGCTGCTGTATGTGTCCCAAGCCTCATAAGATTCTGAATAAAAGCCTTAATGACTTGGTACAAACAAACCTTGTCTTCCCAATTAGGCTACCACATTTATTCTAATCGTGAGCTACCTCACTCTCTTCTCACATGAGTTAAGCGTTTTTCTGCTTGGTCCTTATTTTCGCAGCAGAGGTACTTTAATTTCTTACACCATCTCCATTATATTTCTCCATTACATTCGTTTCATCAACGTAACCCTTGAGACTCTCAGAAATTACCATTGAGGTTTACGGTTACACAACATCTGTGTTTATGATCTTAGTTTCGTGCCACTACGAGCTGAGTGAAACCCCAAATTCAACACCTAATTTGAATTGACGGTGAACAATTAATTTGCTCAAGTTTTCACCAAAAGAATTGACGGATGTACCTAGCTGAAATCTCAAATTTTATTTTGTGTGATTCCTATGAAATTGTTAAACACCATAACACTTCTTCCCTTGGGATGCAGCTTTAATTTTTTTTTTTTTGAGATTTTATATTTTCCAAGCTATTTAAAATTAATTCCTACCTACTTGTTCAACAGACTACACCGGTCTCACAAGTACTTTGATCACTTTCTTTCTTATTTCAAGATTAGAATTGCTGAATCAAAGCGAAAGCCACCCTTACTTAGCCTAATTAAAAGAAGCCTTTCAACATTTATTAATAAATGTTTGATCGTCATTCAACGGGAATCCACATAAACACTTTAAGGTCTCTCTTGATCTTGAAGGAAGAGATTCGTGCCCGGGATCACTTGTTTCGTGTCATTATTGACATCACATTTATTCCTAAAAAGAGTTGCTTTATTCCTTTTTTTTACACTCTTAGCATGAAAATCTTTGATTTTCCAAAATTCCGTTACTAATTATTACAGGCTGTATTATTGCTTTGGTGGTTAATTATCATGTTGTGGTCAAAAATCATCCACGTGGGCAATTAATTCAAAAGATGCCATTTCGAAGATAAGACGAAGGGTTGCTGACTCAGGCGAGAGTTAAAAGGATTGAATTTCGAACGACGGTAAAAAGGGGCGCGTGTGAATTTGAAACGCCCACTCTTTTACTAACATCATGGACGCGTGTGCGAATTTCAAGCGACACCTCTCTGGCCCTTAAAGGCGCGTGAGGATTTGAAACGATATGCTCTGAAACGGCGCTTGTTGGGCGGTGTGATCCTAGGAATCTGACACTCTCTCTCCTACGTGATCATCGCATAGAAGATTTGAAACGATTTTTCTCTCTCCTTTCACCCACTATAAAAGGCAGTCTATACTCTCATTTACCTTTTTACTGCATCCGGATTTTCTAGAGAGCAAAAACATCCCAAAAGCTTTACTGTTCATCTTCTTCTACTACCTTCAACAATGGCATAATCATCCTCAGTCCATGCTACCTCGCACATCCTACCCATTCGTCCTCACCAATGCTTGGTGATCGACCTAAACCCTCTGGCGTACGACTCTTATATGTCGCCGATCATCGAGTGCCTGAAGTACTCACAAATCGCTCCAACTCTCTCTAGGGTTGAGTCTGTGCCCATGGAGATTCTCTCGCCGGTGTATGCGACTGCCTATTACGACAAAGCAATCGAGCGGGTGTTCTTCGAGGTTGCTGATCACAAGTCCTCCATTTCTCGACAGCGATTCTGCACTTTGCTAGGGTTGGCTGCTGATCCTTCAAGAATCAATCCGAAAACGATTTCGATTGGGCATCTGGACAACATGTTCTATAATATGGGGTACACGGAGGTGCTCACCTCCGTTGCGAAGTTCAAGAAATCCTGCTTGCCGCCACAGTGGAACGGCATGTTCACAGTCATCTTCAAGGGCTTATCTGAAAGGAGCTCAGGATCCGATGGTTCAAGCCGACTGTTCCTGTCGATTATGTATGCAATTTACAACGAAGTCAACCTAGACTTTGGGTTGGTCCTCTGGCAACAGCTCATCCAGAGCCTTTCTTCTTCATCCCGACATTCTGAGGTGTCGTTTGCCCGGTTCTGGATTCTTATCACCAAATGGGCGATGGATAAGCTTGATGTCCCAACTGCTGCTGGTGCATCGATGTCTTCGATCGGTACGTTTCATACCACGAAGATCATCGTCTCTGATGCATCTAAATTTTCATTCATTGGCTCTATTCCGGAGACAATGTATGGCGATGTTCCCTCTGACAGCAGGCTCATCCGGACGATTAAGGAGTTCAAAGCGACTGGACCTAGGGAACTTACGCCGGAAATGCTAAAGTCCATCCACGATGCTAACAAACCGGTTAATAGGGGCAAAAAGGCGGAAAAAGGGAAGCAAGTGACCAAAGCTCCTAAAGGTCCTTCTCCCAGGAAGAGGAAACAAACGAAACCTGCCCAGTCACCGCAGCCGAAGAGAAGGAAGACTCAACCGAAGCGAAAACTTCTTATCCCTTCCTCTTCGAGTGACTCAGAAGACGAGCGTTCGGGTTCGGACGGCTCTCAAAGAGGCGAAACCCCTCAAAGAGGCAACACCCCACCCCGATCACCTACCCCAGACATGGAAATTCATGTCTCACCAGTTCCTTCACCTCCTCAAACCATCCCTACTTCCATTTCCACCATAACCCCCACTACCACCATTCCTCAAACCTCTTTCCCTATACCACCACCCATTTTCACAGATACAACTACAACCACTGCAAAGGTTACAACCAACATATCTGATACGGGGGTTCATACCAGTGCAACCGAAACACCACCCGTAACCGAACCACCTCAAACCGAAACCCAGCATACAACCGAACCTACCCACACTCAACCACCACCCGAAACTACCCCAACCAACACTCAACCTGAACCTACAAAAACCACCACACCCCCAGCTTCACCACCCCCACCATCTCCAGATCATGCCTCTGATGGAGATAACCCATTCCTTGGCGGTGAACACATGACCTTCGATTCGGTCTACTTTAGTCCGTTTCAGGTTCAAAGTGACGAAGAGGATGATGCTCCAGTAACAAAGAAACATCTGAAGGAGCTAAACGAGAAGGTTGATTTGCTTCTTGCGTCATCCACAAACACTCAATCCTCTCTCTCTGAAGCCGCTCTTCAGAAGATTGTTGATGCCTTCTCCAGGGCTCAGCATGATTATGTAGCTTCAGCCACTGCCGCCATAGACGCCTCCACAAAAGCATGTGAGGCTGCGACCGCAAAAGTCGATAAACTATTCTCAGACGCCTCTTCCCTGTTGAAGTCCTTACAGGAGAGCACTGATGCCACCAAGACAACTTTGGAACCAATCGTTCAACAATTGGCAAAGTTCGTCTCAACGGAGTTACAGTCATTCGCTACTCTTCGCCAATCCATCAGCGATGACAACTCGGCCTTCGTGCCTCCATTGATGAGAGCCTCGCTAAGCTTCAAGAGGATCTCGCAGCTGAAAACTCATTAATGGATGTTCTGGCAAGCAAAACCACCGCCCTTAAGGTCAAGAGCACTCAGCTTTCAAACTCACAGCAACAACTTGAAGCTCTTCGATCCGAACGGGAGGTCATAAAAACATGTGTTTCGGATGTACACGCTGCCCTATCTAACATCCTAGAAGCACACGATCCGATTCTCAATCATTCGGTGAGGCGAACCCTTGCTGAAAAACTTGCTCCTGCCATGGACCTTCTCAGCAAAATTGAAGGCTTACCTAGTTTCGTGTCCGATCCGAAATAAGGGGGAGAAGTGAAGTCCGGATCGAAACCACCTCCTTCCTCCAAAGCTACTCACACAACTGAACCACCTCTGACTGGTCAAGCTTCGGGTTCGGGTGTGAAGGATAAAGGGAAAAACATAGCTGAGGAAGAAGATGAAGATGAAGATGATGAAACCATTGCGGACATGTTGAAACGCAAAAACAGTCGCAATGTTGATGATGATATCAATCGTGTGGCGCGAGAGGCTGAAGAAGCCAAACGCAAGAAGAAAGAAGCCCACGATCTCCTTGAGAGCAGGAAGACTCTCTTCCCTGCCTGGACTCGAGAGCGAATGATTAAGGAGGCCATAGATACTCCTAGCATCCTATGGCTCGAGCCAGTGATTTCCTTCGACTGCTATAATTCTGTCGATTCGCAGTTCGACATGCCGTTGACTCGAAAGGCGTTTATCTTCCACGCCTTCTCCAATATTTTTGAAGTCCCTCATCCGAACCCTGAGGTTGATAGGGAGTTGATCGAATTCTATCTGAAGGCTGCTCGTCCTCAGTATCAAACATGGAGCGCCCAGAAGATAGTGAATGTTCGGGTATTGAAGCCTTATACCGAAGGAAGATTCATCAATGTTCGGTTCAAGGTGATTCGAGGGTCTGCAAGAACTGAACACCTTATATCTTTGGCAGACTTACCGAACTTAAACCCTCATGATTGGATTGTTTTGCACAACATCCTTTTGACGAACGAAGCAGAATATGGTCCTATTATAGACCATCTCAAGAGGATGATTGTTTGTTACATCATGGAGGTTGCCCTAATGGATCAGGAGGTTGCCACAGTCTTCAAGAAGAAACCGAAGATAGCTCCTGTGGGATCGGCCAGTGATCTCAATCAAATGCAAATGGGCAAGATCGACCCGAGATGCAATTCAGTCATGTTCACTAGAGCAGAAGGACAGAAATGTCTCTTTGCTTTAGCTGACAAACATCTTTACACCACTGCTTGTCTAGAGCATGTGTTATCGATCATCCAAAGGTGTAAAGAGAATGCAGCGGATGATGTCAAGTACTTCAACGACATGATCCAATGGTACATCAGGTTTAGACAGACAATACTTGCTCTCATCTCGCGTCTGTTTAATACTGTGAAGAAGAAGGTTCCTGCCTCCGCTGCTGGCCCAAGTAACAAGTAAAGATCTCGCTCCAATTGACGCAAAGGGGGAGATTGTTGGGTTGAAGATTCGTTTGAAGATTTGCGTCATTGGGCTCGGCTGTTAGTCCATTTATTTTGTACTCCGGTTTTGGGTCTGTCCAAACCGTGAGCTTGCTAGGTTTATTATATAAGTATATGCTTGCATGCATATTAGGTTATCGATCTAGAGAATAACGATTATTACGATAGTATTACAGATTTCTTTTATCGTTCTTGTAAACCTCCAACCCTCTACAGTTGATGTTCTTGATCGAGCTCTTCTGAGGGTTATTTTATAATCATTCGACACGTTTGATTCATTCTTGACTTGTTCTTTATTTTCGTGTTCTTGCTGTTTAATCATTAATTACCTGTTTGGGATCTAATCGATCTTTAAGATTAAGTTTTAATCTCATCAAATGGTATAAAAAGAAAGACTAAAAATAACAACAAAAATGCGAGGACTAAACTCGGACAAAAAAAGAGTACCGCCACTCCAATTTAGATAAAAAACCATGAAAACACACAAATTTTATGTGGAATTCATATTTCCTCATTGTGAAATTTCCAAAGAGCAAAATTACATAAATGATAATGGAATAAAAGCAAATACTAAAAATGACAACAATCAAAAGCAAGGAGTACGCCGCCACTTTAATTTTGATTAAAACAAACCACGGAAATATCCACTAAATTTATGTCAAAACATAAAAAAAACACTCGAATTTCTATCGATTCGTACATAAAAAAATATGTAAGTAAGACTTTTTTTTTAATTAGCGAATGAAAAGTTCAAATAATAAAATGTATATTATATATGACACGACTCATATGTCGGACGTGTACATAAAATATGCAAGAAAAGAAATTACGCGTACATAAAAATATGCACGTAAAAAAGTAAATCGAAACGTATATAAAAGCGAATTTGAATATATCGAAACGTGATCACCTTCAATTTATACCGACACATATTCAAAAAAATAAATTAAAAAAATTGTTTTTTTTACTTAATGAACGTAAGTTATTAAAGGAAATCAGATTATATATATTACGGGAATAAACACAAAAGTTTAGAAAATGGAACTGATGAAGGTGACATTTTAAAAATTTAAAAATTAAGGGTGCGAAATTAACATTTTAAAAAATTAAGGGGTAAGAGAAAATTTATTGCAAGTAATTAATTATACAAAGTTAAGAATTGAAATGAAATATAGTATGAAATCAACATTATACATATATACATTTTATATATATATATATATATATATATATATATATATATATATATATATATATGATATGACTTATAAATAATATTTTTAGCTACCATAATATCCTCTCACTAATCTAACTTACATTTTAGTTTATATAAAGTATAGTGATGACACGACCTTTTCGGTAGATGTCTTTGAAGAGTTAATGGAAGGATGGAAAGAAGACAAGTCAAGCAAACACTTATATCTTTGAAGATGACTTTGATGCTGAAAGAGACCTGAAGGAGATTGAAAGAATGCTTGAAGAAAGTGAATATGAAGAAATCATAAAAAGTTTAGAAAAATCAACTCGACGAGTTGAAGACAGCAACTCGACGAGTCCGCTTTAAAATTCGTGATCATATGTACAAACTGGGCACAACTCGACGAGTCTGCTATCTGGACTTGACGTGTTCAGCGTTCAAAACTCAGATTTAGAGCTGAAAACTTTGCGAACACATCTAGAATATGAATTTTTGGAAGACGGTAATCAAAAACCTGTAATTATTGTTGGATTAATGTCTAAGTCTATAACTATAATTGGTAAGACTTGACTCGATCCGACATGGTCCATTTGGGTTGCATGGCATCATGCACTTGGATAGACTAAAATGAGAGAAATAACAGTTCAAGATTATTAATATATTATAAGTTTTAATATATTAATAGGATTATTTAATTAATATTGATCAAGAATTAATTTGGAATTAATTAAGTGATCAAAAGAAGACTAATTAAATATATGGGTTGATTGTGTAAATCATCCATACTTGTATAGTGGGCTAATGCTCCATGGATTATCAAGTTGGGCTAAAACCCATAGGATGCTCCATGGTGTATTTGAACCCATGGATCCAAGGAAATGGAAGGCCATGACAATTAGGGTTTACCCTAATTATGACACACTATGTAAAGACCTTATTATTGGAAAATCGGCCACTAGAGAAAGAATGAGGGCTAGCCGATTTTCATGATGTGTGGTTTTTCTCTCTAAGTCTTCCAAGTGCATATGATGTTGTGTGAACCATTTGAGGTGTCACACTTGGGGCATTAGGCACCCAAGCTTCATGAATGCATTCTACATCAAGAGGTATGTTTTCTATCTTGTTATATTCATTGTTTTGTATGCTAGATTAGGATAATACCTTGAAAGTTCATATTTGCATGTATAATAGAGAAAACATAGATCCAAGGTATTTAGAGTTGCATGTACACTTAGGAGTGTTAGAATGCTAAAAACCCAACACTGGTCTCAGAGCCTAGGCTTGTTTTCTTGTTTTCTTGTTATACTTGCAAAACAGCTTAAAAAAATCGAAGTTTTTTGCTGTCTGGGCAATAGACTCGGCGAGTCCATCAAGAGACTCGACGAGTCCACACCTAAAAAGTGATCAAAACGATCCAACTCGCCAAGTTGGTTCATGGACTCGACGAGTTGGACCCTCAGACAGCATATCTTCGACTTTTTTGGCTGGAATTGGACTAGGAACATTACCCTAAGATGTTTTTGGACTTATAAACTTGTTTTTGTTGTGTTAATGTTCATGCTAATCCAATTTCAAAGATATTTGTCAATAGATTCATGATTTGTATTAGTTTAATGGTTAGGCTAATTTCATGAAAATGTGTTTGACTTGAAATATCATGTTCATATGAGTTGCTTAGATTAATAGGGAAGTTGTGTGAAATTGTTGTTTTCAATCCATTTTAATCTAAGAGTAGATTCTAAAATGTGTTTGTGTAAATTGTCCTCAAGTTACATGAAAAGTCACATTAAAGTCTCTTAAAACTCATAAAAGTTGGCAAAGGTTACAAAATGAAGAGTCTTGTCTTCATTGAATGGTTTTATGACTCCATAACTTGTCCTCAAGTTATGGAGGTTCAAGAGTCACTTTATTAAACAATAAAAAATGTGTAACCTTAATTAGTTCCATAAGTTATAAATAAAGAAAAGTTACATTCTTTTATTAATTTAAAGTCTTCCATAACTTATCCTCAAGTTATGGAACTTGAAGAGTTTTTAATTAAAACTACTTTAAACACATAAGTTATGGAATTAATTAGTTTTGAATAGTTTCAAAACTTGCCCTCAATTTTTGGAATTTGTTAAGTTTGCCTCAAGAATACTTTAGTTCCAAGTTAATCCCTTAGAATTTTAAATGTTAAAATTCAACCTTTATACTTTATAATATTATAAGTTAATAATATTTATATATATATATATATATATATATATATATATATATATATATATATGCATAAGAGTAAAGTCAGTCTTACCGTTAGCAGGCCTCATTCACGAAGCCGGTCTATAAGGGGGGTATAAGGTTACTGCCTATAAAATGGCAGTTTAATGGGTGTCCACTCTCACCCACCGCTTCCTTGACCGGTGGAGGGTCGTTAGTCGAACGGATAGGACAAGTACTAGAATTCTCCCTTCATTAAAAGTATTAATGATAAATACTAAGTAACTAAACTCTTCTTAATACCCAATCTTAGTTACTTAGGAAAATGTGAATTTGGTGCTAACCCATGAAATTACACTTTGCACTTTGCTTAAGTCGTTAGTGGAGCGTGTGTGGTTAACCGGCACACTAACCTGGACTTAACAAGGTAGGCAAAGGGTAACTTAATATTTATCATAGTATCGGTGGAGCGTGTGTGGTTAACCGGCACATTGATTAAGGGGTAAATAATTAAGGGTACCAAGTATATTGCATGGTTGCTTCACACTTTTTTGTGATCCTCGACATCCCAGTCACAAAACCTGAAGGGCACACTCGAGATTGAAACATGTCATTGAGAAGTTCAATGAATCTCAAAAGAATCTAGGAGTTTCAAAACCAATTAAAACCTAATAATACATTTCGTTTATCTTGGTGGAAATTGATAAATCGTCATTCACCTACCTTCAAATATTTTATAACTTGGATTACGACATCCCTCCTCCAAGTTATAAAATAGTTTGTTGGGTCCTAGCTTTAATATTTCATATTGGTGTTATATTAGGGGCTTTAAATCAACTAAACTTGAATATCTCCCAAAAGATGTCTAGTTCAGACATCTATGATCCTCCCAAATCTCTTGGAACTTCACTTCCTCCACCTCTTCCAATTATTCTCCCTAACCCACTAGTTCAAGGTCACTTAAGCCCTATTGGCAAGGCAAGGTCTAGGTGTGATCACATCTTGCAGATGAAGTCACATATTGACAAGCCGGGAGATTTGGGTGTCAAATTCTTGAGAAAGTTAGTGGTTCAATCACTTATAAGTCACATAGTGAGTTCCTTTGGGACTCCTATGAAACAGACTATGACAAGACCCTTAATGATCTTATCAATTTGCTTGGTGCTGCTGAATCAGAAATGATCTGGAAGGCTAGTAAAGAAAATTTGATTAGAAGATCGACTTCCCAAAACTTTATGGACATTGACAATGGTGACACTGGAAATCCAGAAAAAGCATTTTCTTGCCAATCGAATGGGATCGGCCATAGTCAACTTGGTTGACCAAATGGTAAAGAGAAAAGCTAAGTCTATGATAGTCCCATTACCAAAGGGTCCATATGTTAAATTACCAAAGGAAGGGGCATTGATTGCAAACTGCCAAATTTACCTAAGGATGTTAAAGTCAATAAGTTTGACCCTACTTCAGGTAAAGTCCGTTGTCTAAGTCTGTTAAGCTCCTATTTGGAGATTCTTGTTACATGATGTGATTGGGTCACATGTTGATGTTTTAAAAATCAAAGAAAAGTGAAGAAACTTAAAGGAAGTATATGCTGATTCTGATCGCGAAGATGGATCTCGATCGCATGGTTCTGGGATCAGAATTTTGAGCTGTTGCTTAGGAGTTATGATATATTGCTTAGGAATAGATAACAACTAAGTTTTTCATGTACTTTTGGACTGTCAGGATAGTTTTTCCGCAAAGTTTTAAAATAAAAGGAAAAAAATGTTGCTTATATGATTCCATTAATAGCAAGAGTGGAAATATGAATTTGATTCTTTCATTTGTGGTAGTGTCTAAATTTTCCAAATAAGGAAAGATTCTCATCACCTAAGTTTCAGTTGGATAGAAACTTGGAATCATGCAAGTTGTATAGTATGATGAATGAGAACTTTCAATCATTGGAAAATTAAGACTAATTACTTGTTCACATGGATGTGTGAGTCAAGTAAATGACTAAGGGATCAAGTACACATTCTTGTGCACTGATCAAGCCCACCACAAATAATCGTTAGGACTATTCGTCATGATTTACTAAAGTTTAGTAAATATGGTTATACTTACAAGTTCAAGTATAATTCTGAAACATTGACAAAGTTTCAATGTATGGCAAAGCGAATAAAAAAGAATCAAATTATGGCAGAAAGATAAAAGTTTCTGAAATCTGAAAAGATGGGAGAGTACTTTATGATATATCATCATCTTAATGATTAAGAGACTTTATCACAATTCATCCTCTAAGTGCATTCTGATAGCTAAGAAGAGGAGTTATGAATTGTTGAAGTGGTTAAATCAAGAAGATGATTCATATTTCGTTCCAAAAACAATTCTTAGAGTCATACTTCAAGATTGTAACTTGAGTGACACATCTTAAAGATGGTTTATTAACACTAGTCAAATGTAAGAGCAAAAGGTTTTCTACCCTTGTACATTTGAAATTTTGTAATTTGTGATGTTTTGGATAAAACAGAGATCAACTTAGGCCAATTGTGTGAAGTGTTTGTCTTGATAAAGAATCCAAACTATCTCTTGAATATTTGGCAAAATAGTTTATATGTCAAGAGGACAGTGGGAGTCTTAAAGATCTTGAAAAGAATTTCAAGATCTAATCAAGAATAAAAACCTGTGGTTGACATATTTCTGTTTCTGTGCACATTCCAGTTAAAGTTGGCTTTGCATATGAGCTCTTAGAGTTTTTAATTGGTTGCATATCAACTTGGAAGCAATGGCAGGCCCTTGAGTTGCTAGGTGGCAAGAATTTAAGATTGCACAAGTTCAGTCCATATGAATTTGGAATTGTCACTAATCTAGTGCTGTGATTATGGTTGTGACAAAAAAAATTCAAATGGAAAGGAACACATATACCATAAAATCTAAGGGTCATAAGGTTTCTCTCTGATTCATGAAAATGATGGTGAGGAAACACTTCCACCAAGTAGATTTGAAGCACATAGCAAAGGTCTAAATAATTAAGACTATGATTACAACATCCCTTTTCATAGTTCTGAAATTGTGTAGACACACCTGTGAGCTATCTAAGATAAGGTGTATGATTTTGATAAAGTCTTATCAAAACAATCTAGTATGACCTTTAGAAGTCTAGTTGCTTTCTGGATACATGTCAAAGCTAGTGGGAGCATAAGTGTTATGCTAATAATCATCATGTTAGTGGGAGCATGATAATTATGATAAGTATTGCAAGTTAGCAATGTTAATTATAGAAAACAAAAGTTTCAATTCGTGAGGTTGCAGGGGTTGAAAAAGTTGTTTTGCTATAATTAAGGGAGAGGAAATTATACTTCATTTCAATTCTAAAAGGCTTAGATTAAGATTTTAATCATCTTCGTCAAGAAAATATATATATATATATATATATATATATATATGAATTTTATGTTGGTTTGGTTCAACTTAAGAAAATTCTATATATTGTGTTCTCAAAATTCGATTATGATTACGACATCCCTTTTCACAGTAAAATTTAGAGAATATGGCAAACAAAAAATTATTATGGCAAAAGACTAGTCTAGAACCATGTCTTTATGTGAAACATCATGAATCGTGTCCCATTTACTTTGGGTACAAGATCGATTACATGTGCTATAATATTTATCCTTTCTGAATTTTCCAAATGTCGTGGGGTATTAAGGAGGAATAGAATTGGATATGACTAAAATGATTAAGCAATTGTCGAGGACAATCTAAGGTTTACCAAAGATTAGTTGCTCAAGGACAGTTGGAAGTATAGTGTGAATTTTGGAAGGGCCATATTGACATAGTCTGAAAAGAGGCAACTCTTGTTCAGAAGTGGTAGTCAAAATGAGAATATAGAGTTGTCTCCATAGATAGAAGCAATATGCATAAGATTAGAAAAAACATAGTGCAAGAAGCATGTTCAAAGCAATGCATACTTGGAACATAAGGCTTTGTGTCCATGGAGTAGATCTTTATTGGAATACCCTGTAATGGTTGTTGACAAGTCTTTGTGACTTTGTAGACATTCATTGCAAGAGGGTAGTGCATTTAACTTTAAATCCTAACAAGATTTCGATTTAGGAGTGTGAAATTAGAATCATTGAAAGTTTGGTCAATTGGTTTATTTCACAAAGTAGGGATCATAGACAAACATAGAGTGCATACTTGGCGTAGGGCAAAGCTATTGTTTAGAAAAACATAGTGTACATGCTTGGAGCATGGGACAACTAGTGTTTTTTAATTCAAGTATAAGGTCGATAAAACCGAAACAATGAATGATGAGTAATCAATATGGTGATAAATAAAAGTAGTCTATTTATATTCATAGGGTTTGATATCATATTTGATTCATTTATTCGTGTGTTTCACTTTGCATGTTTTGACTTCCATAATAACTAGGTTATTCTTCCGGAATGAATTAGTTATTAAAACCATCCACAGTCGGTCATATGTTGGAAGTAGATATGAATCAAGATTGTCATGGGTTGGCTTGTAGAGGTCCAAGTTGGTGGACAAAGTTGTGCTACAACACTCATGAGTGCTCATAAGTTTTGAGTATTGGATTCAACCCGCGCTCATTTGAACCACTTCATGGATTTAATCACGAGTGATCATGAGACGATAATATCTTATATTCTTCAAACCTAGAGATATGAGTTGTTACTATGAGTTGGTTGTACATTGATTGCACGAAACCGCATTGGTAACTCGATGTTATAAAACGTGCCTTCGTGTATGATTCAACAAGTAGTAGAATAAGCCATATGAGTCGAAGTGTAACGACCCAAATTTCACGTCCAAAAATTTTGTTTTTAAAACATTACTTTAGAAAACATTAATAATTAAAAACATTGTTTGATCAAACCACATCACAACGTAAACCATGTCTAAAAGCTAAATCATACAGCCAATCGAAATATAAGAGTATAAATCCCAGAGGAATCTCGTAAGTGCGGAAACCAGTGTGTGTATGATGTGCCGCTACCGCGCTAGCTCCTTCCCCTTCAATGAAGAGGTACCTGAAACCAAAACTGTAAACTGTAAGCACAAAGCTTAGTGAGTTCCCCCATAATACCTCATACCATGCAAGAATATAACATACAACATTCAACTAGGAGTTACGGGCCTCGCCCACACTCATGAAGATACGGGCCCTGCCCACACTTCGCTAACCGGGAGATACGGGCCTCGCCCACACTCTACTATCTAGGAGATACGGACCTAGCCCACACTCCACTCTCGGAGAGATACGGGCCTTGCCCACACTCAACCGCTAACTCATAATATACAAGTATCACACAGACAACAAGTATAGACAACTCTATCATACTGACACATATATCATAATTAACTAAACCAAGAGATACGGGATCGGCCCACATTCTAGTGCTAACATCTCATCTACACAGGTCGGCCTTGGTGCCTTAGACCCGTCCCTACTGGAAGGAAACTCACCTTGAAATAGCTGCTGGTCTGTGTGGGAATTGACTGTCTGCTGCTGATGCTGCTCCGGAAATCCTCCGGCTATAATTCCCACAAAACACTCAATCAAATACCGCTAACTGACCCTCGGGTAAATTGACCATTTTACCCTTGATCAAGTTAAAAGTCAAAGCCAGAGTCAACTTTCAGTTGACCCGACTCGCCGAGTTGACTCCCCAACTCGCCGAGTCCTTATCCAATCAATTGTCCTGCAACCCGTCTCTACTCGTCGAGTTGGGCGTTGACTCGACGAGTTCTCCTTCTAAACTGATATCCAAGTCCTTCATCCTACTCGCCGAGTTGTATGAACAACTCGCCGAGTTCATCTTCATCCGAAGAACAATTTATGCTGTGACTCGCCGAGTTGTATGAACAACTCACCGAGTCTGTTCTTGATCTAAGAAGATTGTCTTGAACTCGCCGACTCAGGGCGCTGACTCGCCGAGTTCCTTCATGGGTGAGTTCGGCTACCAACTCACCGAGTCCATCCAGGACTCACTACTCAACTCGACGCAACAAAAAGGGGACAAACTCGGAGACTCGCGACCAGACTCGCCGAGTCTGCTTCATGCAAAAGCCAAATACGCGATTTTGCTCAAATCCAGTCCATGCCATTCATAGATCTAGGCTCCTAGGGCCTGGTTTACACGTAAAGTTTCCAACTTTACGTGTAGATCATCACCAATAAAGGTTCTAAGGCTCAAAGTGCACCAAAAGGGGTAGATTTAGGGCTTGTGTGCAATATGACTCCATAAAAGCAGTAGATCCAAGCTCCAGGGACTGAATAGGGTCTAGATCTAAAGGCTAACAACTTGAATCAACCAACAATTCACAACCAAGCTTGGGACATGGTTCAAGAAGGACTTTAATGGAGTAATAAGCATAGAAACAGAGGGAAAACGAGTTATACCTCCAAGAAATTACTGAGAGAACACGAAGATGCTTGGCTTCCTTCCCTTCCTCTTGATCTACTCCTCTTCCTTCCCAAAATCTTCAAGAAAACACACTAAAAAGCCTCAAACTCACAAGAACAAGGGCTAGAATGTATGGAGAGCTTTTGAAGGTGAAGGGGGCGGAGTTGGGGCGCAAATGGTTGGTTTAAATAGGGTGAAAACCCTTGGAAATTAGGGTTTCATCAGACAGCGCGGACTCGCCAAGTCCATAATATGGATTCGCCAAGTCGCCAACTTAACCGCGTCCCAAGTCCCGTCTCTACTCGGCGAGTCGGGCCTCCAACTCGCTGAGTCCAAGGCCAATAATACAAAATACTCAGATAAATCTTACATACCAGGAACCAGGTGCTACATGAAGTTTATCCATTCATTTTACCTTCGGGATAAAAGCGATATCTGTGGGCCCCTCGATGATTTACTGATGACACATGTAAGTTTTTGGCCAAGCCAAGACTGATTTGATTTGTTCAATCAATCGGTTGTCATAATCGGAAATCAGGAAACAAAAAATGGACAGGGAGAATGATTATAATCCATGTCTCAGTCCATATGATATCTAGAATGGAGGAATATATGATCCCTTATCTAATGGACAAGTCATTGACAAAGGTCAGAGATCATCGGCAAGGTCAGAGTTTGACAGAAGATTTTGAGAGCTACGATTGCCAGTCGGTTCTTGAAGTCATACGCAATAATAGTTTTAGACTTATCCAAGTGGGAGACTGTTGGATTAATGTCTAAGTCCATAACTATAATTGATAAGGCTTCACTCGACCCGACATGGTCCATTTGGGTTGCATGACATCATGCACTTGGATAGACTAAAATGAGAGAAATAACACTTCAGGATTATTAATATATTATAATTTCTAATATATTAATAGGATTATTTAATTATTATTGATCAAGAATTAATTTGGAATTAATTAAGTGATCAAAAGAAGACTAATTAAATATATGGGTTGATTGTGTAAATCATCCATATTTGTATAGTGGGCTAATGCTCCATGGATTATCAAATTGGGCTAAAACCCATAGGATGCTCCATGGGTGCTCCATGGTGTATTTGAACCCATGGATCCAAGGAAATGGAAGGCCAGGAAAATTAGGGTTTACCCTAATTGTGACACACTAT
The DNA here is from genome assembly GCF_051521515.1 of Lactuca serriola. NCBI lineage: Eukaryota > Viridiplantae > Streptophyta > Magnoliopsida > Asterales > Asteraceae > Lactuca > Lactuca serriola. Next base: position 56,673,026 of record NC_136411.1, on the reverse strand, counting down.
ATAAAGACCTTATTATTGGAAAAATCGACCACTAGAGAAAGAATGAGGGCTAGTCGATTTTCATGATGTGTGGTTTTTCTCTCTAAGTCTTCCAAGTGCATATGATGTTGTGTGAACCATTTGAGGTGTCACACTTGGGGCACTAGGCACTCAAGCTTCATGAATACATTCTACATCAAGAGGTATGTATTCTATCTTGTTATATTCATTGTTTTGTATGCTAGATTAGGATAATACCTTGAAAGTTCATATTTGCGTGTATAATAGAGAAAACATAGATCCAAGGTATTTAGGGTTGAATGTACACTTAGGAGTGTTAGAATGCTCAAAACCCAACAATTATATCTTCTGATCTCACCAAATCTGAAAAAGAGGAGTTAGTCCAAGTTTTGAAGAAAAGGAAAAATGCCATTGCGTGGAAGATTACCGATATTAAAGGAATAAGCTCTTCTTACTGCTCTCACAACATCAACCTTGAAGATGGCGCAAAGCCGGTAGTGCAACATCAAAGGAAGTTAAACCCAAGCATGCAAAAGGTGGTCAAGAAGGAGGTCATCAAGATATTAGATGTCGGGATTATATATTCAATTTCTGATAGTCCATGGGTTAATCCCGTCCAAGTGGTGCCCAAGAAAGGAGGACTGAACGTCGTAGCGAACGAGAAGAACGAGCTCATACCCACACGAACGATAACCGGTTGGCTGGTGTGCATCGATTATCGAAAGCTAAACGATGCCACTTGCAAGGACCACTTCCCTCTCCCTTTTATTGATCAAATGCTTGAGAGATTACCAGGCCGTAGCTATTATTGTTTTTTAGATGGGTTTTCAGGTTATTTTGACCCAATTGATCAAGAGAAGACAACAATTGATCAAGAGAAGACAACTTTCACTTGTCCAAGTGGAACATTTTCCTATCGACGCATGCCTTTTGGGTTATGCAATGCACCAGCAACCTTTCAATGATGCAAGACGGCGATTTTCCATGACCCGATGGAAAAATTCACGGATGATTTTTCTGTTTTTGGCTCTTCTTTTCATGATTTTATTGCTAAGCTTGATTTGATGCTAGCTAGGTGTGAGAAGACTAATTTAGTTCTTAATTGGGAAAATGTCATTTAATGGTGAAGGAGGGCATTGTTTTAGGCCATAAAGTATCCAAAGCGGGGATAGAGGTGAAATTGACGCCATTTCTAAATTACCCCCACCAATTAATGTGAAGGGCGTTAGGAGGTTCTTAGGTCATGCAGGTTTTTACTGCCGCTTTATTAAAGTTTTTTTCTTAAATAACTAGTACTTTAACTCAATTACTTTTGAAAGATGCACCTTTTATATTTTTCTAAAGAATTTCTATCTGCTTTTGAAATTTTGAAAGAAAAAATTAACTAACGCACCGATCATTATAGCCCCGAATTGGAACCTACCATTTGAGATAATTGCGATGCAACCGACTATGCTTTAGGGGCTATACTTGGCCAAAGGGTTGACAAACACTTTCAACCCATTTACCATGCAAGCAAGACCCTAAATCCGACCCAAGAAAACTACACCACAACAGAAAATGAATTGTTAGCTATGGTGTATACCTTTGACAAATTTAGTCCCTACTTAATTTTGTCCAAAACTACTATTTTTACTGACCACTATGCTATTAAGTATTTGTTTTCCAAGCAGGATGCAAAGTCAAGATTGATTTGATGGGTGCTTTTACTTCAAGAATTTGACATTGAGATCAAGGACAAGAAAGGGATGGAAAATGTATGTGCTGACCATCTTTCTAGATTAGAAAATCCAAAAAGGGACGAGATGGATGACAAGGGCATTGAAGATAGCTTCCCGGAAAAGTATTTGATGGTGATAATGGGGGAAGAACCATGGTATGCCAATATTGCAAACTTCTTGGCAGAAGATTTTCTTCCAAAAGGACTCACTCATCAACAAAAGAAGAAGCTTTTTTTAGAAATTAAATATTATTTCTTGGATGAGCCATATCTTTTTAGGAGTTGTGTGGATGGGATCATAAGAAGATGCGTTTTTGGAAAGGAAATCTGAGACACACTAGAGCATTGCCACAATGGACCGACAGGAGGACATCATGGGGTACAATTCACTGCTAAGAAAGTGTTTGATGCGGGGTTCTATTGGCCTACTATTTTCAAGGATGCTGCTACTTATGTGAGGGAGTGTGATGCTTGCCAAAGGACATGTAATATTTCGGCAAGGAATGAAATGCCTCAAAGGAATATTCAAGTGTGTGAAATATTTGATGTGTGGGGTGTGGATTTCATGGGACCATTTCCTTCATCCAAAGGCAATAAATACATACTTGTGGTGGTGTATTATGTGTCAAAATGGGCAGAAGCAAAGGCATTAGCAACCAATGATGCAAGGGTTGTTGTGAAGTTCCTAAAAAAATATTTTCTTGGAGCACCCAAGGCGTTAATTAGTGATAGAGGAACCCACTTTGCTAATGAGCAACTAGCAAAAATGTTGCAAAAACATGGTGTACGCCATAGATTTTCTACATCGTACCATCTACAAACAAATGGGCAAACCGAGGTCACAAATAAGGCACTCAAAAGAATATTGGAAAGATCAGTGGGTAGCAATAGAAAAGATTGGGCGGACAAATTGAATGATGCACTTTGGGCATTTAGGACCGTATTCAAAAAACCAATTGGAACCACACCCTATAGATTGGTTTATGGTAAAAATTGTCATTTACCCGTGGAGCTTGAACATAAAGCCTATTGGGCTTTAAAAACATGCAATTTTGAGCCAACTGAGTTGCGTTCCAATCGACTTTTGCAAATGAATGCTTTGGAAGAATTAAGGAACGATTCCTACACTAACTCGTTGATCTACAAAGACAAGACAAAAAGATGGCATGATGCAAGGTTGAAGGGTAATAAGGACTTTGAAGATAACCAAAAGGTTCTCTTGTACAATTCAAGACTCAAATTATTTCCGAGAAAATTGGGCACTCGTTGGTCCTGGTCTTTTACAATCAAGCATGTGCATCCATATGGGGTAATTGAGTTGTGGAGCAAAGATGGGTAAAGCTTTAAAGTGAATGGGCATAGGGTCAAGAAATATGAAGAGGGCATACTAAATGAAGAGCTACTTGACGAAAGAATGGACTTGGAGAAAGCCACTACAACGTAGAGCGGGAAGGAGTCAAGCTAAAGACTCCTAAAAAAGAAGCGCTTACGGGAGGCAACCCGCTGTTTGAGTTTGCTTTCTTTTTACCCTTTTCTTTTTTTTTTGGTTTTTAGTTTCATTTTCTTTATTTTGTGTTTCCTACAGGATTTTTAGTCTAAATCTTCTTTTAAGCTTAAAATTTTTGCTTGAGGACAAGAAAAGTTTGAGTGTGGGGTGTGGTGAAATTTATTTTTAAGAGAACAATTTTTTTTCGAACAGAGGATAAAACTCGTCAATTCCATCTAGAAATATGCGATATTTCGTTGTATACGCCTCTACTTGACGAGTAGGTTTTATTAACGGAAAAAAATATTTTTATACTCTGTAGATTAGGGTTTTTACCCTAAAAAGTAAAACTCTCATTCATTTTCACATCCGTCACCCTCCCCCATTCACCCAAGAGTTCTCTTAAGCAAAGATTTCCAATTTTCTTGACTTTCTCTTCCAATTTGCTCTAATGGTAACATTTTTCTTGCATAATCTTGTTAATGTTTTTATCTTTGGTAGTTTAGAAGTTGGAATTTAAAAACCTGATTTTTGGTTTTGACATACATTTTAGTGTTTTGATTTTGGTTAAATTACAGTGTTTGGTCTGGAATTTTTGGTGAATTAGTACTTGGATTTCACCCTAAACAAACCCCTATAACGAATTTTGGATTTAGATGGCAGATGTGGTTCGAATCAGAAGCATGCCCGCGACTTGTTCATCGGACTCGACGAGTCCGTTCATGAACTCGACGAGTCCATGTTTTAGTTTCCAGATTTTGATTCTTTTAACTAGTTATGTGGTTTGTGTGTTTGTTTTCCTTGTGCTTGATTTACAGAAAATGTTTAGAAGTAAAGGTCAGAGCTCAAGAAGAGACTAAGGGGACTTCCTTTGGTTCAACTTTCCAGAAAGTGGATCCAAGTCTACTTTGACTAGATGGAAAAAGAGGCTTGAAACACTTAAAAAGAAAGAATTCTATGTACCAAATGAACTTAATTAGACGTGGATTGAGAAAGTGGGTTTGGTGAATTCTTTGAGGCCATACTTAACTAAAGTTTTCATACAAGATGGAGTTCAAATCACGTGTGACAGGTGGGAGAAATTATTCCGAATGCAAGAACCGGTATACAGGGAGCTTTGTTTAGAGTTCTTTTCCACTGTGACATTCTGCAGAGGAGACGATTATTATAAACCGAAGGCCTTGACCTTTTGCCTCGATGGTGAATACCAAGAATGTAGTATGGCAGACTTGGGATGGAGAATGGGTTTATATGACCAATCTTTGGTCATGACAGAGGCATTTGGTACATTATTGGATAGTTGCCATAGAGTTTTTCTGGAAGGGACAAATTTGGGAAATTGGTGGAACACTATAGCAAACAACGTCTCCATACCTTCCGCGGCACAAGAAGTAAGCATCCGGTCCTTAATTCACCGCTTGATTCACCACCTTATTGCAAGCACAATTAACATGAGGAAAGATGATGACAAGGTGCCAAGCCTTGATGTTTTCTATTTATGGTGCATAATTATGCCAAACACTTTCTGCAATATTCTCTACTGTTTGGTGAGGTATTTGGGTGAAGGGGGCGGTGAAGGAGAGAAAAACTTCTAAAATTAATGGGGGAATGTTTGTAACAATGTTAGCAAGGTCATATGGTGTTCTTGAGAGGGGAGTCGCGAGTGTTCTAGCCATGATTCCCAGACCTCCATTCAATCATATTCTTTTTAGGAGGGCGAAAATAGTGGAGCATTACGGTGGTGGTATCTTTGCCATTCCGGAAGATGATGAAGTGGTGGCACCCGAACAATCGGGTTGGAGGGTGAGGCCGAGGCACGATCATGCATATGAAGACCCACCAGTAATCCCGTTGGATGAATAACTTCCAATGGACTGGTATAGTGTAGAATCGAGGGCATACCAAGATGATCTTGGGCGGAGTATGAACTACAACAACATGGCACCCACGCACATGATGAGCCATTTGCACATACCAAGGATGGATGGGCTCGAATATCCATATGTTAGGAGTTGGGATGAGAGGTTGAGTTCAAGGAGAAGTTGAGCCGGAGGGAGCGGACTTGGAGGAGATGATGGAGGGGATGAAGAATGATTATCCTTTTTGTTTCATTTTTAATTTGTATGGTTGTTTATGACAATATTTATTCGGTTTGGTTTGTTTTTATTTTTCTTTGCTTGGTTACGGTTTTTAAAACTTGAAATTAATTAGGGATGAAGTTGGATTTTTATTTTGTTTTTCTTATTTATTACGTATTGTTTGCTTTTGATCTTTTCAGTTTTAGGGGTGAGGGTATGAATGCAAGAGTATAAACCGTAAGGGAATAATGAGAGAATTCGAGTCTAGACAAAAAGATTTAAGAGTTGAGTCCGGTATCGAGTCCGAAAATTAGAGCGGTTAAAGAGTGTATTTTACTGAAGAAAAACAAGGAGGTATATTTCTTTAATACTATCCTTAAACACCAGAAACGGACCTGAAGCAGAAAGCATTTTTGTCCATACAACGATGACTCGTCGAGTCCATATACTTAACTCAACGAGTGCAAGTGAAAAATCGCGACATTCAGCCAACATCACTCTTCAACTCGGCGAGTCCCCACATGAACTCGACGACTTGACCTTTCTCTTACCTTCAAGTTGATGATTTGATTTCATTTTATGCGGGCAATTGGTGGTATTTTTGAAGATTATTTCCTGAGCATTCCCAAGATTTTTCCTAAATATTTGGAGTTGTACCACACGAGATTTGACACCCAAGGCATGGATGACCTGTTCCCATGCCTAAAAGTCAATTGAAGATGGAGCTTTAAATGAATAATATCAACCTTGCAACTACTATCCCATGGGAGTTTGTTCAAATTCCCTCTTTACTTTTATGTTTTCTTTAACATGCATAACATGCAATGAGGACGTTGCATGAATTAAGTGTGGGGTAGGAGATTGGTTATATTAGTGAAATTAGAATCATAATTTTAGTTAATTTTTAATTTTTTTTTGCATAAAGTTGCTAGGACTTAATTTAGGAAATTTTGGTAAAAGCAATTAGGATTCATGCTAGTATTGTGTTTGATGATTCTTTGAAGACCTAAATGCTTAGTTGAGCCTATATACGTTCTAATGCATTTGTGGCCCCCTTTATCCTAGTGAAATAATGAGACAAAAACATAACCTCACTTAGTTTTGAGGGGTGCAATATTTTTAGCATCGTGTACCAGAAATGTATCAAGGAAAACTTAAGTAGTCATTGCACATAAGACTAATACCTTAACCAATAAAGGATGAAGTTAAGCTCCTTGCTTAAGCATGTAGGGTTTGAGTGAAAAAAAATGTGGAACATGTAAAAAAAAGAGAGAAATTACCAAAAACTTAAAGAATTTTGGAGCAGTTAAAGTATAAAGTACGAAGATCAAAATTCAAAAGTTGAAGATACAAAAAACTAAACAAAGAAGGTGGTGAATTCAAAAAGATCAAAGATCAAATAAGTGAAGAATTCAAGAGCTCCATTTGTGGTATCAAAGATGTAATTTTTCTATAATTTATGTATGCTTGGTTGTTTAACCAAAAATGATTTGAGGTTAAGAAAGTTTTCCATGGATGGATTTGGAGGGACGCATAAAATGAGCATTGTTCAAAAGAAGTGGGCGAGTGTTTATGAGGATTGTAAGTATTTAGGATTACCCGGGGGGTTCTTTAGGAAAAATTTTAGACACAAATGCATGCGTTGCGGGCTTGGCATAATGGATGCGTTTGATTAGGATTGCCTTATGTGATGCTAGTGTGCTAAAATTCAGTTTTGATTGGGGGCAAGCAAAAGTCAAGTGTGGGGAATTTTGATATGTGTATATGTAGTCATATATTTTGTCTAATATCTTAATACTTTTTGGCTATTTTGTCTCAAATATTGAACAAAAGGTGCTTAATTATGTTAAAATTATATTTTCAGCCTAAAAGATGTGCTCGAGTTAAAAAGGAAGCGGAACTAGTGATCGGAAGTTCAGGAATTAAAGTTAGAAGAAATCAATCTAAAAAGGTGAAGAACTCGACGAGTTGATCCTCAACTCGACGAGTTGATGAGAAGATTCGTGAACCATCACGTGCCTTACCGTACACAAGATTTAAGTGATGGACTCGTCGAGTCTGTCTATGGACTCGACGAGTTGCCCCTGTTTTTAGAAAACTATATAAATGAAATTATTTCCCAATACCATAAGTTTTTCAGAGGATTAGTTGCGACTAATTGGCGATTAGAAGTACTACTGGAGCTCTAGAACTTGAGATTTCACCCTAGAGACCAATTTGGAAGAGATCGAAAGGCAAAACCCATTTTCTTTTCTTAATCTATTGCATACGTTATGTTTTTATCATTGGATTTTGTTTTTGAGATGTTAATTGCTATAGATATGAGCTAAAAACTCATCACTTCTTGTTTTGGGTAGATTAGCTTGTTAATATGGTTTGAATTTATGGTATGGATTATTGGATTTGGTGAAATTGTTTTGTTAAGCTTGTTAAAGACACTTATGTGTTGACAATAATTGTTTTTTTTTTGTTAATTATCAAGTCTATTAAGTTGCATGAACATCTTCTTAATTGCTTGTTCCATATGATTTTTGTGAAAACTATATTATATGCCTAGTATTAGTGAATATGAACCTAGGATTAACTAGAAATAAGTAAGTTAATGTGTGAGCTTGTGTGATGAACAACCATACAAGATGTTGATTGAATTGATAAATTTAATTAGCTAAAATTACAAGTCTTACTTAACCCAAATCAAAATACTAGGAAACTTATTAATTTAACAAATTGGCTACTGTTCGAATTATTTTGTTTTCTAAGGATTAGTAATAGTGAACATGAATCTAATCACATTAATCGGTAGCCAATGATAAAATAATCCATTGCACTTGCCATAAAATCAACCATAAAACAAGTGAGTCGAACCTAAACAAAAATCTCTTTCATTATTGAATCTAGTTACTTCTTATTTGCTTTAGTTGTTAATTGTCTTAGTTTGAGTGTTAGTTAATTGCTTAAGTTTCTAGTCTTCCAAAACTAGAGAAAACCCTTCTTTTTATTACTTGTTTAGATAACTATAGTAGATTAGTTTAATTGTTACCGTTCCCTGTGTTCGATACATTGCTTTCCTGAACTATATTTCTAAACGATAGGTGCACTGCCTTTCGTATGTTTATTTGTGTTTGAAGTAGTAGGATTAAAACTAGTGCATTTTACACACATCACTAGCCATTGCATCATGCGATGATTGGTCATTAGAGCATAACCAGTTAGTCTGTTATGGTACTTGAAGTAAAGACCTTATCTTAGGTTAAGTCTGTTCTAGAAGGAGTAAAAGCCTCCAATAAATAATGAATTTATAGGGAAGAGCAAGTACAGGGTTGATCATCGTCAATAGTCGAGAAGTCTAAGAAGTTAGAAACTCATTTGAAAAGACATAAGAGTTATGGTTATTACCTAGGATGGAAACGTAGCATGCCTTATTTTGCTAATGACTCCGGGACATAATCATCCTAAGGGGATATAATTGTACACCCACAAATTCAGGCTAGTCAATTAAGATATATTAAACATTAAAAATTATTTTTTGATAGAAGGTTATTTATGATAAATAACCTTAACCGAAGTTATATTATATGTGACAAAAATTATATACATATAAAGAACGTTGAAATCCAACTTTGTATGAATAAGTTATGTTTGTTCAAGGTTTCATGATTAAACCGACACGCTCCTGCATATAGTAAAAAGTGAATTTTGGATAAATTAGTTTTTATCCTTAATGATGTAAACGAAAGTTGTAGTAGCCATAAACCAAGAGCGTGCATGCAGAGAATGTCTAAATCTAACAATGAAGATGTTTCTTTATCTTTTAAGTTTAAATAAATAATTTAAATAAAGAAAAGAAACTAATAAACTTTAATTTTGAGAAATTTAAAATTAAAAGGTAAGTTTATTAATCAAATTTATATCTATTTATTGCTACATTTATTGTAATGATTACATTAAAATATTATTTGAAATTTAATAAAATAAAAAACTCATAAAATGACATATCGAAAAAAAATTAATTCAAAATAACCACAAAATGACATTTGACAAATTGATTGAGAGTGTGACAAATGACAAAAAAAATCTTCATTTATTAGAGATGATTTTTGACAGAAAGAGTAATTTTCTATCCTAAAGAAACAATTAAATTAGAATTAATTCGATTACAATGATGAGTTATCAATAAAGAAAAATATTCCTTAATTTATATGTTTTTAAATCAAGTTTCTTAGAAACGCTAACCTACATCAATTTAGGTTGAGTTAGACGGTACGTAGGGACATTTATTCAATCACTAAGTTAATTCGGTGCACACCAAAAATTTAGATTTTTAGGTATCTTACATGTTACTTCTACATGTCGTGTCACCGACATATATGTAAAAGAATATATATATATATATATATATATATATATATATATATATATATATATAAATAAAGGTTCAAATGAGAACCATTAAAATTTAAGAACTCTAAGAACCATTTTTTTGGCTTATTATTCAGACTAATTTTATGTATCAGATACCAAACATTCAAACACTCAAACTTTTTCAAAATCTTTCATCAAACTTGAAGAACACTCCAACCTTACACCAACTACCACCACCACACCACCGACGTACCGCCGGCATGTCGTCGTCACACCACCGTCACCGCCGCCTCCTACCTCTGGCGAACTATTCTGATCAGATCCGCATGCACTGACCAGTTCCAAATGTAAATTTTCAACTTCAGATCTAAAAATATCGTCACTAGATCTTTTCTTTTCTGTTCCAGATCTGCAACCTCCGACAAGCATAGAAGATCCACCACTATCATCAATGATCGTCACCACTGCTGTCGTCATCCTCCGATCTCCAGTGAAACACCATCAGATCTGCTGCCTCCTTTGATTTTTCTCATATCTTTCTTTTCCTCTCTGATCTTTGGTGAAAAACTTCTAGATCTAATGCAGATCTGATGTGTTTCAGGTTAGATTTCCAGTGAAACATTACCGTCTTCGTCGCACCAGAGGTCATTCGCACTAGATCTATCATCGTTGTTTACACCGCTGCAAGATGTGAATTTGTATGGTCTAGATCTATGATTTCCGCCACCATAAATGTCCAGATCTGTGGTTTCATTTTCATCAAGTTTCAGATCTGGTGAAAAATCTGCAACTTGTCTCCATCTTTGTTTCTCTGATCTCTGGTAAAACATCACCAGATCTGCATCAGGTATGGTAATTTTTGTGTTGGTTCTTTTTCCTTTTGTTAAGCTGTGAGTGTAATGTTTTAATCTCTCTTTTTTGTTTACTTTTCTTAATATTAGTTTTAACTACTACTAAGCTGTGAATAAATGTTTGTTTTCTTATTTGTAATGATTTTTCCATATAATTGTTGTTCATAGCTTAGGTTTTTTAGTTGTTATGCTATGAATTGAATTTAGAATGTGTTATAATGCTAGTGCTTTAAAAAATAATGTGAATCCAGATTGTTTAAGTTGCGAATTATGATGTTTAAATGTTTTACTAATTGTTTAGTCCTGTTACTGTTGGTTTTAACTGCTATGAATAAAGAAATATTTGTTTTATGATGTGAATACATGATTTTAAAAAGTTTTAAGCTGTGAATGCATGTTTGATATTTATTTTTCTACTTACATTTGTTATAGATCTCTATGATGCACTATATTTTTTTTATCATTTTTTCTTTTGTTAAGCTGTGAATTTAATGTTTTTATTTATCATTTGTTATTGATCTACTACCTAACACCAAACCTACATCAAATCTGATGTGTACGATGCATTTCACGTATGGATTAGGTGTATCTGGTGCATTTCATGTTGGCTTGCATCAAATCTGATTTCCGAAGATAAATCTTAAAAAAAAATCAGGTATGTCGATTTTTATAAATAAATCTCCTTTAAGTTTTGTTTTCTACTTTCATCTATTGTAGATCTCTATGATATAGTTTTTTTGTTTGTTTTTTCTGTGAAAATGTGAATTTGATGTTTTAATCTCTCATTTGTCGTATAATTTTGTTAATATTAGTTTTAACTGCGATTAAGTTGTGAATGTATAATTGTTTTTGAATTAAACTTAGAATTTATTATATTAGTTTGTGAATTTTCTATATTAAATTGTGTATTAATTGTAATAAGTGTTTTAAGTTGATAATATGGATGTGAATACTACTTTTTGTGTATTAAAATGTGAATTTAGTGTACTAAGCTCTGATTTTTGTGTTTTAAATTTTGAATTGATTGCATTAAGTTTTGAATATTCTTTTTAAGTTACGAATTGACGGCATTAAGTTGTGAATTTTCTGTTTGAACTGTAAATTGACTAGATTAAGCTATGAATTATGTGTATGAAGCTATGAAGTTACTTGTATTAAGTTAAGCTATGAATTTTATGTATAAACTTTGAATTGACTATATAAAGAGTGTTAAGTTGAAAATATGGTTGTGGATGCTTACTTTTTGTGTATTAAACTTTGAATTTCTTGTACTAAACTGTGATTTTTGTGTTTTAAATTGTGAATTAACTGCATTAAACAGTGAATTTTCTTCCTATACTATAAATTGACTATATTAAGCTGTGAATTTTGTGTATTAAATTTTGAATTAATTGTATTAAGCTGTGAATGAATTTATATTAAATTGTGATTATTTTATAATTTTTTTTGCTTTTGAAATATTGTAAATTTTATTCACAGCTTAATATATTAAATTCACAATTTAAAATATGAATGATTTATGTATAAACTTTTTTTTTAATTTTGTTCTGAATATATTTATTTTTTGTGTTGTATAAGTATGTAAGAATACATTAGTTTTCATAATAGTTTTGCATTAAATTCAAAATGAATGAAATAAATTGTTTTATTAAACTGTGAATGTATTATTTAAATTATTAATGCATGACTTATTTACATATATGATTTAGAAGAAAATAATGGTTGCGATGCTGGTACAAGTGGTTAGTGGCAGCGTGTGGTGGTGGTAGTACTAGAATTTGAATTTTTGATTTATTTGAATTTGTGAATTATTGTAAAATAGTTTGTATTAAGTTGTGAATTTTGTGAATTAAACTATAATGGACTGTATAAACTTGTAATTTATATAAGTTTTGTGTTCAAATATGAGAACATTTAAGAATGAAAATATTATACTGCAAAAATTACCATTTTGCCCTTTTTCTATCAAAAAGAGAAAAAAAAAGGATTTTCACATGTTTAATAAGAATATCATGTAAATATTTACTAACTAATGAGGTTCTTACGGTTCTTAATCTTTTGTGGTTCTCATTTGAACCACTCCATATATATATATATATATATATATATATATATATATATATATATATATATATATATATTGATGATTGACTTCTTGGAGATTTTAATGGTCGTGAGGAGAGATTTTTTTAAATGAGAAATCACATGCTTAAATCTCATGAAAGTGCTATTTGGGAAAAGCTGCATGAGAATGTTTTCTGATTGGGAAAGAAACGATATTGTTTGATTATACATCTGATTGACTATGCTGAATAATAAAAAATAACAATATTGCCCTGCTGTTCTATATTATAATGGATAGAGTTGCTGAATAAATATAAAAATATACAAATTGTCATACAAAATCAAAATTACACAATAATCATTTAAAAATCAACATAAAATGTCGATTAAGTTGTTTTTAATTTATTTCTTTTTTTTCAAATTGATGTTACGTTGTTATTATTTCTAGCAATTTTAATTTTTTTATAACTCAACATGTGATTCTTGACCCAGTTTATGTCCGATAGTGGTGGGATGAATGATTTTTTTTAAATATATTAGGATGATGGTGGTGTTGTCCAAAAAAAAAGAATTAATCCAATAAAAAATAATTAAAAAATAATAATAATCCAATAAAGTAATATTTATTAATATATAAATATTATATATTTATAAATAATATTTATTGATATTTAATAATCCAATAAAAAGAATTAATCCTTAAAAAAATAAAAAACTTATTTAAAAGAAATTAATAATCCAATAAAATAATGTTAATTAATATATAAATATTATATACTAAAAATAATATTTATTCATATAATAATCCCATAAAAAGTAATAATCCAACAAAAAAGAAATTAAAAAATATTTAAAATAAATTAATAATCCAAGAAAGAAAGAGACAAGGTTTATGGCACAATTATATTCACAGCCTATTTAGCTAGAAATATATGATTTTGAAGCTTGCTAAGAAAAACATATCTTACCGGGAAAGACTCATTTTTTGTGCATATTAAACAGTCTTTACGTTCCATTCAACCAGAAAGATCTGTTTGGACCTGAAAAAGATGTCTATTAAACGGAGCCTAAGATATATAGGTGGTATTTAAGATTAGATTAAAATTTGTAGCATAGTTTGTTTTTTCAAAAAAATAAAAAATAAAAAAAATAACTCAATTTGATGAATATTTACTATTTCTATTACAAAACCAATGGAAAAAACCGGATAAACATAGAAAATTTGGTTTTTGATCAGATAAAAATATGGATCATTCAAATCAGTTAAACGTCCAATAAGAATAAACAATAAACTAATTTTTTAACATCCGGTTACCAAATGTCAGGTCGTATAAAATATATCCGATTTAAAAAATCGGTTTTATAAATAAACGGCTTGGATTTTTTCGGCGAAAAGGTTTGTGTACTTCTAGCCAAAGTGGACGTTCACATGTTATACTCTTGAAAACCATCCAAATGATCTATTGAGAACTCAGAAAACTGTTTATTAACCTATTAAACACAAGTGGAAAATTAACGACATAAAGAGAAGATCATATATTCTTTTTTGTTATTTTATGACAATAACTAGAGAAATTACCAAAGTTTGCATTCAACCTAAAACACCTTATTTTACATTGGAGTCATTATAATTTATGTGAGATCAATTAATGAAAATCCTAGGTTTGAAAATAGATTATGCTAATATTTGAATATGTGCTTTGTCACGAGTTCTTATGTGTTTTGCTTTCGTATTAGACATGAAAATTGATTAAACTTGTATATCATATGACAACTGTCAAAAATCCTCATCGTTAAAAGAAATGAACGTTGAGTGATTTATCAAAAATTGAGAAGAGTTTTGAGGCTATTTTCATAAATTTGATGGTTTTTGAATAATCCATAAGAATGTAGAGGTCATTACATAGATCAAATTACATAAATGATAATGGTATAAAAGGAAAGACCATAAATAACAACCAAAATGCGATGACTAAACTTGGACAAAAAAAAAAGTGCACCGCCACTTCGGTTTTATAAAAAAAAAACCATGAAAACACACAAATTTTATGTGGAAGTCACATTTCCTCATTGTGAAAGATCCAAAGAGCAAAATTACATAAATGATAATGGAATAAAAGCAAAAAAACTAAAAATGACAACAATCAAAAGCAAGGACTACGCCGCCACTTTAATTTAGATCAAAACAAACCATGGAAATATACACTAAATTTATGTCAAAACATAAATAAAAAAATAAAAAATAATAAAAAAATCGAATTTATATCGACTATAAAAAAATATGTAAGTAAAACTCTTTTTTAATTAGCAAATGAAAAGTTCAAATAATAAAATGTATATTATATATGACATGACTCATATGTCGGACATATATAAAATATGCATGAAAAGAAATTACGCGTACATAAAAATATGCACGAAAAAAAAGTAAATCGAAACGTATATAAACTCGAATTTGAATATATCGAAATGTTGATCACCTTCAATTTATACCGACACATATTTAAAAAAAATAAGTTAAAAAAAATATTTTTTTAATTAATGAACGAAATTTATTAAAGGAAATCATATTATATATATTACGGGGAATAAACACAGAAGTTTAGAAAATTGAGCCGGTGCGGATGGCATTTCAAAAATTTATAAGTTAAGGGTGTGAAATTAACATTTTAAAAAATTAAAA
Source organism: Lactuca serriola (assembly GCF_051521515.1). NCBI lineage: Eukaryota > Viridiplantae > Streptophyta > Magnoliopsida > Asterales > Asteraceae > Lactuca > Lactuca serriola. The sequence continues at coordinate 56,657,782 of NC_136411.1, read as the reverse complement.
GGTAAAAGAAAAGTGAGTGCAAGTAATTAATTATAAAAACTTAAGAATTCAAATGAAATGTAGTATGAAATCAGCATTATACATATATACAATATGCATTATAAATAATATTTTTAGCTACCATAATATATTCTCAGTAATATAACTTACATTTTAGTTTATATATATATATATATATATATATATATATATATATATATATATATATATATATATATATATATATATATATATATATTCTATTGATATCACTGATTTTTTTTTTAGAATCGATAGCATCAAATTTTCAACTTTTATTTTAGATTTTATCTTATTTCAAAAAAAAAAATCTTTGAAAAATGTGTACCATATACACATTTTTCGTAAAAAAAACAACTTAAATTTGTGAAAAAAAAATCAACGAATCACCTTCTATATTAACATCTTAAACAATTATGATATTTTAAAAAAATCTAGAAAAAGTCAAAAAATATGAATATATGCACAAACTCAAATGTACATGATTTTTCAACCTTGGTTTTAAAAGCCAAACTATAATGGCTTAGACCTTGTTATTGTTTTAGCTTCTTCTTAGTCTTTGTTTGTTTTATATAAATTGTGGTTTCTAAAAAAATATGCATGACATTTCAACCTTTGTTTTAAGTCTTATCTTATATATAAAAAAATAACTAAAAATATGTAAATTCATCATTTACCAACATATTTCCATATTGATATTCAAAAAAAGAAATTTATGTAAAAGTGCACCATATGCGCATATATACAAAATAAAAATATGCATATATGCAGACATATTTTCGGATTCGATCGACTACTGAGTAAAGAGTACTCGGGGAGTATTCGGATTTGGTAATTAATGTAGAAATATTTCCAAGGAAATTATATATGTCAAAATCATAAGTTAAAACTATCAATTGATTGAAATATATAACAAATTAGATACATGTGAATACACAAAAACAGAAAAATACACAATGGTCTTATTTTGTAAATAATTACTGAAAATCTAATATATATATATATATATATATATATATATATATATATATATATATATATATATAGTAATAATCGCATATGTGTGTGTTAAATAAAAAATCATTAAGTATATTATATATATTAATTAATTACCAAGTTGGTCGAGTTTTACAACGTTGCTCGCTTCAGTAAGAGGCCAATCGGGGAGTACTCTGATTCGGTAACTCGTCTCGGTAAGGGGCCGAGTAGGGAGTTCTCGGCCAAGTAATCGACCAACTCGACGAGGTTTACAACACTATATATATATATATATATATATATATATATATATATATGACCAATCTTGGAATTATACAAAATTACCATGATATAAAGAAAAGAATATGACTACATGTATATATGGATATACAACGATTAGGTTGCTTGTACTTATTTAAACATAAAACATGACAGGATCTAAACCACTAATCGTGGACATAAAGTAAATTGAATGTCACAAGAATTGTGTAATCTTATATAGGTGATGAGTGTTACTTTTACCTATTTAATCTTATATAGGTGATGAGTGTTACTCTTACCTATTTTCATTTCTTGTAAACCAAATGAATTATTGAATAGGAAAAGGACAAGAAATTAGAAATAATTATTTTTCCCATAATGTTCTTGCCACAAGAGTTCAAAAGTTTCGTAACTGTGGACCATTTGGGTCCTCGTCTATTTTCTTTAACTCGAGTTATTTGGCATAACTTCACTTTTCCATGTGTATGCAAATCTGCTTTCACATTTATTTGTTTGTTTGTGAATTCTGTTATTGGAACACTCCAAGTAACAAAAATAAGATTTCACATTTAATTCCAATGATGAAATTATAACATTTATCATAATTTTAATGGGTATAAATATTTGTAAGTATAAAAAGTAAGAGTTAATTTCTCATTTAGATAAATAACTAGCTAGTAGGTTTTAAATAAAAGGTACTTGTTATCAATGGTATCAAACTACTCTTTTTTTTGAAATAATGTTATATTATTTATTTTTTTTTAAATATTTACATAAATAAACTTAAATTGAGATGACAAATATTTAAAAAATAAGATAAACTTAAATTGACATGAGAAATATTTTCAAAATAAGATGAAAAGTAGTTAAATTGAAATCATAAAAAAATCAAACATTTCTTTAAAAATGATATGTAAGAACAATAACGAGTTATCTAATGTTAATGTTCTCATTGGGAATTATAGGTTCTTGTAGAGGACTTTTGCTTCTTTTTCTGTCGATCCAAACTTTTTTTTTTCCAGAATATCTTGTTGCATGGCATGAAAAATAACGGTTTGTAGCTGAACGTGTCATGTGGATTTAGCTAACCAACTTTAGTTTATTTATTTATTATTTTTTTTTTTTTGTGTGTGTGTGTGTGTTTTTTCTTTAGCAATGTCTACTTCTCAAACTTGTTCAAAAACATCATCTCCTTATATGATTGTATCGTGGGTATCCTTGCACAAAGATACTCCTTCTCGAGCCCGCATTATAAACTTCACTTCTTCGAACATCCTCCAACAACATTATGTCCTCCTTCAGGGGGTTCATGCGCATCTGTTTGCATGAACTCATAATCTAACAAATATAAGAGGTGAAAACACACCATATCCTCGTCTGGGTTAACAAAAATATTTGATTTAGAAAGGTTCTTGAGATTCCTAATTGTTATGTCATCATTTACTTTTTTATTGAACACCCGTCTCCTAACTTAGAGTGTCTTGTATTTATCCTCGACGCGGAGTTACTCGAATCTCAATCTTGCCATTATACAAAAATGTATGAGCCCGGATGTTAGTTTATACATGCGTACCCTAAATAAAATGACTTGTTAGGAAAAGGCAAATTAGGTCACTCCTCACGATTGAGGACATTATGCACAAGAAGAGGGTCTCGCATTGTGGTTGGTAGGTTGAGCCAAGAGTCGAAACATGTTTGCCTAAACATGTCTTCTTGCATGACTCTCATCTTCTTTTTAAAGTGGATTGTCGTAGAATAGCCAATGTTTTAAAAAGATAGAAAAGTGTGATTCTGACTTTCGAACCCAATTTTTCGAAGCTAGAAGGTTGATTTTTTTTTAATAATTTCATAGAAATCATTTTAGAACCCAATGTTTCAAAGCAGCTATTTTAGAAAACATAATTTCGATAAACTGTTTGACCAACATATGGTTTTCGAAAGTGTTTAAACATTTTCAAAACATTGTCAATCCCATAAATGATTTTTGAAGGACAAAAAACTAGATCTTATGGAAAGTATCAAATCTAATATATATGTACACCTAATCAACTAATCACAAAGTATTTCAGAAAGCAAAACACAAAAAACCTAATGAACCAATTTTCGAAGCCGATACACTAGTTTGAAAATCCTCGTATGAGTTTCTAACATGATCTTCGATTTCGAAAATGATATCCCCACTAAATAATCTATATTATGATATTTGCATTACATAGAGAATGCAGGGCAGATTTAAGAAGAGGGTTTGGGGAGCGGGGACATGCCCCTAATGGTTTAAATTTTTTATATTAGTATATGTATTTTTCTTTCTTTAAATTGTTTTCTTTACATTGAGTGCCCCAACATTTTAAAATTATGGATTTGGCCACGAGAGAATGTACAAAACTTACTTGTATTCCATATTTTAACATTTACTGACTCCAATTTACAAAGATGACATTTCAGAAGAGAATTCAAAAATGATTTTTGGATAAGAATAATTTAGTGATCTATTTTTTTTTAATAAATTTGTGTACCGTTCTTTTTAAAACGATAAACATAAATTTTAATAGGGTTAGTAGCTCAATAATCATTAATAAGTCTTATATTTCTTTAAAAAGACAAACAAACACACTTTATCTTATATACCTTGTACAATTTTAAATTCAATACACTGTTGGAAAAAGAAATACATGAAATAAAGGAAAATACCATATAACTTTTAGCTCAATGGTATTTGATATTGTCCTTTATTATTGAGGTTGAGGTTAAAGTCTCGTTGGAGACAAATATGAAATTAGGAGTAATTTGTACGCTTTTAATAAAATATTAAATTAAATATATATTTTTTTCATGGAATGATAATGCTTTTTTTTTTTCATAAATTAAATACATTGAATTAAATATATCTTTTTGTTAGGATTGATCTTTTTTTTTCTTTTTTTTTTGAACCAGCAAATATAATATATAATCTACTCCTAAATTAACACCTAAATCCACCTACGTCCACGACGGGACTTGAACCCTCGACCTAAAGGAGGGAGGACACCACCTGATACTGTTGGGCTAGAAGCCCTTTGGTTATTATGATTGATCACATGAGGGAGATGCTTCAACAAACAAAGGAAAGTGTAAAGATGAAAATTCTTGATGCTACTCAAAAGACCAAACTGAAGTGGGAAATTGAAGTCGATAAAAATATTTTTTATGGCATAATAAACAAAAATAGGCGTTTTCATTTGGTTTTTATAAAAAAATATTGAGATTTAATTCGAGTCGATGCAATGGAGTTCGTGGAGGATTTTTTTGTTATGAAGAAAATTTCTTTGGTTTTAACTCCTCGTTGATAACTCTGATTCCCAAAGTTGATAACCATGTTGTGGTTACTGATTTCAAACTGGTTAGTTTAATTGGTGTCCAATCTATATCTATATCTATATCTATATCTATATCTATATCTATAAGTATATCTATCTATGTATCTATCTATCTGTATATCTTATAATAAATGCATTTTTCTAAACACCACATTGATTTAAACTCCTTTGTCCTTTCATATTGTCAAATGAATTTTCAAATGCCTATTAATAATTATAAGAAATTGTTTTAGCATTAAATACCAAACATGTTATATAAACTCTTATATATAGGAAACATGTGATAAGAAAATTAAAAGAAAAGATTTCAATATGCACAATTCTTTCGGAACATATTGGCAATGACTGAGTGCCTAAAAGAGCTATACAAGTCAAGGTTTTTGATAAATGTATCATTTTTTACTCATAGTCTAATACTCATATATAATATTTTTGATTTATCTATAAATACCTAACATGTTAGATTTTTTTTTCTAGTGGTGGTTTGTAATTCAAGTTGTGGTTTGTAATTTTCGAAGTTACATATGAGAACATCAACATTAGCCTAATTTTTTTTTTATCTTTTCGCTTTTGTTCTGAAATATTTTAATATTTTTGTTTTTTCTTAATTTTTTATTCCTTTTATATTTATAATTGTATATGTATAAAATGTTGTTTGACCGACATATTGTAATTGATTATAACAATACATGTTAGATATATTGATATGCCCTATAATTTATTTCATAAAAGTTCAATTTCAAGCACTGGTGAATCTACATTGGATCCCTGGGTATCCCGAGATGCCCCTCAAAAAAACATTTAGTAGTATAATTTTTTCCGAAAATTTTTATTTATTCTGCGTTCCTTAATATAAATGTGTTTTGCGAAAAAAATAACAAAAGCTCTAGTTGGTTTAGTTGGTTATGATGACATGGTGTTTTTCCGGAGGTTGGAAGTTCGAATCTTGGGCTTGACATATGTTAGTTTTTTTTTTGTTTATCAGTTTCTATCCTATATCCCTTCAACTTCTTTCTTATTTCTTATAATTCTAAAATTGTCCCACATCGGCCATAAAATGAAACATAGCCCCTATACATCTGTTATATAAGAAACACAAGATTCTCAATTTTCAACAAGTTAAACATTTGAATGGGTTTGGGTTTAAACCTGAAACTGAGTTTGGAAAACGAAAAAATCGAGAAACCGAACCCATTGGTTCGGGATACCTATTACGTTGACCCTGGCTCCACCATTAATTTCAAGTGCCATTACAGTAAGTTATACAAATGAGAAGTTTAAAAGCTTCACAAACTTTCTTTCATAATTAGTTTAACGTTATTAATAAACTTTTATTGTATGCCTTAAAAGTCAGCAAACATGCTCTAATGAGTTTATATAAACTTCATAGAGTTAGAATTATTTCAAAGTTAATAATAGTGATATGATTATTTTAATAGTATATATAATAGTGATATATATATATATATATATATATATATATATATATTCTACGCAACGTGTGAAATTTACTTAAATCAAATTCTTTTGAAATTCACAAAACAGCAAAAGTGTTTTCTAATTTTTGTATACTTATGATTTCAAATTTAAACTTATATATCAGTACAACTCAAAAAAGAAAATTAACTTAGGATCAGTAATTAGTGGTGACTTTTTATTCTCCTCATTTATATATATTTTAGCTATATTAGTAATATATAAATAAGTTTCTCACAAAAGAAAATCACGTGCTTTAAGAGATTTGTGATTAAAATATAAATAGTTGAAAAAAACTGAATTTCGCCATATCATGGTTATTACTATGCGGCTTTTTCTTGGAACACTAATGTTTCTATATATAAAATATATGTTGATTTTTATATTTCTTGTATGATTTATAAGTTGTTAATAATTTTTTGTTACAAATGTTATAGTAGATTTTTAGTATTTTGTGTTATTAAAAGTTGTAGTATTTATGTTTTCCATATATTTGCTATTCGCAAAATACAGAAATCAACATGCGTATTATATACAATTTACACAACTTAAACGGTCTATAAAATCATCAGAAGTTGTAGCTGTAAATTACAATTCAAAGCATTATAAGTACCTTTTAGCTCTAAATAATATAAAAAATAGCATAAAATAACAAGAAAACACTTAAATTATATATATAAAATAAGCGTCATCAGAGAAGCAGTTCCTCTATCAGTGTCCAGTTTCTTTACAAAAGAAACAAGATTCATCTATGTGGACTTTATTGGATTTCTTGGGCTTAAAGGTGTTTAGTCCATAAAAAATGTGCCTCATTGATCACACAAGGTGATTCTTTTAGCCTTGCACTATTCCAATGTTTAAATTAGATTTAAATAAAATATCACTGTATTTATTGGAATATTGCTTCACCTATTATATCATCATATATATGTTTAAACTATCCAAAACTTCCTGGAAGTCATGAATAACTGTTCCTAGTATGATGTTAGAAGCATCTTGAGCATCACAATGATCCCTTTACTAGGTAACATATTTAGGTCCACTCAAAGTAATTTATTTAGGATTAGGACCTTTAAGTGTATACAATTTCACATCTCTCATGAGATTGTCTCTTAAGACATGAACCCATTCATTGAAGTTGTATTTGTTGAATGATATTGTTTCAATAAGTCATTTATAGAGAAATGACTATTCATGGTTATGAGAGTGGATTATATATCTATAAAATCTTAACAAAATTCATTTTGTATTTTCAATATTTAATCTTTAATAAGTAATACCCTTTTAGTTTCTAAAGCATTAATTATCAAAGTTTAGGATCCAAGTTGCAAAACAAATAAATGGTTAGGTATCCTTTATCCCATTCATCCGAATTTAACCCGGTAGATATCAATTATCAATTGTATATTACCATATAATTCTTAGATTTATGGGATCAATAATAACAAATTTAAGTAGACATGTTTGATCTCATCTGTGCCTTAGAACTCTCTTAATTAGGTATCCTTTATGACAAGAGATTTCCGATCAAATCATCCAATTTGAAAAACTTGTGTAATCGGCCTATAACTTGATTATAGAAATCACAAAAACATCTCGGCCATCAAAAGATAACACCAAGCGGTTATGTATCCTTTTTCCCACCAGTTTATACAAGAGAAGTGCGAGTGTTCTTTAAAAAAGATTGCATAGATTTGATGTTTGTAAGGGGTCTTTGATATTTCTTTAATTCTAGTTTAAAAAACATGTTATATCATGGTTATTGCATGCATTCAATAAACCATGGTATACTTTAAAAAGATTATTTCATGTTAAAATCACATTTTTAACAATGTTCTATATATAAAACCTGGTTTTATATAATTAACGCGATCAAAATTTTAAATTAATAACTAGTATTAAGTTATATCGTTTGAGCGCTTTAGAACATTTGGAAACCTTTTAACAAAACTTTCTTTTATAAAATAAGCTTTGGAGTTTGATAAGTTTATAAATCTCTATTTTAAAATTATACAATTTTAATTCCGAAATTTTACCGGTTATTAACGATAAAAGTTTTTTTTTATTGTAAAAATATTTTTAGCATCTTATGTTAAAATGTAAATTTCATTAAAATCAAACTCCTTGTGATGTTTATTTATGTTTAAATATTAGTTTGCATTTGAAAAAACCAATTTATCAATTAAAACATAATAATAATAACATAAACGTAAAACAACACAATCATGCATAAAAATTATAACATATGTGCATAAACCAAGCCATTAACTAGTAATAATTTTGTGAGTCATCACAAAATTATCAAGTCCATTCCTAAAGGAACATAAGAGACCTTTATCTTGTAAAGTCTTCATGTTCTCCTACTTGCTTCAACACCTTGTAAGTTTATAAAAATAATTTTATAAAGTTTGAGAAACTTTAATAAAATCAACTTTATAAACTTTTGATCTTCAAAATGGTCATCATCTTCATTCTTGTTACATTTTATAAAAATAAACTATTTCTAAAACTAATATATTACTTACAAAAATTAACAAAAGAAAACTATCTATTTAATTATTACATACCATATGAATAAATAAATAATTACAACCATTTTAAATAAATCAACACATTCAACAACACAAAAGTCTATGGCTAGTTTATGCACATCATACATATTTATATACTCAAAAATATATAAAACAACTCTTTGTTTTTCTAAGACAACTTTTATGACCAAAAAGATTCATGTAAACTTTTGGTCAAAAAAATAATAATAACAATTACAAACATTTTAAAGTTGTCATAGAAAATATGTATGAATTTTTCTTGCAAAGAGAAAACCATCCATGTTTTCCAAAAACAAAGATTTCATCAACTAAACAAATAATATAACTAATCTTGCAAAAAAAGACTCTAATATCAATTGTTGGGTTTTTTTATTACAAATCCAGTCTCACAACCAGTAAAAATGACAACGGAAGTAGACCGTGCTTGGTCTCACAACCAATTGTTGAGCATAATGCTCTAAGTTTTATATAGCCAAAGAAGAAGAAGAATGAGGCTTGCTTGAACCCTTAATCCAACCTTCCATGCCCTTCCTTATATAATGACCAAAAAGCAAAGGGAGACTATAAAGCAAAAGCATGGACAACACTCTTCCAAGCATGGCATGCACCATTAAACAATTCAAAAGTAGACCGTGCTTGGTCTCCTTCATATTTTCGAGAAAAGCATGCACAAAAGAAGACAAAAGTTGTCTCATGGCTAGGTTATATACACATACATGTTATCTTTATATAAATCATTCATTTTTTTATAAAGAATTCCCAACACACACACACTCATATATATATATATATATATATATATATATATATATATATATATATATAACTAGTCATGTATAACTATCTTATTTTATATAAAACTATTTTTTATATAAATTGTAACTAGCTTACTTTATATAAAACTACATTCTATATAAATTGAACTATTTTGTTAAGATATAAATATAACTTATAAATAATCATACGTTGTGATATATTTCATAAGTTGTTATTTCTCCAATAAATATCATTTCCACAAATAATAAATTTCCAATTAGTAAAATATTATTTCCATGAAATAATAATTTCCAGTTAAATATAAAGTGTTAATATATTTATTAATAATCAAGTTACACTAATAAATAATCAATTGACGGTAACTTGCTATATGGTGTGACTCTATATGATCATATATTATTAGCAATATCATTATATAATGACTCTTGTGCATACTAGATCTTTCAAAGTTTTCTTGATGGAAGGTGTAAGGTCACACCTTATGTTCTAATGAGTCAAACCTCACATGCTGACCACCAACGTTAGCATCAACACCAATGTCAGCTTTACTATGATCAATGTCAACGTGAACTTGATAATATTAGTGTTTATTTGTATATTAGGCAGTTATACGTTGTATATATACAATAGATGTATGATTCATAATCTTTGTGATTTGGATCAGCCCTTTACTTAGATTAGTATACATCACCTAAATAGTGGGATCTTCATTATTGTAATCGTATATAATGTACTATTAGGGTCAAACCCTAATAGTGCTTGGTGTCATCTTTTTGACTTCATTCACTTTGTGAGAACCCTCTTTCTTAGTGAAAGTATCTTTGTGATTATACATGTTCTTCAGCTTTCTGTTTAATCTTTGCTTTGTTTGTTTGTTCTTTGTTATTCATACGTGAGTGTATCCGATCGATACAAACCTTCAGTAGGTATCAAAGTAGGTTTACGATACACTCAAGTTATTATGTAGATTTCCTTTAATTCTAAATCGTCTTTTGTTGGCAAGATCCCTCCTTTCGATGAACTCAACTTTGTTGTATGGAAATCAAAGGCTATGGATGTTCTCGAGATCATGGACTATGACTTGCTTGATGTCATTAAAAAGGGTACCATAATCTCTATGCGTCAATTCTCCAACGATAATGTGAAAGTTTTTATTGATCATATACACTTCACTACAAGAAAAGCACGATTTTTCTAGGGAAGATCGCTATGGAACGTATTTTCATTGTTAATCTGCAATGGATCGTGCTATGGAATGTCGTTCCATAGCAATGTTGCTACCACATTGTCTACGAATTTTATTTCTGGTAGCGAGAGTGGGAGTTTCTAGGGAAAATGCTACCGACTGGAAAATGCTACCGACTCCATATCCGTCGGTATTATGCTACCGATAGTTATACGGAACAAAAATTCGTAGCAATTTTCCAACGACATTTGTTACCCAATCACTTTCCGTTGTACTGCTGCTATGGAATTCATCATCGTGGTTACTATGCAACGAAGTTTGTGACGGAAACCAATTCCATAGTTGAATTGCTACGGAAGTACCATTCGCAAGTATTTGCTAGGGAATTCAGCTATGGAATATGATTTCGTTTGCTTGTTTTGCTATGGAACAAAACACGTAGCTAATTTGTGACGCCATTTGTTGGGATATTGTATGCTTAACTAATTTTGTTATACTATGGATGAATTATTATTATGATCATTGGAATTTGTAAGATATGGTTTGAATGAAATGTTTTTGAATTGGTAATATGTGGCATAAACTAATGGCTAAAAAATGTAAAAATGATTTATAAAGTAGATATTGCTTGCAAGCAGACTCGAACTTAAGCTTATGCTAGAAAAGGGCGTGGTTAAGCTAGTTGTGCTAATCAAGTTGTGTATAATTTCTTGAAAACATAGTATATAATCAATAATTAACAACGAATTCATTACAAAGTTATTTTTAATTACATTAACTGGGCATGTTAAAGTATATATAATCTATGTAGATTATTTTCCTTAATAACGAATTCATTACAAACTTATTTTTAATTACATTAACTATACTTCATCACAAAAATAACATGGGTTTTACGTATACTTCATCCTACTCAAACAACATAGCAAGCAAAAATGACTAAAATGCCCTTTTAACAGAACGATGTGAACACAAAATCAAAATAAAATTATAATAGTACTATACAACTTCATATACAATACAATAAGAACAGTAATATTCAATGTCCATTCTATTATCAACCATTAATATTTTTAAGAAATATACAAAACCTACCATACTCTACATACCAACGACAAACCGTGCATCTTTGTCGATCCTCATCCTCTTCATGGCCTATTGCCAATGCACCTTTAACAGAATGACGTGGGTCTTCACAATGGAATGTGATGTTATTCGTTGTAAGTATATGAACAACATCAACAGCCTGCAACAACTCTTTGGCACTATCAACAACACCCGTGTACTCCCCATCATCCGAAACTGCCCAGCGAAAATAGGCATGAAGTAATTGTAAACCTACACATTAAAATATCCATCAATTAATCCAATGTACCTTTTTCAATAAAACAATAAATATTATGCAACACAACACAACTAAATACTAACCTCAAACTACAAACATGCCTTAATTAACTATATATATAATTTAACTTACATATATACCATATATACATACCTTCATCACATTGATGAGGCCCTCTTGAAATGTAGATCATTCCAAGAAAATAAATTGCCTCAAGATGATCTTCATCAGCTGCTTGTCTCAACAAAGTCATTCCTAAATCAAAATTGTCATAATAAAAGCACTCATCCTGTTGACAGAATAACAATATCAATATATAACATCAATGACACTAAATATTAATAAATGGCATAGATTACATATAATTACTGAAACTACACATACAATTCCTTGTCTGAACTAAGTATTAATAAATGGATTCAATGTTATTATGCAATGCACATGTGCGTATAAAAGCTTTCAGATTTTTGGGACCTATTCCTTCAAACATGTCAATGCATGTTGTTCTATACACTTGAGGATCACCCCCTGCTTCATACATCTTCTTTGAACTTCAAAAATTTAAATACACCGTAAATAACAAACAAATAAAGTTTTATTTCTTCAAATATACATTCATTAGTTGATGTTTATTGAGAATTTCCAAAGTCTTGCAGAGACAATGTCTTTCGCAGATTCTGATCCTAATACTACAAATATCCGACTCAAAAGCTCTAGTGGGAGATCATCTAACGAACGACGACTTCTAGTATTCGACATTCTACTTACAAAATACACATTGGAGTAGTTGATTTCGATTAAAGAAAATAAGCGTAACTATGAAAGACAGTGTAACAGGGTATGGAAAAAAACGTACTTTATGTTGATCTGGTCGAGAGGAGTACACGAGTCTCTATTATCGGAGAAAATCGTTTTTGAGAACGATTATCCTTCGACCATTTGGGGGTTTTAGTGTTTGTATGCAGATTTATCGTTCGGAAAAGTTGAGATGTTTTGAATGGTTGAAGAACTGGAACGTCGGCGTAACGTCAGAGGTATGATGGCGTCTTAACAAATTAGAGTTCAAAAAGACCAAATTTCCCCTGAAATCATTCCAAATATTTGAATACTAAGGGTATTTGTGGCAAAACACATATTCAAATATTATAGCATTTTTTAGCTAGGTAACATTGGACTTTTGATTGTTGAAATGAAAAAAACAAAAATAACATATATATCATAATCCATATTGTAATACATTTATATTAACATTTCACCAAACTACTAGTATATATTCATGTACTAATATACATATTAAAAATAGAACAAGATTTTAACAGTAAACTTATTTACTTTAGATTTTAGACACAATAGTTTTCTTTTGTTGCCACTTTTAGTCCTTATGTTTATAGTAATTTTTTTTACTTTGATTTTAGCCACAATACTTTTTCTTTGTTGCCACTTTTAGTCCCTATGTTTATTCCCTTACAATTTTACCCTATGCAAAGCATGGGTTTTCCACTAGTTGATATTAAACCAAATTACCAAGTCCAAAATAAAATATATGTTTGTTTATGCCTTTACTATTGTATTTTATATGTATTTAATACTAGGAAAGAACAAACAGTTGCTACATACAACTATAATCACAATACAATATAAACACTAATATTAAAAGTCCAAAATACATTATTCAAACATTATTTAAACATCATTCAAAAATCATTCCAAACTTTAACTCTTTTAGTCCCTTATTAACAACACAACATATTTACTAATTAGGTAACAACATCGAACAATTACTTATCAAGTAAATTACTATATATTCGTATATTAAACCGTAAGAATCTAGAAAGCATTAATTGTCACAATATGAAAGTACATATCAACAAACTACTCATAAATTATACCAAACTCCCTAGAAAACCTAACGAAACAAGCATCCCATAAACAAATTTCACACATAAACACCCATTTGTATCCATTCACAAAAGCGTCTGACACACTAACTATAGACTTATGTAATGCACAAGATCTATGGAAGCCATGGAAGTGTACATGTTTTGTAACGCCTGTGTTTCCAGGCTTGCCATATTTAGCAATATAATAGTCTAGGTTAACCTTTGTAACCCGTTTTGAAATAATAAGAATGTATTATTTGAGTATTATGTGTTTTGTGCTTAATTGCTATTGCTTAATTATGTGGTCTGATTAATTAAGAATAAAAATAAGCGTCAAAATTTAAGTGTAAAATAAACTTAATATCTTTGGGTTAATGTTGTAGTAGTCGAAACGAGGTTTCCGAATATATATAGAACGCCCAAATCTGACTTCGTATGAGGAAGTTATGATTTATCGAAGTTCCGGCTTAGCGGTATACAGCCTGAAATACTCGAATTGAGATCGAGCGGTTGTTAGCCGAAGCAATCTAAATGAGAATCGAAGATCTCGTTGTTGGTATCGAAGCGATAAAAAAAGTTAGGCGAGAACGGACGTCAAACGAAGAAGTTATGAATTTATAACGAAAGTTTCTGTCGCGGCCTATTAAAAATAATTAATAAAAATAAAGTCAAAATTAGCCGACGGAGTCTAAACGAAAGTCGTAGAGCATGGTCTCACCTTTCCGTGGATATAAAGAACGTCGAAAACGGAGTTCGTATGAAGAAGTTATGAATTTCTGAAGTTTATTAATCATTTTGTATTTAAATTTAAATCAAAATTCGGAAGCATTATCCGAAGGAGTCACCGATCTGATCCGAGGTACGCCCCGCGTACTCGAGTACGCCCCGCGTACTTCGAGGGATGTCGACACTCGCACTCGAGCACTTCGGATACGTAAGCAATGACGTTTTGGGCAGTACGCCCCGCGTAACGCAGTACGCCCCGCGTACTCCGAGGTTCCAGCCTCTATAAAAGGGGATCCGAAGGCAGCCATAATTCTTGTTCATTTTCTTCTCTTCTCTCTAGTCTTTTGCATCATTTTTCGTGCCGAAGCTACCCCGAAGCCCCGGTATCATACTCTAGCCCCGAGGCAAGTCACGAGATCCCGAAGATCCCGAGAAGCGCGGTTCCCGAGTCGAAGCTCTGCCCGCGAGAAGTTCGATTTTCGAGGAGATCTTCCAGATCTGCTGTGGATTACTACTTCTATAAGCCGTAGTGTTGTCGGATCGTCTTCTGATCAAGTGAGTGTGTAGTTATTTCTTCTAATACAATAATACGAAGTATTTTATATAAAAATACGTGCTATGTGTATATATTTGGTTGTGTTATGTGTGAATGAGTATTCACTCTCTTCTATCTTATAGATTTGCTTATTTCTTTATGAGATATGTGTTATGTGTGTGTGTGCCTCGTCTGTTATGTGATATATGTGTTGATTCAAGCATGCTATACATGTTTTCTTTAAACTATGTATACAAATGTATATTTTTATCTACTAATATGTTGGGTAGAACATGGGTAGATAGTTGGTGTGTAATAAACAGATGAGAGGCCTCGTTGTTGTTGTTGTTGTTGATCTAGTTATTCAGCGGAGTATGGATAACGACCACGGACTCTTTCTAGACAGTCCAGTGGAACGCTAGCAGGTTCATAACCTGTAGGTGTTGTGAACGATGTGTTCACCGGTGTACTCTATCCCCCTCATGGTTGCCTTTAGGATATCTATTGTTGAGGAAACCCCTTCGCAGTGATGTCCGTCCCGATGAAAATCCTAGATTAGGTCCCTTGAGATAGTTGTTTTAGGGACGTAAAGTGAGGATAACGGGAATGGGTAATCGGGATAGTGATTGGTTGGTGAAATTAAATATAACTTATTTATTGTGGGTTGAAAACCCTATATGCTCACCAGGCTCCCAAGCCTGACCCACTCAGTTTTATTTGTATTACAGGAAGTGGCACAAGGGCGTAAGATGGATGGATCATCTTGTTGTTTTGTTTACAAGTCTGTATATGTATATATTTGTTGAATGACTTGTAATGTTTATCGTTTATGCTTTATGGTCTGTATCGGAACATGACATCCTGAGTTTTGATTATATAATGAAATGCATCTCTTGATGAAATGCTTTGATAAATATTATTTTATCATGTTTTGTTTTGGGAACAAATTCCGCAACTCTTTCAAATCAAAAGGATTTACTCTGAAATTATTTAAAAGCATAAATGAAAATCGGTCTTTTCTGGCCGAGATTTTGGGGATGTCACAGTTGGTATCAGAGCACTAGTTTAAGCGAACTAGGAAATTGTAGGATTTCTAGACTTAAACTTAGAATGCTAAATGGAATGATGAGATGTGTGTCTGTTGGATTTTAGACACGAGCACTAGTTTATTTTAGGAAAGTTGCCTAAAATGCTTTTATGTGCTAAATGTTATATGTTGCCATATATGATATTATTTGTTTGGATCTACGGTCTGTTGCCGACCGGATCTGGAAACCTTATGTGTGTAGGATTCTAAGCGTATGCCTACGTTATTGGAACTAGCATGTAAACGTTTCGGAGTGATAAGGATGATTTGAATATCTATCGTGAATGAGGATCTAATTTCACCTTATTCGGTGTGTAGATCAAAAATGGTGAGAACAAGGAGTGGCGTTGGAAACGCGGATGAAAACAGGAATCAACTGCCAGTGATTGATGTAGATACCTGTTGTAGCAGCAGCACCAGAACCAATAACAATGGTTGCGGTGCAAGCCATGATTCGGGCTATGCTAGCCGAACAAAGGGAGGAGATGCGACAAATGTTGCATAATAATAGGGATGAACCTGTCATACCTATTGAGGAACCTGAATTGATTCCCGAGCAATCGGAGGAAGGGAACAATAGTCGCATGGTGAGTCAAGTTGGGACTCAAGAGGAACGAAGGAACGATCCAGAAAGGAGAAACAACAAGGATGGGCGTATGTACAAGAATTTCTTGGGTGCCAAACCGCCAAGTCTTTCTGGGAGCCCAAAGCCGGTTGAGATAATGGATTGGATCTCCGAAATGGAGATGGTATTTGAAAGTTGCGACTGTAGCAACAAACAGAAGACTGTATTTGCAGTTAGACAACTGAAGACTGGAGTCTTGAGTTGGTGGAAGTTGTTGGCAGATACTATGCCACGAGGAGAAGCCCTGAAAATGTCATGGGAGGAGTTCTTGGAACAGCTGAGGGTGCAGTATTGTTCAGAGATAGATCTGATTGATCTGAACAATGAGTTCCAAAACTTGAAGAAAGGGAAGATGAGCATAGATGACTATGCTACTGCATTTACTGAGAAGATGAAGTTGTTTTCGTACCTAGTGCCGACGGAACTCTCCAAGATTGAGAGGTTTGCTAACGGACTGCCTGCTGACTTTGGTCCGACAGTCAAAATGGCAACCACTCTGAAAACGGCTGTTCGTGCAGCTAAGAATGTGGAGGCCCAGCAGAAGGAAAGGGGTCTGGAAAGAATAGATGTTGGAGAAAAGAGGAAGTTCGATGGAACTTCAGGGTCCAACAAGAAAAAACAAGTTCTCGAAGTCTGGTTCGAGGGGAGGTGGAGGTGAAGCGAAATGGTGCGACAAATGTAAGAAGAAGCATCATGGAAGATGTGAGGTGGCCAACACATGCTACAAGTGTGGAAAGCCAGGGCACTATGCCAATGAGTGTACCCTCACAAAGAAAGTTTGCTATGGTTGTGGTGAGGAGGGTCATATGTCGAGGGACTGCCCGAAGAAGAAGGAGGCAGCTAGACCCAACATTCCGCCAAAGCCAAAGGCGAGAGCATTCCAGATGACACTGGAAGCTGCTAAAGATGAAGCTGATGTCGCTTCAGGTACCTTTCTCGTTAACGAATTGCCTGCCCAAATTTTATTTGATTCTGGAGCCAATTACTCCTTTATATCGCATGAATTTGGTAGAAAGCTAGCTTTGCCTGTTGTTAGACTAGATAATGCTTTATTAGTCGAAGTTGCTAGTGGCAAGTTTGTACCTGTTAGCTATCGCATGAAAAACAT
This sequence comes from Lactuca serriola, assembly GCF_051521515.1. NCBI lineage: Eukaryota > Viridiplantae > Streptophyta > Magnoliopsida > Asterales > Asteraceae > Lactuca > Lactuca serriola. Next base: position 56,639,872 of record NC_136411.1, on the reverse strand, counting down.
CTTAATTGATCTGAATGGGAATAAGTTCCACGAGGAATTATTGCCTATCGAACTTAATGGTTTCGACATCGTATTGGGAATGGATTGGCTTAGCGCCAATGACGCCGAAATTTTATGCAAGAAGAAAATAGTCAAAGTAAACCCGCCTGGGAAAGATTCGTTTATGGTGTATGGAGATAAACGCAGAGTGAATTCTGGAATCATTTCATTGATGAAAGCCAGAAAATGTTTGACCAAGGGGTGTACATCGTATTTAGCATTCGTGATTGATGCTAAGAAGGAAAAGAAGGTGATGCAGAATATTCCAGTTGTGTGTGATTATCCGGAAGTATTTCCCGAAGATCTTCCTGGATTACCGCCTGATCGACAAGTGGAATTCCGTATTGACTTGTTGCCAGGAACGACGCCAATTGCAAAAGCACCTTATCGATTAGCACCGACGGAGATGAAGGAACTAATGATGCAACTTCAGGAGTTGTTGGACAAAGGTTTCATTAGACCTAGTTCATCGCCCTTGGGAGCTCCGGTGTTATTTGTAAAGAAGAAAGATGGAAGTATGAGAATGTGCATTGATTACAGAGAGCTGAACAAGGCAACAATAAAGAATAGATATCCGTTGCCGAGGATTGATGACCTGTTCGATCAATTGCAAGGTTCGAGCTATTTCTCGAAGATCGATCTTAGGTCAGGATATCATCAGCTAAAAGTAAGAGAGCAAGATATCGAGAAGACTGCATTCAGAACTAGATATGGACACTACGAGTTCTTGGTTATGTCGTTTGGACTAACCAATGCTCCAGCAGCGTTCATGGATTTGATGAATAGGGTTTGTAATCCTTTTCTTGATAAATCTGTGATAGTGTTCATAGACGACATTCTGATTTACTCGAAAAGCCAGGAGGAGCATGGCAGACACTTGCGAGAAGTGTTAGAAGTCTTGAAGAAGGAGAAGCTGTATGCTAAGTTCTCCAAATGTGATTTTTGGATTCGTGAAGTCCAATTCTTGGGTCACGTGGTCAACCAAGAAGGGATAATGGTTGATCCAGCGAAGATCGAAGCTGTGACGAAGTGGGAACAACCGAAAAGTCCCACGGAGATTCGAAGCTTTTTAGGATTAGCCGGATATTACCGAAGGTTTATCCAAGGCTTTTCTTCGATCGCTAGTCCATTGTCAGCTTTGACCCACAAAGGAGCTACTTATGCTTGGGGTGAGAAGCATAAGGAAGCATTTGAGAAGCTAAAGGAGAAGCTATGCGAGGCACCGATACTTTCTCTACCCGATGGAGTTGAAGACTTCGCTGTCTATAGCGATGCGTCTGGGGTTGGATTGGGTTGTGTTTTGACCCAAAGAGAAAAGGTGATAGCATATGCGTCTCGACAGCTGAAAGAGCATGAAAAGAATTACCCGACTCATGATTTGGAGTTGGCAGCGGTAGTTTTCGCTCTGAAAGTATGGAGGCATTACCTCTATGGCACGAAGTGCAAACTTTTCACTGATCATAAGAGTCTCCAATATCTCTTTAATCAGAAAGAATTGAATATGAGGCAACGACGCTGGCTAGAATTACTTAAAGACTATGACTGCGAGATACTTTACCACCCCGGTAAAGCTAATGTTGTTGCTGATGCTCTCAGTCGGAAAGTCAATCCTGAAAGGAAAAGGCCAAGAGCGTTGAGAATTGAAGTTGTCTCAACTATTTTGGAAAGTATAAAGAAAGCTCAGAGCGAAGCTTCTGAGAAGAATGATAGAAAGGAGGAACGTTTGGGCAAAACGTTGGTGTTCGGTGTAAACAGTCATGGACTGAAGGTGTTCCAAGATCGGATTTGGATACCTAAGACAGGAGGAGTCAGAGATCTTCTGATGGAAGAAGCTCACAAAACCATGTACTCGATTCATCCCGGTAGCACTAAAATGTATAGGGACCTGAAACCCTACTACTGGTGGCCGACGATGAAGCTTGATGTTGCAAAGTATGTGGCCGAGTGTGTGACTTGTGCGAGAGTCAAGACACAACATCAGAAACCGTACGGGAGTTTAGAACCTTTGCCTGTGCCTATGGGTAAGTGGGAAGACATTGCTATGGATTTTGTCACTAAACTGCCCAGAACAAAGAATGGTCACGACATGATTTGGGTGGTCGTTGATCGATTCACTAAGAGTGCGCATTTCATAGCGGCCAGGGAGAAATGGTCTATGGAGAAGCTTGCGAATTCTTATGTGAAGGAAATTGTGAGGCTTCACGGTGTTCCGTTAACGATTGTGTCGGATCGTGATAGCCGTTTCACATCGAGGTTTTGGAAAAGTCTACAAGAGGAATTGGGTACCAAGTTGTGTTTAAGTACAGCTTACCATCCGCAGACTGATGGTCAGAGCGAACGATCGATACAAACACTTGAAGATATGCTGAGAGCATGTACTCTGGAATTCCTAGGTAATTGGGATGAACATTTACCGTTGGTAGAATTTTCCTATAATAATAGTTTCCACTCGAGCATTAAGATGGCACCGTACCAAGCTTTGTATGGACAGAAGTGTCGTACGCCGTCTTGTTGGCTTGAGGCTGGGGAAAAGCAGTTTATGGGACCGGAGTTGGTTCATCAAACTGCTGAAAAGTTGAAAATAATTAGGGAAAGAATGTTAGCGGCTCAGGATCGTCAAAAGAGCTATGCTGACAAGAAGCAGAGACCGATAACTTTTGAGGTTGGGGATTCGGTTTTGCTTAAAGTCTCGCCGTGGAAGGGACTTATAAGATTTGGTAAAAGGGGAAAGTTGAGTCCAAGGTTTATTGGACCGTTTAAAGTTCTTCAGAGGATTGGGAACCAAGCTTACAAGCTCGAATTACCCGAAGAACTGAATGGAATTCACAACACTTTTCATGTGTGTTATTTGAGGAAGTTCACGGGAGAAGTTCCCGACATAATTCCAATTTCTGAATTGAGAATTGATGAGAACAAAAGGTTGATTGAAGAACCAGAGGCAATTGTTGACTGAAAGACTAAGAAATTGCGACGCAAGATGGTTGGGTTAGTGCTTGTCCGATGGAAACACACGAATGGGCCGAATCTCACCTGGGAGACGGAGAGTGACATGTTGAGTCGCTATCCGCATTTGTTTGTTGATGTGTGATTCCGGGGACGGAATCATTCTAAGGTGGAGAGAATTGTAACGCCTGTGTTTCCAGGCTTGCCATATTTAGCAATATAATAGTCTAGGTTAACCTTTGTAACCCGTTTTGAAATAATAAGAATGTATTATTTGAGTATTATGTGTTTTGTGCTTAATTGCTTAATTATGTGGTCTGATTAATTAAGAATAAAAATAAGCGTCAAAATTTAAGTGTAAAATAAACGTAATATCTTTGGGTTAATGTTGTAGTAGTCGAAACGAGGTTTCCGAATATATATAGAACGCCCAAATCTGACTTCGTATGAGGAAGTTATGATTTATCGAAGTTCCGGCTTAGCGGTATACAGCCTGAAATACTCGAATTGAGATCGAGCGGTTGTTAGCCGAAGCAATCTAAATGAGAATCGAAGATCTCGTTGTTGGTATCGAAGCGATAAAAAAAGTTAGGCGAGAACGGACGTCAAACGAAGAAGTTATGAATTTATAACGAAAGTTTCTGTCGCGGCCTATTAAAAATAATTAATAAAAATAAAGTCAAAATTAGCCGACGGAGTCTAAACGAAAGTCGTAGAGCATGGTCTCACCTTTCCGTGGATATAAAGAACGTCGAAAACGGAGTTCGTATGAAGAAGTTATGAATTTCTGAAGTTTATTAATCATTTTGTATTTAAATTTAAATCAAAATTCGGAAGCATTATCCGAAGGAGTCACCGATCTGATCCGAGGTACGCCCCGCATACTCGAGTACGCCCCGCGTACTCCGAGGGATGTCGACACTCGCACTCGAGCACTTCGGATACGTAAGCAATGACGTTTTGGGCAGTACGCCCCGCGTACTCCGAGGTTCCAGCCTCTATAAAAGGGGATCCGAAGGCAGCCATAATTCTTGTTCATTTTCTTCTCTTCTCTCTAGTCTTTTGCATCGTTTTTCGTGCCGAAGCTACCCCGAAGCCCCGGTATCATACTCTAGCCCCGAGGCAAGTCCCGAGATCCCGAAGATCCCGAGAAGCGCGGTTCCCAAGTCGAAGCTCTGCCCGCGAGAAGTTCGATTTTCGAGGAGATCTTCCAGATCTGCTATGGATTACTACTTCTATAAGCCGTAGTGCTGTCGGATCATCTTCTGATCAAGTGAGTGTGTAGTTATTTCTTCTAATACAATAATACGAAGTATTTTATATAAAAATACGTGCTATGTGTATATATTTGGTTGTGTTATGTGTGAATGAGTATTCACTCTCTTCTATCTTATAGATCTGCTTATTTCTTTATGAGATATGTGTTATGTGTGTGTGTGCCTCGTCTGTTATGTGATATATGTGTTGATTCAAGCATGCTATACAGGTTTTCTTTAAACTATGTATACAAATGTATATTTTTATCTACTAATATGTTGGGTAGAACATGGGTAGATAGTTGGTGTGTAATAAACAGATGAGAGGCCTCGTTGTTGTTGTTGTTGTTGATCTAGTTATTCAGCGGAGTATGGATAACGACCACGGACTCTTTCTAGACAGTCCAGTGGAACGCTAGCAGGTTCATAACCTGTAGGTGTTGTGAACGATGTGTTCACCGGTGTACTCTATCCCCCTCATGGTTGCCTTTAGGATATCTATTGTTGAGGAAACCCCTTCGCAGTGATGTCCGTCCCGATGAAAATCCTAGATTAGGTCCCTTGAGATAGTTGTTTTAGGGGCGTAAAGTGAGGATAACGGGAATGGGTAATCGGGATAGTGATTGGTTGGTGAAATTAAATATAACTTATTTATTGTGGGTTGAAAACCCTATATGCTCACCAGGCTCCCAAGCCTGACCCACTCAGTTTTATTTGTATTACAGGAAGTGGCACAAGGGCGTAAGATGGATGGATCATCTTGTTGTTTTGTTTACAAGTCTGTATATGTATATATTTGTTGAATGACTTGTAATGTTTATCGTTTATGCTTTATGGTCTGTATCGGAACATGACATCCCGAGTTTTGATTATATAATGAAATGCATCTCTTGATGAAATGCTTTGATAAATATTATTTTATCATGTTTTGTTTTGGGAACAAATTCCGCAACTCTTTCAAATCAAAAGGATTTACTCTGAAAATATTTAAAAGCATAAATGAAAATCGGTCTTTTCTGGCCGAGATTTTGGGGATGTCACATGTTTCCTCTCCTCCCTATTTAAGTGGAGATGAACCTTAGAACAAGTTGCTCTAAGATTCCACTTACCATTTGCTCTACGGTAAGCATTGTTCAACATGTCCAAAGCTTCCTGCTTCCTATGTCTCCTTTTAGCCATCAGCATCATTCCCAGGACAAATGTCGAATCCAAATGTCCCAATGCAGATGCTTCTTCAAGCATCGTTTTCCCTTCATGTTCAGCATCTAAGAAAAATAACTTCATCTGAAAAAAAACCATTAAACACATAATTTGTAGTTAAAGTTATGCAAAACAAGTAACAGATTAATTACTATGCATATATATATATATATATATATATATATATATATATATATATATATATATATATATATATATATATATATAACAACGTACCAATCCATTCCTGAATAGAATATTTGGGTTTCTCATCTCTATGCATTTGTTGACAACTGCATGTTTCTGGTCAGACCAAACATGAAATCGTAATCCATCTAACTCCATATGTTTATATACTTCATCCGTTTTTCCTGCCTCGTTGAAGAATCTGCAACTGCAAACGAAACACAATATTTGCTCCATAATGTAAAGACAACTCAAATACACTTGTGAAATAGAATGATCAAAGGCAAAACTTACACACTCTTCATCCTGAAAGCCTCGACTGCTGAAATTTTTGCCAAGTCGACTATTATTCTCGCCATCACTTCAAATGGCCTGTCTGTTAGCGATTTCGTTTGATTTCTTGATTGAATCTTAGAAGAACTACTGGCTTCCATAATAATAAACATTCACTAAGATAACGATTCTGCGAAAATGATTTTTGGGTTTTTTGACTGTCGGAATTTTCAAATTGGGGTTGTTTGCAAGTGACTGAAATAAGAGTGAAGAACTGAAACAAAGTGTTTCGTCGGAAAACATTATGGCGCCTAGAAGATGTTCCATTATAAAATGACCAAATTTTGCTAATACATACAATGTCTCGTATTTAATTAGTAAGGGTAGTTTTGTAAAAAGTCATATTTAAAAGAAAAATCAATTTCTATTTTAATCAGACTCAGCGCGGGGGGGGGGGGGGGGGGGGGGGGGGCTCTAATATTTAATAAAAAATTTTAAATTTTTTTTATTAAATATTAGAGCCCCCCCCCCCCCCCCCCCCCGGCTGAGTCTGATATTTAATAAAATTTTTTTATATTTCGTACAAAATTAAGTAATTGAAAATTTTAAATTTTAATACGCAACCGGCACAAATGATATATGTTGACCAATACCCCAAATGTCATCCATATGTCAACCATGGACACCATAAGCAACTTCCATGTTGATCGATGACTTATATTTCATCCATGGTACACCATAAGCAACTACCATGTTGACCATTGGCCCATATGTTATCCATGGATACCATAATCAATACCATGTTGACCAATGACCCGTATTTCATCCATGGGTGATACCATCACACCATAAGCAACTACCATGTTGACCAATAATCCATATGACCTCCATGGACACCATAATCGACTACCATGTTGACCAATGACTCATATTTCATCCATGGACACCATAACTAACTACCATGTTGACCAATGGCCCATATGTCATCCATATGACATCCATAGACACTATAATCAACTATCATGTTGACAAATGACCCGTATTTCATCCATGGACACCATAAGCAACTACCATGTTGAGTAATAGCCCATATGTCATCCATATGTCATCCAAGAACACCATAATCAACTACCATGTTGACCAATGACCCGTATTTCATCCATGGACACCATAAGCAACTACCATGTTGACCAATGGCCCATATGTCATCCATGGACACCATAATCAGCTACCATGTTGACCAATGACCCGTATATCATCCATGGGTGATACCATCACACCATAAGCAACTACCATGTTGATTAATGACCCATATGTCCTCCATGGACACCATAATCGACTACCAGGTTGACCAATGACCCGTATTTCATCCATGGACACCATAAGTAAGTACCATGTTGACCAATGACCCAAATGTCCTCCATGGACACCATAATCGACTACGATGTTGACCAATGACCCATATTTCATCCATGGACACCATAATCAACTACCATGTTGACCAATGGCCCATATGTCATCCATATGTCATCCATGGACACCATAATCAACTACCATGTTGACCAATGACCCGTATTTCATCCATGGACACCATAAGCAACTACTATGTTGACCAATGGCCCATATGTCATCCATATGTCAACCATGGACACCATAAGCAACTATCATGTTCATCAATGACCCGTATTTCATCCATGGTATACCATAAGCAACTACCATGTTGACCAATGGCCCATATGTCATCCATGGAGACCATAATCAACTACCATGTTGACCAATGACCCGTATTTCATCCATGGGTGATACCATCACACCATAAGCAACTTCCATGTTGAACAATGACCTATATGTCCTCCATGGACACCATAATCAACTACGATGCTGACCAATGACCCGTATTTCAACTATGGACACCATAAGCAACTACCATGTTGACCAATGGCACATATGTCATCCATGGACACCATAATCAACTACCATGTTGACCAATGACCCGTATTTCATCCATGTACAGCGTAAGCAACTACCATGTTGACCAATGGACCATATGTCATCCATATGTCATCCACGGACACAATAATCAACTACCATGTTGACCAATGACCCGTATTTCATCCATGGGTGATACCATCACACCATAAGCAACTACCATGTTGACTAATGACCCATATGTCCTCCATGGACACCATAATCGACTACCATGTTGACCAACGACCCGTATTTCATCCATGGACACCATAAGAAACTACCATGTTGAACAATGATCCATATGTGCTCCATGGACACCATAATCGACTACCATGTTGACCAATGACCCGTATTTCATCCATGGACACCATAATCAACTACCACGTTGACTAATGGCCCATATGTCATCCATAGCCTCCATAATCAACTACCATGTTCACCAATGACCCGTATTTCATCCATGGACACCATAATCAACTACCATGTTGACCAATGACCTGTATTTCATCCATGGACACCATAAGCGATTACCATGTGGACCAATGGCCCATATGTCATCCATATGTCAACCATGGACACCATAAGCCATTACCATGTGGAACAATCAACCATATGTCATCCATGGACACAATAAGCCACTACCATGTCGACCAATGGCCCATATATCATCCATGGACACCATAAGCTACTATCATATATATTGACATGACCCGTACGTCTTTTGTATGTAAATTTCGGTTTAAACATAAAAGGATAAAGATGTATAGTTTATTAATGTTTAGTCCTCGTATATGATTTTAAATTAAAATTATACTATGAACACATCGTTACTCTATGTTCTTTCTTGATGTTATTTATATGTATATACCCTATTTATCAATCTATAACTACTTTAAATAAATTTGAATTACTTAATATTTAATGGTAATTAGCACAGTTCAAATTTTTTATTAGCGGAGGTTCAAAGTATTTCACAATTCGTTTCCCTCTAACCTAGACACGTTTATGCTGCATATTATTAAGTTTACCGATTAGAAATAGGGTTTACATTTTCTGTAATCATCATCTCCGACGGCTTATTGATTGAAATCTTTGTTCATTATACGTTTGTGCACTGACTTTGGCGATATAGATTGTCCCTCATTTAAAATTTATATTTATTTAATTTATTGTTGTCGTGATGATCGATCGTTTTTTGTTTTCTGATCATCTTTATGTAAATTGGTTTTGATTCTATTTAATCGTTTGCTTGCAAAGTAATGCCTTCATATATAATTTATTTTTATTGTTTGTGTCAGAAAGATGTCGACCTCGAAACCAAAAGGAGCATCCGGTGTGAAGCCAACTAAATTCATTGCACCACAAGTTATGAAACGCAACAAGATTTCTACTGCAAAATTCATAAACAGATAGTTACAAGATGAAGAAATCGACTTGCCACTACCAACAACCACATCCAAAGCACCTATAACATCTACCAACAAAACCCCTAAACCTATATCATTAACATCACCCATGATTACCACTTCCTTGGAATCACTTAAAACATCCACACCCTCCTTAGAAAAAACATTTAAAACTTCACAAACTGGAACAATACAATCGTCAACACGAACATCAATAATGAAAACCTCAGAACCTACATCATCTAAACCATCTTCAACACCAACACCAACTACCACACCATCACCACCTATATCTATTACCACAACCTCAAAACCCGCATCTACACTACCATCCTCCCCAACTACAATAACTACCACTCCCTTCTTAAGTAAAGGAACTACCACATCCTCAACATATACATCTATCCCTACACCTACCCCAGAATATACCCCATCAACAACACCTATCCTAGAATCTACCCCATCACCAACACAACCACCCATGAATGGATCAGTAGTGGAAAGTGTAGAAGGTGAAAACAATTCCTTTGAGGATTGTGGACCAGATGGACGTTTTAATGTTCATGTTTGGAAAAATACATGAGTTACCAATTCAAATCTTACTTACAACTTTTTTTTATGTATTAAATTTTGGTTTACACCTACATATCAATTCATAACTTAACACATCACATGATTACTTGCAGGCTAATGCCACCAGGCCCTTGTGCACACGTTATTAGTCAGTCCTTTAAACAAAGAGTAGATCCAGAAGGGTACGATTGGACACAAGTAAGCAAAGAAATGCATGAATTATATTGGGAAGAGTTTCAGGTAACTATAAGTCATAAATTGTTGTTTGGTAAACATTTACACTTCAACTTATGTTATATTGTTAATGTGTAGAAAAAATGTTGTTGGGATGAGACAATAGACTCGCTGGTGAGAAAAGCTTGGGCAAGGAAAGTGACACAAAGTTATCGTCAATATCTCTTCAACATGAGGAGCCCAAAAAGAAAAAAGCATGGCTTTAAACCAGCTCATATTTCACAGGAAGTCTGGAACTCCTGTCAATTAAAATGGAATACAGAAGAATACAAGCTAAAGTCTAAGCAGAACAAGAAAAATAGGCGTAACAGTGTGGCTGATGGAGTAGCAAAACCCACACATAACGCTGGACCCGCATGTCATTTGAAGATAGCTTCTGATTTTGTAAATTTTTAAATGGTATATCGTATCAATGTTTGCATATGTTTATCTGTATATTTGACTTTTTATATGTTATTTATGCAGAAGAGGAAATTAGGACATGAGCCACCCCATAGTGAATTGTTCCTGTATACACACACTAAGAATCATGTTAAAGTCACTTTCACAAATGAAAAAGATAGACAAATTCATGTAATATTCATTTTAGTTTAAATTAACTTTTATATTGTAGCTACTCCATAATATCATTCCTATATTTGATATCTTTTAACTTATAATATTTTTATCTTGTAGGCGGCCTATATAGAAAAACGGGAAGAGTTGGAAGCTGAAGGTGTTGAATTTGAGGAGGACAAGCTATTTTATGCTGTTGTTGGTGGTCATGATAAAAAAAGAAGACTTTATGGATTAGGATCTTTTGCAAAGGCGGTTCCCAATAGGAATGGTAAAACGGATGTATCTTACATTCTGGAAAAAAAAATCAAGAAATAGAAGAAACGAGGGAACTTGTTGCTAAAAAAACAGCAAAACGAAGAGCTTAAAGAAATGATGAACGCCCAACAAGAGGAAAACAAAGCAAGGATCGGGCATCTTGAAAAACAACTTCAAACGACATTGGATCTTATTAATGTCGTTACAAAACAACAAGAGTAGTAGGTTGATATATGTTTATTGAAGATTATGTATTTTAGAGTAGCAACTTTCTTTTTTCCATGTAATAAATAATTATTTTGTTATTTTATGATATAATGGTTATGAGTTTTTTGTTTTTTTTTTTTTTGTTTTTCATATATTACTACAAAATTATTTGGACATAATTTATAAATCAATTATCAATCGGTCCATATTGAATCTGGTATATAATATATACACCACTAAAATTGCTAGGGATTCATGACCACATAATTTGCTAGGAGATCATCAAACGGATTTAGGTAGGGATTCATCACCACGAATTTAGCTAGGGATTCATCACCACTGATTTAGCTAAGGATTCATCACCACAGATTTTGCTAGGGATTCATCACCATAGATTTTGCTAGGGATTAACCACAACGAAATTTGTGACGAAAGAACTACCACAAAATTTATGATGGAAACCTACTACGGAATACCATCTACCACGGATTTCATTCCGTTATCACAATTGTGACGGAATTATCGTTTCCGTTGCAAACCCCTCGCTACGACATTTTTAGGGACAAAAATAGGTCGTTGCAAATTCCGTCGCTATTCGTCTTTTGCAACGGAATTTCAGCTTTTTGCAACGAATTCAATCCGTAGCAAAATCACATTTTTCTTGTAGTGCTTCAAGTATAAAGAACAAAAGTAAACCAATCTAAGAAAACAATGAACAAAAAGTAAATAACACAGAGAGTTCTCCAAATTGTTTTTCACCAAGAAAGTATACGTCTTCACCAAGAAGACAGATTGTTACAAAGACGGCCACCAAGACAAACTCTCTACATTAAGGTTTACCATAATGTAGATTATATACCAATCTATACAAGTATATCCCTTTATTATATGGATTGTATCCTATCTATACTACGAACCGATCCTAATCACAAGGATATCAGATCTGTTATATATATATATATATATAGTATATATCACCTATAAAAATGATTACATAGAATAACTATACTAAACGTTGACGTTGATAGTTGTGATATGCTGACACTGATAGATAGCGTGTAGACTTTTTGACTTATCAAATCATAAGGTGTGACCTTACAATCTCCCCTATCTGATGATGTCAAAACTAATACTTAACGAATTATTTAGCTCGTGCTCCCCCTGAGAGTAAGATGGAAACTTTAAGTTCTTCGGCTTTAATGAATGCTCCCCCTGAGAATATTTTTTCTTTCTATTTATGATTGTCAATCAGTGGAGGCAACATGTATGAGTCGCAGCAGACAGCGCAAAGAGTGTCGAAGCTGAGAATGTTGATGTCAGCTAGACTCCCCTTTAGATTGTGCTCATACTTATCATTAGTTTAATAACATCTAGTAGTTTCTTCATCTTTAGCTAGATTCTCCCCTTTTTAACATTATTAGTAAAATAGAACTTGAGGAGGAGACCAAAGTATTAGAGTTACAACTTGCAGTCTATTAAGATTGTGATGTCTCTTGATAGTTTGGGCTTAAACTACCATTCACTGACATAGTATTGTGAGATCTCATCAGCGTGTGGTTTCATATGCTGATTCATTAATCACTTTTATTAGAAGAAATGGGCAAGAGTGGTATGTTGCAAGTAATACATTCCGGTATGAAATGAACCCATCTACAAAGAGTGTCGAAGTTTTATCTATGTATGGCTAATACAGTGAATTGTTAACTTATTAAATAAAAGAATTGTTGGGAAAGAATGGGTAGGTGCGTGTGATATATCACGGAAAATGATATACCCATCAGCACAAAATTTTCAAACTCTCATCAGCGTCTGGTATCATACGTTGTGTCATGAAAATATAAAGAAGAAAATATGGAGATAATGGATTGTTTCAGTCACGCTGAGGTGAAATCAACATAAATCATTAAAAAATATAACCGATCAGCAAGAAATGTTTTAATTCTCGTATCATAGAGTTTTAATTGTATTCTAGAGTCAAAGATTCTCTGTTAACTCATAATGGTACCATGTCATACCTACGACTAGGAGGTCAAGGACATGAATAACCCTTTGTCATTTAAGGAACAAACAAGTATATCTTACACCGATGACTGTGCAATCAATGTAAGCCATTGGGTTATGCTCAATATTGTAGCAAAACATGAGACTTGATGCCTACGACAAAAATGCTTCCAGGGACAAGGTAAGGTGAGATAGTTAACTAAGAATAAACACCCAAATGTTTATATCAATTTTTATTTGGACCAGACACTCTTAATTAGAAAGTTTAGACAATGCTATACAGTTAGCGTGAGGGGGTGACTCAATGTTCTCAATAGATGGTCTCGTTGATGAGGGACTTAGAGAGATTCAATCACTTACAACAACATGCTTCTAGGGAGGATGATTTGTCAAAAGTTACATACTAGGCTTAGAGATGCCTCCGTCAGATCCTTTAAAAAATGGTACGAAATAATAAATAATATAAGAATACAAACAAAAGAGTTAGTCAAACAAGGAAAGAGACTATATAACCTTTTCAGAGGCTCTATATATAGCCTTTTTCAGAAAATCTTTTGCGTAGCATCATCAAAGATAAATATTTTGAAATAACCACTCATTAATTAATTTCCTTTCTTTGAGATATCTACCCTTTGACTTTGGATAAAAGAAAACATAAGTAATGATAAACTCATCAGTACATGATACATCTCACTATAAATGAAGAATTATGAAGCCATTTATCCTTGAAACGTTGTAGATGGACTCCAAGCTTCATATTCATCAAGATCAGGAGAGAAGCTGAGATCAGTCTTTGTAACCAACGAGTTAACTAGCTCAAATCCATGAATCCATCATGGCCTCAAGATCAACATGAGGGAATTCGAGGTTTTATCTGAATATAATTCATTAGATGAAAACAAGACTTATTGGAAATTGATGGTTGCTCCTTGCGTTCATAACAATGAGTGAAGGAGAAAATGGGCATTCACAAGAATAAGAGGACATGATGCCACTCTTTTTTTTTAGCACCAAGAGCATTGAGATATTTCACTAGAACTTCAATTCTCACAAACTCTAAAGAAAGGAGATGTAGATAAATTTTAGATAGACCTGAAAGATGAATAAGAGAGAAAAGAGAATACTTGTAAATACTAGAAGCAAAACTTAAGCAACCTATATAAAAATCTATAAACATAATAAAATTAGCATTTATTTTTGTGTTTTTTAGAAAGCAAGCAGAAGCAATGTTTAATCAAAAAATTTAGAAAATAATTAAGTCACTGAAAGCATGCCAAGATTTGCAATCAATTAGTATAAAGTCTTCTCGTCAAATGCTTTTGTAAAAATGTTAGTCAACTGATTGGTGGATGAAATATAGAATAACTCCACCTATCCCTTGTGAATGATGTCCTTGATGAAGTTTGACGGATATCAGTATGCTTGGTATTGGAATGTTGCACTGGATTTTGTATCATCTGAATAGCACTGGTGTTTTCACAGCATATGAGAGCCTTTGAGAAGTTTAGAACATAATCTAAGAGTTGATTCTGAATCCATAGGATCTGATCACAATACCTTCCAACAAATATATATTCAGCTTCAGCAGTGGAACAAGTCACTGATGTTTACTTTTTGCTGGACCACCTTACCAGTCTATCTCCTAGCATTTGATCTCCTTCTGAAGTACTTTTATGATCAATTCCACAACCACCATGATCGGAGTCAGTGTATCCTAGCAGCTTGAACTTAGAATCACAAGGATACCATAACCCAAGATTGGGTGTATGCTTTAAATAATGAAAGATACTTTTCAAAGCGTGAAGGTGATATTCCTTAGGATTGGATTGATAATGAGCAGACAATATAGTAGCAATCAAGATGTCAGGGTGACTAGCAGTAAGATAGAGCAGAGAGCCTATCATTCCTTGAAATAGAGTTGCATTCACATCAGCGCCATGCTGATAAGGACATCAGAGTCTCTATTGGCTTGCAATTAGAGAAACCATATTTCTTAAGTATATTTGCAATATATTTAGCTTGAAAAATAAAAATTCCATCAGTCAGTTGTTTAACCTGCAAACGAAAAAAGAAGGTTAGTTCACCCATCATACTCATCTCAAACTTTTTAGCCTTGATCTCTGTGAATTCCGAGCTTGGCTTTTCATTAGTGGACCCAAAAATGATATCATCAACATACACTTAAGCAAAATTATGTGAGATCATGAATGCTTGCTGAACAAAGTGTTGCCAATCTTTCTTCGATTGTATCCACTTGCAAGAAGATAGATTGCCAATGTGTCATACCATACTCTAGGAGCCTGGTTTAAACTATAGACAACTTTATGAAGACAATACACATGATTTGGAAACTCCTCACTTTCAAACCTTGAAAGGTTTTTTTAGAAAAACTTCTTCTTCAAGATTTTCATGTAAAAAGGCAGTCTTGATGTCTATTTAATAGACTTTGAAGTTTTTGAAATAAATAAAGGCAAGAAGCAGGCGAATTTCGTCAAGTCTAGTAATGGGAGAAAATGTTTCATCAAAGACTAATCCTTCCAGCTGACAAAAACCTTGAGCCACATGTCTAGCTTTGCTTCTTATGACAATCCCATCTTCATCCGTTTTGTTTCTGAAAAGCCAGGGAGTGCCAATGATAGTATTTCTTTGAGGCTTGGGAACAAGAGTCCACACACGATGAAGTTTAAATTCATTTAGCTCATCCCGCTTAGCGTTGATCCAATCAACTTCTTTCAAGGCATCAGTGATATTCTTTGGTTCAATCACTGAGACGAAGTTTACAAACATGTAGAAGTTGCCGCTGACTTTGCTATGAGTAAGAATTCCAAAATTTACATCTCCAATGATTTGTGATTCAAGATGATCTTGAAGAATTCTTGGATTAGAACTTACATTTTGTATTACTCTGGGCTGACTCTTTCAGATTGGATGGTTCATCTTCTTCAAGGATGACATGCTGATTTTCAGAGACAGGTTGTGAGCTAATGAATTGATCAATATTGGGAACAATAGGTTCAACGCCATTTGGTAGGAAATCAGGAACAAGTTCGGAAGGACTGTAAGTAAGTTCATTCAGGATTAATGAGGGGTGATCAAATTGATCCTGAATGAACGAGTCTTCATCAAAGGTGACATGAGCTGTTTCCTCAACTGTTTGATTCAAGATGTAACAAACACATCCAAAAACATGAAAATAAGAGATGTCCGATTTCCTTCCCTTGAGTAGCTCATAGGAAGTTTTCCCATGACGCTTAACAATAATAGACTGGTTTTGGGTATAACACCTTGTGTTGCCATCTTCAACCTAAAATGACAAAGGATGACCAAATTCAACGACCATAGTTCTTCTAGATTCAATGAGACTTCTGTTTCTTCTCTTTGCAATACCACTTTGTTGGGGATTTCTAACAGCATAGAAGTTCTAAGAAATTCTTGAGATTGAGGAAAAGTCTTCCCGGGCGGAGTTTCTGAATTCAGTTTCATGATCACTACGTAATTTTCTTACTTCATGATCATAAAGAACTTCCCAATGCTTAACGAGAGCAATGATTTCATCTACGAAATGACTCTTCTTTCTTAGAAAGACTACCCACATAAACCTTGAAAATTCATCCATAATGATTAGAGTGTATTTGTTCCCAAATCTTGACTTAAGCAGAACTAGTCCAAAAAGATCCATGTGAAGAAGATGAAGAGGTTTGATAATGGAAGAGCATGACTTTGGGTTGAAGGAAGACTTTGTTTTCTTTCCCTTTTCACACACTGAGCACAATTTATCCTTGAAAAACTGCATCTTAGTAATTCCTCTCACAAGCTGATCCACTGAGATCTTCGATATATTCTTGAAGTTCAAATGCGATAGCCACTTGTGCCAAAACCAATTTAGATGAGAGAAAAAGAAAAAAAGAAGTAAGTTGTCAGCATAAAACATATCCAAAACATAAATGTCATTTTTTCAGTTTGCATTTAGAATAGTGACATTCTTTTGAGCAACAAACTTTCCTTATCTCTTGTTGAATAGGAATTCAAAGCCAACGTCAGACAGTTGGCTGATTGAGATGAGATTATGTTGAAGAGCCTTTATATAAGAGATATTCTTGAATGCAACATAACTCGACTTGATAGATCCATATCCTTTTGTAGCTCCCTTGAAATTATCTCCATATGTAATAGTAGGACTATCCTTTTTTGTGAAATATTCCAAAAGATACTTGAATACAATCATATGTCTTGAGAAGCTGCTATCTAAATGCTAAATATTCTCTTTACCCTGAAACTAAAATATATAATTGTTTTGGTCAAATATTACACAAGTATTAATCAACCAAATTGAATGAAGGCTGTCATGTTCGAGTTGTGAAATATCAATTGATAAAAGAGAGTGACACAATGATTTACAAGGAAAGCCCTTGATCCTTGCTAGGATCTCCGCCAAAAAACATTGGGAGGTGATAATGATCACCTGCCTTAATGATTTTATTAATGTAAAATGGTGATTACAGAGAATTCTTTAGTAAGAACAATTGAATTATTTTGTAGAGCAAGCTTAGAGTAGAAAGTAGTGTGTTGTGTGCGAAATACAAGTGTCAATTTATAGTCTAAACTAGCCAACAAGATGTCCGATATTTTCGGGATCCTCTATGACCAGCTTCACGAACGTTATTTGACTAAGTATTCCGGGTCTTTAGCATAGTTGAGATGATTCTCCATTGAGAATTGGTCTTCCCTTGACTACTTCTGCACATGTATTAGTTATGAACAAAATATAAATGTTATAGAAATTAATAAAAATAATAACGATAATAGCCGGGATCCTGAGGTAGCTGAGGATCCTGGATATTTGAGGATCCTGGTCCTAACAATTGCCCCCAAGTTATTCCTGAAATATAAGATTTAGTTTCATAAATATTAAAAGAATAACTTAAATTAAAGAGATAAAAAGAGAGTTTTAAAATTATTTCTCAATGGATAAGTCTTATCTATCCCAAGGTAATCGAGAAGCAGTCAAATTTTCTTTCTTATCCCTTTCGTGCTATAAATAAGAGATTCCAGTAACTTATCTTCGTATATTCACAAGTCGTCATCGTCTCATTGTGAAGGTAATCCTTTTCCTTTTATTTGTTTTTCTGTTGTTTCGATTCCTCTTGTCATGGTTAAGAACACTGGTCGCACACGAGCTGGCGTTGCTACTTCCCCCGAGAATGATTTTAATGATCAGGCAGTCTTAAACTATGATGAGGTTTTCTCCTTCCACAATGAGGATATGGAATCGTTGAAAGCCATCAATGCTTTCCCTTCTCATGTGGTTTTTCGTCCTTTTGAGTCTATCGTTCAACCTGATTTTGTGTCTCCCACGTGGGTTTGTTTTCCTGAATACCCATTCACTCTAGGTTTAACTTATCCTTTTACTGGTATAATTCGTGATTTATTTTTGTATACCTAAATTTCTTTTATCCAAACTGTAGGGTATGAAAGGTGTTGCGTCTTGGGCTCACTCTTTAGTCCATTTTGTCTCCGGATTGGGCCTGTCCATTCGTGAGTTATATCTAGGGTTTTGTATTTATTGGTGCTTGCATGCATCTTAGTACGTAAGATTTGGATGTTTATTACTCTAAAAGATTTGATCTTTATCGTTTGTAACCCTAACAGCCTCTACAGCGGAATGCGGCTTGAATAAATTAAATCATTCGACATATTTTGATTCATTCTTGTGTTTATATTGCTGTTTTTCGTTTTTGTGATTAACCTGTTAGAAGATCTAAATGATCAAAGAGTTTCTTAACTCATCACAAACTATGCCTGTGGTTTGGAGGATCATTTTCTTGGGTTGATCGCCTGAATCAGTCTAAGAATATGGACATTGGATTGCCTGAGTTGGCTCTCATCTATGATCTTTCCACTTTTAGTTCTTCCCGTTCCCTGTTAAGAGTGAAGACAAACAAACCCCACATCATTCTGAAATCTAAACAAAATGATGGCACTTGGAAGGAAAATGATCCGAGTGGAGAGCTGTTGTGTTAACAGTTAAAGCACACGAGCAGTTCAAATCGTACTTGCTGGCGAAACTGGTGGGAATTCTGAAATCCCAAGAAAAGATTATGCTGCAAGAGAAAAGCATTGTTTCTAGTCTGGGGTCTCTGGCGCTTCTGTCCAAGGGTAAAAGTGTAGAAGAAGATGAAGATGATCTTAATCTGGGAGATCACGATCTGATAGCTGAAGACTATGCTTTAATGGTGTCAAATCCTAGAAGGTTTATCAAGAAAAAGTTTCCTTCCAACAAAAATCGTAATTAGCAAGGAAGCTATAGTTCCGAAAGAGTGAAAGATGAACCGAAGGTTGAGGAGTCGAAAAAGGAAGCAAAGGGTGAAGCTGACTCTGGTGTCAGTTGCTTCTACTGTGGGGGAAAGAATCACTACGCAAAGGATTGCGTGCTGAAGAAGATGGCAGAGAAAGACGAAGAGAAAGATAAAGAAGCAAGTCTTATGAAAAGACTGGAAGAGATAAAAAGGAAGAAGGCTGCTACTAATTCTTTTATGAATGCTCTTATTGTGCAGCGTTTAGCAGAGGATGACGAGTTCGGTGGCGTACAGGTGTGGTCGACTGACTCAGAAGATGATGAGGTGAGAAAGCCTTCTCATGGAAAGGCTTATGTCGCAAAAGGTGGTGAAACCGGTGGAAGATGTCTGATGGTGACCGATGTATCTCAGATCAGGTGATACAACACTGATGGTGGAAATGAAGAGGCCAAGGAGCGAGAGGACTTATGCTTTACAGCAAAACCTCTCACTGTGCAGATCAGTGAACTTGATGAATTGATCAAGAAGGTACAATCTATTTTTGTTTCGTTTAAAATTCCACAAAAATCATATGAAAAGGAATTAAATAACTTGAATTCAAGAATTTCAAATCTAGATAGTTGTTTAACTCAAACACGGGTCACAAATTCTAATCTGGCTGACAAAATAAGCAGGGTGTCATCCAAGAGTGAGGAGCGAAGGATGTGGATTGAGCAGAAGGAGTTGGAGCTAATTAAGTCTAGGGATGAAAACATTTATTTGCAAAGAGACAATTTGAAATTGTTAAAACAAAGGAATGTTTTTTGTTTGATCGCTAAAAGGCTTTATGCTAACATTACTCAACTGCACCTAAATAGTAAAATAGGGCAGAAGATACATCGCATGATTCTACCCTTCCTTGAGTTTAAGGAGGATGAAATCGATGCCGAAGCATACAACTGTGAAAGTGTTGTATCTTCCGAGGATGTTAATCCTACTTATATGTATGGTGTGGACAAAATAGAATCTTTTATAAAGTCCAAAGACCATAAGGACATGCTTAAAAATCTTTTGGATGAAAATGATAAGCTGAAACTCAGGACCGAAACCATACAAAAATTCGACTCATTGAGTATGAATTTAAGTTCAGAAAACAAAATTGATGTTGAAAACGCATCTGAACTTAATGAGGACGATAATATGAGTGAAATTTCTATAGAGGATGAAGTCGACTGTTCTGAGTTTGTCAAGAGCGAACCCAAAAACCACAAAAACCTGATTTCTGAAAATTCTGTGGAATTCGCTCGTTTGTCAGAAACTAAGTCCCCAACCCTTAAAGAAAAGGCCGTTGTGTTTCAGAAGGTTAGAACTACTCCCAATAAGGTGTATAAGGTCACAGGAGTAACCGAACATCAAACAGCCGAACTCACTGCCATAGTGAACGAAGATAATGCAGATAGCTGTGATGAGTTTTTCTGGTCAACACTCATAGACAATGCAGACGAAACGGTTGGTCTGTCGGAGCGAACATCCTGGAAGACCAAAGGTAGATATGTGCCCGAAACGCTGAATAAGCCTACCAACTTTAACGTACTAAGTACAAGTGGCACAAAATAAATTCTTGTAGAATAAGTCACCTCCACAAGTGAAACCTCATCTATGAAGAGTGAACCGGTTGCTAAGAAGCTGAAACAAAAAGCTAATATCCACAGACAACCGAAACAGGTGAAAAATCAAAAGCAGCAGAGAAACCTGAGATACAAGAAAAATCTCTCAAAGCGAAAGCAGTTTTGGCGCTCTCAAAACCCTCATTACTCTTACCATGATAAAGATTCTAAGTCAGAGAGAAAGACTTTCGGGCCACACGAAGAACAGAACCGAAAGGATAGGTTCGGTCCCAAAAGCAACAGCAACCGAAAAGCTAGTTTCGGTCCGCCAAATAATAACAGGCAAAGAACTAATTTCAGTCCATCAAGCTTTTATAATAAAAGACCAAGTTTTGGACCACCAACCAACAACACCCAAAAATCCAACTTCGGTTCATCATCAAGCGGCTACCGAAGGTCCAGGTTCGGTCCCGCTAATAACCACAATCGAAAGGGTCATTTTGAACCCCAAGTCAGGAAAGACTCTCATTCTAATTTCTTTTCCTCTAATTCTTCTCATTCTCAATCTTCTTCTAAGCCCAATTCTGTTCCTACACAAAATTCAAGATCATAAATGAACTTGAAAGGAAAAAGGAAGATTTCCTCAGCCAAGGAAGACCGAAAGCAGACTAAAGTCCATACCCCAGAATCTGAATCCAAAAAGCATGCAACTAATCCTAATAAAATCAAAGTGTTTACCATTAAAAGAAAAGATGAAACAACCTTAATAAAACGAACATATCTTGTTGATGTTTCTCTTACTACTCCTGTTCCTGTGAAAGGCTCACGTGGACCCAAGAAACTTTGGGTTCCTAAATCTGCTTAATTTTTGTAGGTTATTAGTGATGAGCAGTTTGACGAAGAATGGTATATTGACAGTGGCTGCTCACGTCACATGAAAGGAAGGAAGAGCTAAGGGAGTTTCGATCACTTCAAAATGGTGGCAATGTCAAGTTCGGTAACAACTCCTATGGAACAATAAAGGGTTATGGGATGATAACCAATATAGACTTCACAATAAGAAAGGTGGCATACATAGAAGGATTGCAACATAACCTCATCAGTGTATCTTAACTGGTGGGAGGTACCGGTCTCAAAGTTTCATTCGACGACGAAGGCTCAGAAATTATAGAGAAGAAATCTAACAAGGTCATTCTCAAATCAGATCGAAAAGGCGAAATGTTTCCTCTGAATCTCAAAACAATCAAAGGGAATCCAGCCATATGTCTTTTATCCAAAGCTCATTCAGACAAAAGTTAGTTATGGCACCGAAGGCTCTCACATCTCAACTTCAAAGACATCAACAAACTTGTCACAGGAGGTCATGTTCGGGGTCTTCCATTGCTCAAATTTGATCGAGATCACTTGTGCGTTGCATGCGAAATGGGGAAACAAAGTCGTCAAAGTCACCCATCAATTATAAACACGAAAGTTGTTGAACCACTTGAGTTGCTTCACATCGACTTGTGTGGTCCATCATCAATAGAGAGCATTGGCGGTAGCAAGTATATTCTTGTTATTGTTGATGATTTCTCACGTTTTACATGGGTATTCTTTCTGAAGCACAAAGCTGAGGCCACTCCTAAGCTAAAGATGTTTATCAAGTAGGTTGAAGTGCAACTGAGAAAAGTCGTTCGAAACATTAGG
The DNA here is from genome assembly GCF_051521515.1 of Lactuca serriola. NCBI lineage: Eukaryota > Viridiplantae > Streptophyta > Magnoliopsida > Asterales > Asteraceae > Lactuca > Lactuca serriola. Next base: position 56,617,205 of record NC_136411.1, on the reverse strand, counting down.
AGCGACAATGGACTGGAATTCAAGAACAAAGAATTCGAAGACTTCTTGGCAGAAAAAGGAACCAGTCATAACTTCTCAGCCCCTTATACGTCTCAACAGAATGGTATTGTCTAAAGGCGAAACCGATCCTTGTGTGAGGCGGCCCGAACTATGCTAAGTTTTGCTTCTCTTCCCTTATATTTTTGGGCTGATGCTATTGCTGCAACATGTTTTACACAAAATAGGTCTTATCTCAACAAGTGTTTCTCCCTCACTCCTTATGAGATCATCAATAACAGGAAGCCGAATGTAAAATTTTTCCATGTGTTCAGTTCAAGGTGCTTCATCTTCAACTCCAAAGAACATCGTAACAAGTTTGATGTTAAAGCTGATGAAGGAATTTTTCTGGGATATTCTCTTACTTCAAAGGCATACCGAGTTTTAAATAAACGTTCTAGAGAGATTGAAGAAACCTATTATGCGACGTTCGATGACAGTTATGTCAAGAAACTAAAGACTACTGAAGAAGCAGTTGGAGAGATTTTCTCTCAATCAGGTCAAGTCACAGCCACAATTGCTAATTTATTTGATCAATTCGTAGACTTGTTCAATGAACCTGAGAAAACCACTCTCTCAGAAGCCAAGGCGGCAGACAACAAAATCGATCGTCTGAAGCAGATTGTCGAAGATGTAGCCAAACAAATGGGAGAAGGAGAACCAGTTCAAAACGAACCTCCTCAGCACGACACTTCAGTTGAGGGGGAGAATCAATTTTCTTCAAATCAACCAGACTCACAGTTTCAGGGGGAGAATTCAATCCCAGTAGCACCCGAAAGCCTGGCTACACCCGAAAGTCCAGTAGCACCCGAAAGCCCGGCTACACCTGAGAGTTCTGTAGCTCCCGAAGGTCCAAATCAACCTAAAGATCCAAATGATTCATCATCTGTTGAGGGGGAGAATTCTGACATGTTCAATGATGATGATATTCAATCCGAGTTGGAAGAAATGGTCAACGCTGAATTGGATCCATCCTATAATCCAAACTTTCCTCCGCTCACTAAATGGACCAGAGATCATCCTGTATCTCAGATAGTGGGTAATGTATCTGAAAAGGTCCTAACCCGATCTCAAGTGAAGGCAAAGCAAACCTCCCTATTCTCCAAAGTAGAGTTCTGCATGTATAATTCCTTCGTATCCAAAGTGGAGCCAAAAACCGTCAATATTTCTCTTGATCATTCTGATTGGGTCTAAGCAATGCAAGATGAACTCAATGAGTTTGAAAGAAATAAGGTCTGGCGTCTCATTCCAACACCAAAAGATGCCTCAGTCGTTGGTCTCAAACGGGTATTCAGAAATAAAATGGATAAGGAGGGAAATGTGATTCGTAATAAAGCTCGTCTTGTGGTGAAAGGATACTGCCAAAAAGAAGGAATTGATTATGAAGAAACATTTGCTCCGGTAGCAAGGCTGGAATCTGTTCGAATATTTCTTGCCTATGCTGCACACAAGAACTTCGAGGTCTATCAAATGGATGTGAAATGCGCCTTTCTGAATGGAGAACTTGAGGAAACGGTTTACGTGGAGCAACCTCCTGGTTTTGTGAATGAAAAGCATCCAAATCACTGCTACATTCTAGACAAGGCAGTTTATGGTCTGAAACAAGCGCCTAGGGCATGGTATGAAACACTAACTAAGTTCTTAAAGATGTCTAAATTCAAACAATGTTCGGTTGACCCAACCTTCTTTCGTAAAAAGGAAGGTAACCACCTTATGATAGTTCAAATCTATGTCGATGATATCATCTTTGGCTCAACGAATCCTAGCTTAACAGCTGAATTCAGAAAGCTGATGGAGACTAAATTTGAAGTGAGCTCAATGGGTCCGATTAACTTTTTCCTTGGTTTAAACATTAGACAGGGACCCGAAGGCATCTTTATCAACCAGGAAGCATATACCAAGACTCTTCTTGCTAAATTCGGCATGATGGGAGATTCAAAGGTCAAATTTCCAATGGCAGCCGGCACCAAGCTTACACCATCTTTGGAAAAACCGGCAGTCGATATAACGCTATACCGCTAAATGATTGGTTCCCTGATGTACCTCACAGCTACCAGGCCTGACATAATGTTTTCTGTGTGTTATTGTGCTAGGTTTCAGGCGAATCCTCGTGAACCACACATGCTAGCAATGAAAAACATACTCCGATATCTGAAGCAAACCACCTCTCTCAGTCTCTGGTATCCCTTAAAATTATGTTTCTTTGTTCAAGCCTATTCATATGCAGACCTTGGAGGATGTGGTTTAGACAGGAAAAGCACCACATGAGGCTATCAATTCCTCGACGGGAAGTTGGTGAGCTGGCAATCTAAGAAACAAACATGTGTTTCACTGTCTACAGCCGAAGCAGAATATATTGCAGCCGCTTCTTGCACATCTCAAGTGATTTCGATCCAAAGCCAACTCCGGGATTATGGACTCAATATAAAAAAGATCCCACTATATTGTGACTCAAAAAGTGCAATTAGGATCTGTCATAACCCAGTGCAACATTCCAAAACCAAAAACATTGCATTGAGGTATCACTTCATTAAAGATCATGTAGAAGACGGAAACGTAGAGATTCATTTTGTTCGAACTACTGATCAACTGGCTGACATCTTCACCAAAGCTCTTCCTTAAGCAACTTTTAATAAAACTCTACAAGGGCTAGGTATGATGGAATCGGAGTCAGTACCAAAAACTACTTCTCAAAACTAAAAGTTGGAAGCGAAATGAACCGAACGTTCGGGTTCGGTTCACGTGAGTACCGAAATGAACCGAGCACTCGGGTTCGGTCCTTTTCACTTGTCTTTGCTTATCACTTAAAGGTAGTTTCTTTGGTTGTACACTTTTTGTACCCTTATTTCTCAATTATTTCTCTCTTATTTTCCAATTCTTTTTCTTTTTCAAACATTTTTTTTAAACCGAAATGAACCGAGCGTTCGGTCTATTTCGGGTTCGGTTCCAAATTTTTTGTTTGTTTTATTTTTGTTTTTCTCTTTGAATTAAAAACTCCAAAAATATCTTTTTTTTTCTATTCGTTAATTTTTTTTTTATCATTTGTGGATAATCAATGGGGCAGGTATTGTTCTCACATCTTTTAATAGTTAAGTGTCCCTAGAAGCATGTTGCTGTATGCTATCCAAAGCCTCAACTGATTCTGAATAAAGCCTTACTGACGTGGTATATACAAACCTTGTCTTCCCAATTAGGCTATTATATTTATTCTAATCATGAGCTACCTTACTCTCTTCTCACATGAGATAAGAGTTTTCTGCTTGGTCCTTATTTTAACAACAGAGGTACTTTGGTTTCTTTACACCGTCTCCAATATTTTTCTCCATCCTATTCGCTTCATACACGTAACCCTTGAGACTCTCAGAAATTACCACTGAGGTTTATGGTTACACAATTTCTGTGTTTATGATCTTAGCTTCGTGCCACTACGGGCTAAGTGAAACCCACAATTCAATACCTACTATGCATTGATGGTGAACAATTAAATTTGCTCTAGTTTTCACTAATGAATTAACGAATTCACCCATGGGGCTGTACCTTGAAATCTCTGAATTTTCTTTTTGTGTGATTCTTATGAAATTGTTAAATCCCATAACATATCTTTCCTTAGAATCCAGTTTCATTTTTTTCTCTAAGATTTCACCTAAAAGTATTTTCAACATGCCACTTAAATCTTCTTCACACCTACTTGTTCAACAGACCACATTGGTCTCACAAGTACTTCAGTCGATTTCTGTCTTATGTCAAGATCAGGAATTCTGAACTGAAGCGAAAGCCTCCCAAATTAGCCTTATTAAAAGATGCCTTTCAACACTTCTTAATAAGTGTATGATCGTAATTCAATGGGAAACCACACAAACACTTTAAGGTCTCTCTTGACTTTGAAGGAAGAGATTCGTGCCCGGGATCCATTGTTTCGTGTCTTTATTGACATCACAATTTCCCACATATGAGTTGATTTATTTCTTTTTCTTTTACACTCTATGCACGAAAATCTTTTTGATTTTCAATAAATCCGGTTTCGTTAATTACAAGCTACTTTTGGCTATGGGATTTACGGTTATAAAAGAGATGTGGCTCACAATGTTACACGTGGTCATTTTGCTCTATGATGACAGCTCACTCTAAAGGGATAAGTTGCTGACTCAGCCGAAAGTCTAATCACTTTGATATTTCAATCGGCGCTTGATGCGAAGGCGCGTGAAGCGGAACTGTTTTTGACATTTCAAACGGCGCCTGATGGGAAGGTGTGTGAAACGGGACAGTCTTTCTCCCTCCTGCGTAATCATCGGGGCTCTAAACTGTCACACATCAATCACCTAAGGAAACGCTTTGCATTTTCCTTGAAGATTTGGGAACATATTTTTCTCTCTCTTCTCACCACGGCATAAAAGGTAACTTCTACCGTTCTTTACCTCTTTACTGCACCAAATATTCAGAGAGCAAGAAAAATTTGTTTCTCCTACTGTTCATCATCTTCCCCAAATTCTTCTCTTCAATGGCGGACTCCTCTTCAGTTCATGCTACTTCTCACATTTTGCCCATCCGTCCTCAACAAAGCCTGATCATTGATCTCACTCCACAAGTTTACGATGCGTTCATGTTTCCAATCGTGGAATGTCTCAAGCATTCTCCACTGGTTCCAGCACTTACCAAAGTCGAACCTGTTCCAATGGAGTATCTGTCGCAAATCTTCTCTACAACCCACTATGACAAGTCTGTCGATCGAATCTTCTTTGACATTCTTGATATCAAGGCCTCCATCTCCAAACAACGATTCTGTTCGCTTTTAGGGTTTGAACCTGATGAGTCTAGGGTTAACCCTGAATCCATTCCAGTGGGACAATTGTTCTCCATGTTTTATAACATGGGTTACACTGAAATTCTGACGACTGTTACAAAGTTCAAGAAATCCTGCTTACCTCCTCAGTGGAACAGCTTCTTCACTGTGTTGTTTAAAGGGTTATCGGAACGCAGAGCAGGTTCAGACGCGGCGAGTCGTCTGTTTATGACCATTCTCTATGGGTTGTACCACGGCATCACTCTCGATTTTGGATCGGTTTTATGGCAACAGCTGATTCAGAGTCTAGCGTCTACTTCTCGCCATTCAGAGATGTCCTATGCCAGATTCTGGACGCTAGTCACAAAGTGGGTGATGGACAAGTATCACGTTCCTACTGTTGCTGATTCTCCACTCTCCTCAATCGGAACCTTCCACACTACGAAGATAATCGTCTCTGATTCCTCTAAATTTCAGTTCGTTGGCTCAATCCCTGAGTCAATGTATGGATGTGTTCCAAGCGACAGCCATATTATCAGAACTTACAAGGAGTTTCGTCGCTCAGGTCCCAGAGAGCTCACTCCTGAAATGATTCAATCAATCCATGATGCTGATAGGCTTGGTCCCAGGGGAAAGAAACATGACAAGGGAAAAGACAAGAAGGTTGTCAAAGGAGCGAAATGTCCTTCTCCAAAGAAACGCAAACCTTCCAAGGCAACTCAATCCCCTCCACCAAAGAAGAGGAAGACTCAACCTAGGCGCAAGCTTATTCTTGCCTCTTCCTCCAGCGAATCTGAGGAAGAGAGTTCAGACTCCGAAGAGTCCCTTCGAGGTAATAATCCTCCACGTTCGCCTACCCCTGAGGTACCTGTTTCCACTAGACCTGTCTCTCCTCCCCCAATCTCCATCTCTATTTCCATTCCCCCCATAACCTCCACTACTCAAATACCACCCACCTCTATCCCTGTACCACCTCCTATTTTCACTGAAGCTACCACCGCTGGCATTAGAACCAACGTATCTAATACGGGGGCTCCTACTACAGCACCCGAAACCACTCCCACTACCGAACATACATCCGTACCCGAACCTACTTCCACAACCGAGCCTCCACCCTCACACTCATCTCCTGCTCACTCAGCAGATAATGAAGAACCTTTTCTTGGAGGAGAGGACATGACGTTTGACTCGGTCTATTATAGTCCATATCAAATGCAAAGTGATGATGATGATGATGCTCCAGTCACCAAGAAGCATCTCAAGGAGCTTCATGAGAAAATCGATTCTCTCATTACTTCCTCCTATTCTTCCTCACGATCTACTATCTCAGAGGCTGCTATTCAGGGGCTCGTTGATACATTTACTAAGGCTCATGAAGCCTCTATCAACTCTGCCACTGCCGCTATCGATGCCTCTACCAAGGCGTGTGCTGCAGCGACCGAAAAAGTCGAAAAACTATTTGTTGACGCTACTTCTATTTTGTAGTCTTTACAGGAAACCACTGATTCCAATGCAGAGAAGCTTGACTCTCTGGCCAGTCTTCATCAATCTCTCAGCGATGACAACAAATTGTTTCAAGCGACTATTGAGGAGCGCCTAACAAAGCTGCAAGAAGATCTCGCTTCAGAGAACTCAGTGATGGATGCTCTTGCTCGCAAAACCACTGCTCTCAAGGTCAAGAGTCTTCATCTTTTCCAATCTGAAAAGGAAGTTGCATCTCTTCGATCTGAGCGTGCGGTTATTTCATCGTGTGTTTCGGATGTCCACGCCGCCCTTTCCAACATCATTGAAGCACATGATCCGATCATGAATTACTCAGTGAGGCGCACTCTCGCAGAGAAGCTTGCTCCTGCCCTTGCCCTACTAAGCAAACTTGAAGGGCTTCTTGAGTTAGTGGCCCATCCGAAACAAGGGGGAGAAGATGTGTCTCAACCGCCTCCCACTTCCACAGCAACTAAAGCAACCGAACCTCCTCCAGCAGGTCAACCCTCAAGTTCGGGTGTCAAAGACAAAGGAAAGAAGATTGCTGAAGACAGTGATGATGATGATAAAGAGACCATCGTTGATCTCTTAAAGAAACAAGGCCGGGATAAAGATGATGACATGAGCGCTCGCGTTGCCAGAGAGTTCGAGGCGAACGAACGAAAAATGAAGGAGGCTCATGACCTTCTTGAGAGTAGGAAAACTCTTTTTCCTCTGTGGACTCTTGAGAAGCTGATAAAAGAAGCAATTGAAACTCCCAGCATTCTGTGGCTCGAACTAGTGATTTCATTGGATCGAATCAATTTTGTCGATTCTTAATTCGATATGTCATTGACCCGAAAAGCCTTCATCTTCCATGCTTTTGATAATGTTGCTGATGTCCCTCATCCTCATCCAAAGGTTGATAGGGAGCTTGTCGAATTCTATCTGAAGTCTACTCAACCTCAGTATCAGACATGGAGCGCTCAGAAAATTATCAACGTTCGGGTCCTCAAGCCGTTTCGTGAGGGGAACTTCACGAACGTTCGGTTCAAAGTACTAAGGGGTTCTGCTAAAACCGAACACGCTATATCACTTGCTGACCTTCCCAACCTGAATCCACATGATTGGATTATTTTGCATAACATCCTCCTCACCAACGAAGCTGAGTATGGTCCAATCATTGATCACTTCAAAAGAATGCGTGTACGCTACATTATAGAGGTTGCCAAGATGGATCAGGAGATCGCTAGCATCTTCAAGAAAAAGCCTACTATCTCTCCTGTGGGCTCTGCTAGTGATTTGAACATGATGCAGATGGGAAGAATCGACCCAAAGCGGAATTCTGTCATGTTTACAAGAAATGAAGGCCAAAAATGCCTTTTCGCCTTGTCAGATATGCACCTTTACACCACTGCATGCTTGGAACATGTTCTGGGAATCATTCATCGATGCAAGCAGAATTCAGCAGATGAAAGGAAGTATTTTGATGACATGATTCAGTGGTACATTCGCTTTAGACAGACCATCCTTGCTCTCATCCCACGTCTGTTTGAAACCACTAAGAAAGTTCCTGCAGCTGGACCCAGCAAGCCGAAGTGATAGTCTCGCTCCAATTGACGCAAAGGGGGAGATTGTAGGGTCTGAAAGGTGTTGCATCTTGGGCTCGCTCTTTAGTCCATTTTGTCTCCGGATTGGGCCTGTCCATCCGTGAGTTCTATCTAGGGTTTTGTATTTATAGGTGCTTGCATGCATCTTATTACGTAAGATTTGGAAGTTTATTACTCTAAAAGATTTGATCTTTATCGTTTGTAACCCTAACAGCCTCTACAGCGGAAGTTCTTTATCTAGCTCTGTTGAGGCTTGAATCAATTGAATCATTTGACATATTTTGATTCATTCTTGTGTTTATATTGTTGTTTTTCGTTTTTGTGATTAACCTGTTAGAAGATCTAAACGATCAAAGATTTTCTTAACTCATCACAAACTATGCCTGTGGTTTGGAGGATCATTTTCTTGGGTTGATCGCCTGAATCAGTCCAAGAATATGGACGTTGGATTGTCTGAGTTGGCTCTCATCTATGATCTTTCCACTTTCAGTTCTTCCCGTTCCCTGTTAAGAGTGAAGACAAACAAAACCCACATCATTCTGAAATCTAAACAAAATGATGGCGCTTGGAAGGAAAAATACTTCTTTGTGAGACGCCACTCTATCCCTGAAGGGGATTGCCTACCAAAAACATGGATAAAAAGGGTAGGATTCAAATTTAGATTTCAAGGATCCTGAAATTTAGTTCCCTTATTTTGTTTGTTTTGATGCAACGTTTAGGTTTGAGGAGCTTGTTCCTATCGTTGGTGATTTTGAAGACAATATTTCCAAATTTCTCGCACTCCCTACTCTTGAGAGTGCTGGATTAGTGGTTAAATCCATAACTATATTTGGTATGTACTTGACTTGGTTGTGCAAGGTCCTTTTGGGTTGCCTTCACCAAAGCAACTTGACTGGATGAATAATAGAGAAAGAGGTTATTATGGTTTACTAATATATTATAAGAATAATATATTAAAAGAGAAATCATATTTATTTAATTAACATTGGTCAAGAATTCATTAAGAATTAATTTTGTGGTCAAAAGAGGTTAATTGAATTAAGGGGACTGAACTTGTAATTATGTGATAGTTGCAAAGTTGGGTAAGGAAAACCTAGAGTATAGGGTGGACTAATTATAAGGATAAGGCTTTAGGAATTTGTTGAAGGGGGTTCTAGAATTATCCTTGGGAAGCTTGGTGGCTAAGTAACCAGATAAGGATAATGACTGAAACCCTAATTCTCACACCTATATAAAGACCGCTTAGGCATGAGATTTTGGCTACACTGAAACCCTAGGAGTCTTGGAGCCGATTTTTCAATCTCCCTCTCTCTCTCTCTCTCTCTTACTTTATCCAATTATTTTTGGTTTTTGTGATTCATTACAGGCACAACATTTGGGGTGCTAAGGTTCTCAAGGCTTCAAGATCTACAATCAAAAATCAAGGTATTCATCTAACTTGTCTATTTGATATTCAATTTGTTTTGTTGTATGCTAGATTAAGGTTTACAAGATTTGGATGAATTTGCATGTACAATAGAGAAAACTAGATCCAAAGCTTTAGGGTTTTGCATATGCACATAGGATGTTCTTTTGCTCATAACCCGTCAGTGGTATCAGAGTCAGGTTTCGCTTCTATTGTATTTTATGCATTGTATGTTTGGTCATTGATTAAAATCGATTTTCTAGTCTTCTGCCTGACAGACTCGTTGAGTCCCAAAGTGAACTCGCCGAGTCAGATGAACTCGATGAGTCCAAATGGGGACTCAGCGAGTCGGGGAGTCAGACAGAGGGAAATTCGGTATTTTTGCTTATTTTGAGTTGGGATAATTACCATAATTGTTTTTAATTAATAAATCTGAATTTTATTAATTCCTTATGATTATCTTTGTCAAAATAAAAGATATTTGTCATTGATAATTATTACCTTATTTGATAAATCTTAATTATTTGAATTATTTGATCAATTATCTTGCATGCAATTGGATTAGGTCAATATTAAAAAATCACCAAAATTAATTGTTTAATTATATTATTTGATTTTGATCTAGATAGTTTTGAAATGTTTCAAAACATGCCCTCAAGTTTTGGAATTTTTTTTTATTAAAAGTTTAATGATGAAATAATTAAATTCCAAACCCTAGAATTTTACAAGTTTAAAATTCATCCCTATACTATTATAATATTATAAGAATAATTATTATATATGTACAAGATAAATGCTAGTCTTACCGTTAGTAGGCCTCATTCACGAAGCCGATCTATAAGGGGGGTATAAGGTTATGACCTATAAAATGGTCGTTTAATGGGTGTCCACTCTCACCCACCGCTTCCTTGATTGGTGGAGGGTTGTTAGCTGAACGAGTAGGATTGGGAAACTAATTCCTCATTAAAAGTATAATGATTAATAAAGTAAATAAATATTTTTATAAAATTCTCAATCTTATTTACTTTAGGAAAAATGTGAATTTGATGCTATTCCATGAAATTACACTTTGTACCCTTGCTAAGACGTTAGTGGAGTGTGTGTGGTTAACCGACACATTAATTTGGCTCTAAGAAAAAGTGGAAACGGGTGACTCAATGTTTTTCATATATCAATGGAGCGTGTGTGGCTAACTGGCACATCGATTAGATGACTGTAACATTGGGGGCACCATGTACATTTGCATGGTTATTCATACCTTGTTGGTGATCCTCGGTATCCCAGTCACAAACTTGAAGCGAATATCGAAATTTAAATATGGCATTGAAAATTACAATGAATCTCAAAAGATCAAAGAGTTTTCAATACATTTAAAACTTAATCACTTTTGTTTTTCATGGTGGAAATTAGTGAATCTTCATTCACTTACCTTCAAATTATTTGCAATTTAAATTACAAAATCCCTCTTTTAAATTGTAAATAATGTTGTTGGATCCTAGCCTTAATTTCTCATTTGGGTGTTTAATTAGGGATTCTTATCTAATCAAACTTTGTCTCTTTTCCTATTCAGATGTTGAACTCAAACAACGCTTCAGGCTCAATTTCTTCCGGCTCATTCTCACTCATTAATTTGTGTGGGAGGGTGATCTTCGATGGGTCCAATTTTAATGATTGGATCTGTAACATCCGAATGGTTACCCGCTACGAGGACAAGGAGTATGTCCTTGAAAAAGAGTTGAAAGAGGTCAACATCAACACTGCTACTCTGAGGAGATTGCTGCTTTTGAGGCCCACGAGCGAGATGCTACGAAATTCCATTGCGTCATGCTCGCCACCATGACTCCAGAACTCCAAAATTCCTACGAGGACTTCTACCCCTATGAGATGCATCAATATTTGATGGATAGGTACCATCAAAGCATAAGGAAGGATAGGTACGAGATCATCACTTCGATGATCACGAACAAGATGAGGGACGAAAAGTCTGTCACTGCTCATCTCCAGAAGATGCAAAGATATGTTGACCGCCTGTAGAAGTTAAATGTGGACTTCAATGAGGAGCTGGAAATCGAAATAATTCTTCACTCCTTACTGCCTTGCTACAATCAGTTTCGCATGACCTAACACATGAACAAAGACGAGGTCACATTGAGCAAGCTTCAAGGGCTGTTGACGACTACTGAGAGCAACCTCAAGGACAAATCTGTTGCATCAACTCCAACTGCTGCCCTGTCTTAGCTATTGGCCAAGGGAAGGGTAAGAAGAGGAAGGATCCTTCCAAGAGCCACCATAAGGGAAATTCCCATGATTGCACCTCTTCTAGTGGAACCAAGGTTGGTCCCGCTGCACCCACCTCCAACACGAAGGATGCAGAGTGCTACTACTACCATCAGATGGGGCATTGGAAAAGAAGCTGCCCAAAGTATCTGCAAGATATCAAGGATGGAAAGATCAATCCATCATTCGCAGGTATTTATACTATTCAATCTAATAACTCATCGCATGCTATTTCTTGGGTACTTGATACAGGATGTGGTTTTCACATTTGTTCAGATTTGGAGGGCCTAAGAAGAAATAGGGATGTGGAGCATGGGAAGTAAACTTGATCATCGGAATAGAAGATTGTCTCCTGTCACCAATATTAGAGTTTACTCTTTAGTGCTTTGTAGTGGGTTAGGACTAGAGTTAAATAATTGTTGGTATTCACCAGATATGGCAAGAAACATCATTTCTTTTCATGGTTTATATGAAAAAGGATTTAAATTTTCGTTTGATAATGAAAAAGGTTCTATTAATGCTTTTCTTAACGGTGTTTTCTATTTTGAAGCATTGCCTTGTAATGGAATATATGAAACTGTGAATGTTGTAGACAATTTAGGAAATTATGTGTTGTGTATTGATTCTTCCAATAGTTTGGATAAAGCATGATTGTGGCATTGTCGTCTTGGACATGTCAACAAGAAATGCATAGACCAAATCTAAAAGGATGGAGTGTTGGAGTCATTCGACCTTAGGGACGATGACGCGTGCGAGTCTTGTTTACTTGGAAAGATGACCAAGTCACCCTTCACTGGTACGTGTGAAAGGGGTGAGGGTTTATTGGATCTCATACACACCGATGTGTGTGGTCCCTTTAGATCCACCACAAGGGATGCAATCCGCTTCTATGTGACTTTCACCGATGATTACAACAGATATGGGTATATCTACTTAATCAAACACAAGTCAGAAACCTTTGAAAAGTTCAAAGAGTTTAAGCATGAAGTGGAGAATCAGTTGGGCAGGAAAATCAAGATGCTTCGATCCGATTGAGGTGGAGAGTACCTTAGTCTTGAGTTCCACGACTACCTCAAGGAATGAGGAATATTTTCGTAATTGATGCCACCTAGGACACCGCAATTGAATGGTGTAGCTCATAGGTGTAATCGAACCTTGCTTGACATGGTTTGTTCCATGATGAGTCGTGCTTCACTAACTATCTCATTCTGGGGGTATGACTTAGAGACTGCCGCCCATATCCTTTACATAGTCCCTACAAAGAAGGTTGCCAAAACACCTCACCAGATATGGACAGGGAAAGCTCCCTCATTGGCATATATCAAGGTTTGGGGTTGCAAGGCTTTCGTAAGACGAGAGACTCACGAAAAGCTCGAGCCTCATAGTGAGCGGTGTATTTTCATCAGCTATCCGTAGAAGTCCTTTGGTTATCTATTCAATAGACTGAGTGATAATGTTTTCTTGGTTGCGAGGAGAGGGGTTTTCCGAGAGTGAGAACACATAAGCCAAGGATACAGTGGGAGGCAGATAGATCTTGAAGAGCTTCAAGAATTGAACGATGAAGGAACCTCTGATACTGACGCTCAACTTGAGGAGGAAATTCCTGTTGAACTCAATGACGAGTCATTACCTCTTAGACGTTCCAAAAGGGCTAGCGTTCCACCCCAGTTTTATGGTTTCCATATTACTACTGAAGGGGATACATCTATTAGTGATACTACACTAGTAAATTTGGTCGAACCTAACAACTATAAGGAAGCCATGGTAGGCCCGAAGTCTGCAAAGTGGAAAGAGGCTATGGACAACGAGATTCAATCCATGTATGACAACTAAGTTTGGAATTTGGTTGACAATGTGCCAGGACGTAAGACGGTCGGGTGCAAGTGGATCTTCAAGAAGAAGACCGACATGGATGGGAAAGTACACACTTATAAGGCACGATTGGTTGCGAAGGGCTTTACTCAAACTCCCAGAGTTGACTATGATGAGACCTTCTCATCGGTTGCGAAAATAAAGTCTATTAGGGTAATGCTAGCCATTGTTGTATTTCATGACTATGAGATATGGCAGATGGATGTCAAAATTGATTTCCTTAATGGAAAGTTGGCTATGGATGTTTACATGAGTCAGCCAGAGGGTTTTGTCAATGAAAAGCATCCTAATAGACTGTGTAAGCTTGAGAAGTCCATTTATGAATTGAAACAAGCATCACGAGAAAGTCAAAGAGTTTGGCTTCCTACGGAGCGAGGATGAGTCATGTGTATATATCAAAGCCAGTGGGAGTGTAGTTAGCTTCCTTGTATTGTATGTTGAGGACATACTTCTCATAGGAAACAACATCCCGGCCCTACAGGAAGTCAAGTCCCGGCTTGGGAAGTGCTTCGTTATGAAGGAACTCGGAGAGGCTACCTATATTTTGGGAATAAGGATAGTGAGAAACAGGAGTAAAAGACTAATATGACTTAGTCAGAGTACTTACTTGGACAAGGTACTAAAGCATTTTAGTATGGAGAATTCCAAGAAAGGGGAGTTACCGATCCAAAGAAATACCAAGTTGAGTAAGACTCAAAGTTCGAGTACCGAGGCCGAGATAGCAGAAATGAGTCGAGTACCTTACGCTTCCGTAGTTGGCTCGATCATGTATGCTATGACTTGTACTCACCCTGATGTGGCCTTCGCCTTGAGCATGGTCAACAGATATCAAGGGAACCTTGGTAGAGTGCATTAGACCACAGTCAAGAACATTCTTAAGTACCTTTGGAGGACCAAGGAATGGTTACTAGTCCTCGATGGGAGTGATGACTTAAGGGTGCGAGGGTATAATCATGCTAGTTTTCAAACCGAACGGGACAACTACCGTTCTCAGTCGGGCTGGGTCTTTACCCTGAATGGAGGAGAAGTGACTTGGAAAATTTCCAAGCAGGAGACCGTAGCTGATTCAATGTGCGAATGAATAAAGAAGTATTATTTATAAGTAAAGTTACTATCTTGTGTTAATTATTTACCTATTGTTTCACTTTGCATGTTTTGAATTCTTGAATAATAAGATTATTCGAACACTCCACAGTCGCTTATACTTTGGAAGTAGGTATCAATAAAGACTGCCATGAATTGGTTTGTAGACTGTATAAAGTGTATTAGACATAGCAAAGGTTTTCTACAACGTTCATGAGTGCTTATGAATAAGATTTGAGCATTGGATTAAACCCACACTTGCTGGTCTCACTTCATGGAATTTATCACGAATGATCGCAAGACGATAATATCATATAGTCTTTAAACCTAGATATATGGTTTGTTGTTTGCAAGTTGGTTGTACATTGATAATGCATAAACGCATCAGTAACTTGATGTTATAAAATACACTGTGATGCATGATTTGATGAGTGAATAGTAAATGCATATAAGTCGAAGTTTATCAGTTCCTTTTATCCTATGAGGGTAAAAGCGATATCTGGGCCCCTCGATGATTTTGTTTGACTTATGTGCCGGTCCCGGTCAGTACTGAATTGATGTGTTCAATTAAGTTCTATGTCAAATAAATCAGAGATCATGAATTAATTAAGAATTAATTTTGTGCTTAAAAGAGGTTAATTAAATTAAGGGGACTGAACTTGTACTTATGTGATAATTGCAAAGTTAGGTAAGGAAACCCTAGAGTATAGGGTGGACAAATTCTAAGGATAAGGCCTGAGGAATTCGTCCAAGGGGGTTGTAGAATTATCCTTGGGTTTCTTGGTAGATAAGTAACCAGATGAGGATAATGACTGAAAGCCTAATTCCCACACCTATATAAAGACCCCTTGGGCATGAGATTTCAGCTACACTGAAACCCTAGTAGTATTGGAGCCAAATTTTCCCTCTCCCCTCTATCTCTCTTGCTTCATCCAATTGTTTTTGGTGTTTCTGATTCATTAGAGGCACAACATTTAGGGTGCTAAGGTTCTCAAGACTTCAAGATCTACAATCAACAATCAAGGTATTCATCTAACTTATCTATTTGATATTCAATTTGTTTTGTTGCATGCTAGATTAGGGTTTACAAGCTTTGGATGAATTTGCATGTACAATAGAGAAACTTAGATCCAAAGTTTTAGGGTTTTGCATGTGCACATAGGATGTTCTTTTGCTCAAAACCCATCAGAGAGGTCGTTCAAGCTTGAACATTCCAATTTCCAAGAGGTTTCCTTTATTATTGCTTATATGACAAGGCTCATTTTGGTTTGGTAGATCTTGAGGATGATATGACAAGGCTCATTTACCGTTAAGGTTTCACAGGATCTCATAAGAGGAAGACTTCTGAGGCTATAGATTTCAACCTAGAGAACCTCAGCATCGAGGATGCTCTACGAAAGTTGTCTTCATTTTACCAAGCGGTACGTTTCATGTGCATAAGCACCACCTATACCAGTTTATCCCCCTGCTGATGTTTGCGTTTCTTTTAGGTCTTCACTCATGTTTCTCAGTCTGCCAATGATCTCAGGATTTGTGTCGAGAAAGTTGATTCTGTTCTAAAAGAGCAGGAGAAAAGAGGGCTACCAAGGAAGATCTCCTCCGCAGGGTGGAGTTATTAGGAAAACAGAGGGATAAAAAGGAGGAAGAGTATCTTGCGGATCTTGAGGAGGTAATTGATGACGCAAAGACAAGTGCTGTGATTGCTATCCTGCAGGATAAGATCAAGTTGGCAGAGAATCTGGAAAACGCAGGTTCATAGGATGTAGATTGTTGGCGCGAAGCACTGGCCAAATTGGTTGACAAACCTGTTGTTGCCAATCTGGATCCTGTACTGCTGCTGACCGAGGGAGGGGGGAGAAGAAAGATTCGGCCGATGATGACCAGGCTAAGGTCTAGACCTGCAAAAATCAGTCTGGGTAGTTTTAGTTTTTGTCAGTGATGTAAGACAATTAACCTTTTGGTTGGATTGATATGCAACCCTTTTTGAATAACATGGTAGTATTTTCCTTTTATATCTTTCTTCTGACCTCTCTGCGTGAATGTTATGACATTAGGATCCTTAATTAATTATGATCCTTAAAAACTTAGTTCGTGCAAACAATCCTGAAACAGAATTTTCTTAGTGAAACATTACTAGCATATATGAATCTAGGTAATCAAACAATTTTAGTTTAGCACCCTGTAAAATTCAAGATCCTTAAACTTTATCTAGAGTTCTTTTGAGAATAAGGATAGATGGAACCTAATTATCTCCATGTTTTTTCTTAAGATTTTTAAGTTCTTGAACCTTGGAATTTACTGAGGATAAGTCTCAACTTAGGTGTAACGCTCAATATTTTTGCAATGTATTATTTATTTTTCGGGTTAGTTATTTGTATTGATTTGGGCTTGGATATGTTGGATCCTTATTAATGGGGCTTAAGGGTGCCATACGCGAGGCACATCACCCTATGTACGCACAATGTACTAATATGAAATGGTCATGCATGCCATGCACGTACACACAACGTACTAAAGAGTACGCATATTATACGCTTGTAGTCCCCAAAACCCTAAATTTTAGGGTTGAGCCCTATATAAAGAACATTAAGTCTTAAGGACCAGCCTCCCTCTCACTCTTAAGCAGCTCCCACGAAACCCTTATTCATATATTGTGTTTTCTTGTGTTTGGAAGGCCTCTTGAGAGCCTTCTTTTTGTTTTGATTCATTCTCCAAAGGAAGTGATGGTTGAAGCAAGGTGGTGGTTCAAAGGAGAAGTTGTGGATCTAGGATTTTTGCTTCATTTCAGACCTTTTCAAGGTATAAAGTCATAAACTTGCATAATGAATGCTTAGATCTCTTAAGTTGAGTTTTGACCTTTTATTGTTTAAGTCAGTTCCAAAGCTTAGGGTTTCCACCCTTGGTGTTATGAGAGTCCCTAAGTCAGAACGTTGCCATCTTGGAAGTCTTGTTGCACCCATGCATGAGTTTTGTCCATTTTAAGGAAGTAGGTTGTTATATTTCTTAGTTTGGGCCCATATAGGGGCATGCAAGCGGCCAAGTAATCGGCTTTATGGGTTAAGACCTTTCAGTGGACTCAAATATGTGTTCGGAGCTTCATATCTTAAGGGATTAAGCTCTGTCTCGGATTATGGTTTAATATGAGAGTACGATGAGTATAAAAGCCCGTACACCCAGCATACAAGCCATACAGCTTGTCCGCTAAGGGTAGAGCTGAGTACGCCCCGCGTACTCATTGGATTTGGGTTGGTGACTTTTGCTCCTCGGTTTGGGCTGTTTTCTTAGAATTGTGCATTGGGTCTCAGTCGGCCATCTGGATTTGACAATTGGGTTACAAAAACGCATTTGGGACATTGGGTTAAGGGAAATATGAAGGATTGGACCCAATTGGAAATTGGGTCATATTTTAGGCTTTGTAAGATTAATTATCTCTTTTGGGCCATTGGTTATGATCTAGAGCTTCATTTTTGTGACAACCCGATATTTCGAGTCAATATAATGTAAAACCGATCAAATTTAGGTCAAAATGTAACCTTCCTAAAATCTTATTCGGATTAAATAAAGTAATAGGAATCATATCAAGGTTTGCGTACATAAAAAGAACGTCCAAATCTGACCTCGGACGAGGAAGTTATGAATTTTTGAAGAAATTCCTTAATCACGTCATTTTAATAAATAAATAATAAAAATGATTTCGGAATTTGCCAGCGGAATCTAAACGAAAGTTGTAGATCATGGTCTCACCTTCGCGTGGATATAAAGAACGTCAAAAACGGAGTTCGTATGAGAGAGATATGAATTTTTGAAGTTTATTTAAAATAAATAAGAATTTAATTATAAATTCCCGGTAATATCCGAAGGGGAGTCATCGGATTGGACCGAAGTACGCCCTGCGTACCTTCGTACGCCCCGCGTACTGAGATCGAGGGTCTCGGATCGTCCACGTCGCGCTATCCGAAGAATCTAACCCGTCCGACCCGTCCGAAGCTCCGACCCGTCCGACCCGCTGTCCCGTCCGACCCGCCGTCCCATCCGACCCGCGTACCCAGCAACCCGTCCCATCCGAACCGAGGCAGTCGAGGCTTCGGTCATGCATGACGTACGCGTACGCGCTGCGTACGAGCGTACGCCCCGCGTTCGGAGGCGGTTCAGCCTTCCTATAAATAGGATGCGAGGCTTTCCAAAAATGTTGCTCATTTCTCTCCTCTCTCTCACAACCTTGTCTCGTTTTCCGTGCCCGTTATAACCCGAAGCTCTGGTCTTTTTGCTCAAGTCCCGAGGGTCGATTTTACTCCCGAGATTCCCGAGAATCCCGAGAAAAATCCGTTTTCCGAGACGAAACTCTGCCCGGTTTTCCATCTCGCTTTCTTCAATCAATCAAGTGAGTTTCATACCCCTTAATCAACCTGTTAAATATTCTAAATGCTTTTATATGCTTTCAAAAGGGGGGGAATGCAAGTTAAATACTTATAGTTATTGTTTCAATCACCTGTGATTGTACTAATCACATGTGATTAATAACTAGGGAAACCAGTGATTTTATCACTATTTAAACTATCTATCAAACTGTTCTACTTATAAATGTTTTCCAAACCCATTTACTTTTCGAATTTACACTGCAACTGTGATTTAAACAAATGTTCCTTATACTTAAACTGTTTTAATCAAAACTACGCCTTCAAATTGTTTTATAGATTGACATCAAGTCAATCTTTCTTTAAAAATAATACTTATGTTTTCAAATGCCTTATAAATACTTATTTATGCTTTTATATTACAAATTGCATGCCCATATATGTATAGACGTATAAATAATGTTTAAAGGACTTAGGAAGGCTATCCACCTTGTTTCCTTTTCCTCGATTTGGATGTGGTCTGATAGGATTTTGGGTGACCATCCGAAGGTCGTTTCCATATTAATTATATATCAAATATACATATATAGACATGAAAGTACTTCCATAATCATATGTACTAAACGCACTGTTAACAAGTTACCATCGGGGTAACACAGAATCAAACTATTACAACTGCTAGATCAATGAGTCAGTTCATTCATGAGTCTATACTAGGAAGAGAATATATACAACTATACTACGAGAACATATACAACTATACTAGAACAAGAAACATTTCATCACACATGCAAGAATACGATAACAAATGTGATCCACTGTATCGGAGCATGCCTTAAATGTCATGGCCCGAGTTGTAGCCAGAATTCTCTTGGAGGGAGAGCGTTGAGTTTGCGTATAGATCTATACTGGATTGACTATCCTACACCTTGCTGCTAGCTACAGCCGGACCTGCAGGTCTGCGGGTGCCAAACGTCATTCCGTTATTACGACCGTTCTTTATGTCGTTGTTATCAGTCGATAGTATGGTGCAATTATCACATTATACCTTAATATAAATCCGGTTTAAGGTAGTAGTAATTAGTACAACAGTAGTTCTTATTATACAAAACTACAGTACTACAATGATTTACCCATTACATATTTTGGTGATAATCTCACTTAAGCATTAATGTACAAACTATATTTTATCAAATGATAATTATACTTGGGTAATCACACACTTTTACAACAGACGAGTTTACAAAACAGTTAAGCCTTGGTAGAAGGTTACTATTATAGAAAATATAGGATTTTCTGAGAGATTCAAACTTTTGCAAATACTTTTAAACATTTATTTACATTTTTACAACTTATACATTGGGACAAGTTCAAACGTTTTTGACAATGAACATTGACACTAAAATACTTATGAACTCACCAGCTTAATGCTGATAAACTCTTTCAAAATAACTTGTATTCTCAGGTCATCAGTAGACAGGTACCGATGCCAGCTTTTGAGATGATGGAGCGTACTCAAGACTCATCATTTTGTTATTTTGATTTAAGTTATATTTTTGGTGTCTAAAACTGTACAGAACACGCATGTATTAAAATTTTATATTTAATGCAATGGATGATGTTGTTTGCCTATTTACATTTACTGTGTTATGATTACCTTACATGACGTCCTCCGCCCCAGAACGTTTCCGCCGTTCTTGGTTTTGGGGTGTGACAGATTGGTATCAGAGCATTGTTTATAGTGAATTGAGTATATCAACCCATAAAAGATATACTAAACTATAAACCCATTGGGGATTAAACTCTGACCAAGAGTCTATACTTAAAATAATAAAATATTTAACTAAGTATACTAGTCTGCATTCATACTAAAATAAGTGTCACAATGACAAGAACAAAAGTATTACGATTGTTAAATATCACAAGTGAGCTCGGGGATGTATGGTCAGTCCTGGGAATGGCATAGCCTGATCAACTATGCTGATCCTAGGAGTGATTAGCACATGCCTTAGAATGGTTGTGATAGGTTAACAAGTCTAAAAACTTACCAACCATACCACAAGAAGATCAATAGAATTTAAACTTAAAATACTATAGGAGTATTTTGCGCTACTAGTTACACGTATACTACATTCTTATACCTCTATTCTCGCATAGATCTTGATGGCTAGATATCCATCATGGCGACCCGTACTTTCCCAATGAAGGCAATGCCGGGTGGATCGATGAAGAGCCCGAAGTTGATCATCCAATCCCTTTGGATGATCACCTCGCAGAAGGCTTTTCGGATGGATCCGACTCCGAGCCTGAAATCAACAACCTACCGATTGTAGGTCAAGCCCCGAACAACAACCCTCGACCAGCGTTTCCAGGTGGCAAACAACCTGAACCGCTGGAATAATGATCAGGGTCAACCCTTACCATACTTTGGGGACCGAACCTTTTACAACGTCAGCGATGGTGGCTCTACTGACCGAGCTCTGCCTGTCTTTATCCGCAGAATAGCTCGTATTGTCGAGCAAAGTAGAGCAGCCGTCGACCGGGTCATAGAGATTGATGCCGACTCAGGTGTCAACACAGTCAGCATCCGCCGTCTTGAAGAAGACATGGAACGGACCCAGAGGACAAATAAAACCCTGCAGTAGCAGTTGGCTGCCTCACGAGCTGAAATATTGGAACTTCGAGCTCGTCAGAGGATTCAGGATCGACCCATTCAAGAGGTGTTTCGTCAAGTGTCCGACCGCGGTACTCGCCCGGGATTTTTCCCATCGCCGTTGGTTGATGTCTAGTACATCTCCGTCTTTTAATTAAAGGATAGCCTTTAACATCTGTGCTCCAAGTAGCACTCGTGTGTAAAATGTTTCTAACTTTCCTTACTCAAATTTGAAATCTAAGGACTGTCAAACTTTTCTATATGGTATGATGTATGACCTACTGTTAGGTCGATTTTCCCTGAACTTATTACATCAGTAATACCAGTAAATTTTTGAGATCTATCTATCTGGGGAAAAATCTATACACTTGTGCTTTCCCACTAATAATGCTTGTTGTGGTTTCAAGCACCCTTTCAACTGTTGGACAATGTTTAGTTAGTCCATGTGTCACTCTCGCGTTGCTTACAAATTGATTCTTACCATCTTTCTTATCTTTTTAAACTTTCAGCTGGAGGATGCCTCCTCGCAAGTCTCCCAGGAATAGGAATAATCCTGCACCTCCTCCGCCTCCGGTCATCGATACTGTAGCCCTGAATGCTGTCGTAGCTGCAGCAGTGGCAACTGCCATGGCTCAGTATCACTCTTCTGATGCCAGCAGAGGTGGAACCCCTGTGGAATCTATTCCGGTCGAAATCCCTGTGCGCTCAAGGGAGTGCTCTTACAAGGATTTTACAAACTGCAAGCCGAAGCCTTTCTATGGCACCGGCGGAGTCATTGCTCTCTCGCAGTGGTTCGAGAAGACTGAATCAGTCTTCGAAATCTGTTCATGCCCTGCTGCGTGCAAGGTGAAATATGCCGCATGCACCTTTGAGGGTAAAGCCCTAACGTGGTGGAACGGCCACGTCAAAGCACTAACTCTCGTCGTAGCCAACGACATGGGCTGGGAAACAATGAAAGACCTCATGACTGAGGAATACTGCCCGAGGGGCGAGATCCAGAAACTGGAGCAGGAACTCTGGAACCTGTCGATGAAGGGCACCAATGTGGTCGCTTATACTGCCCGATTCAGCGAGCTGGTGGCCCTCTGCCCCAATATGGTTCCCACCGAGGGGAAGAAGATCGAGAGGTACATATGGGGACTAGTGCCTCCGTATCAGGGGAATGTGCTAGCGTCAAACCCCGCTACCTTCGACAGTGCCAAACGATTGGCACAACGACTCATTGACCATGGAGTCAAAACCCCTGCAACCACAACCACCCTAGCCATCCCGGAACCCTCCAAACCCGCCGATACTAAGCGGAAATTCTGGGATGAAAGGAAGAAGCATCAGGCTGCCAAAAAGCAGCAATTGGTGGCAATTCATGCCGCAGTAACCCCTACTGCTACTACTACTGCTCCGGTGAGTCGGTATGCTGGAAGTTCGCCCAAGTGCAACAAATGCAGCTACCACCACAACGGCCCCTACCGTGAATTGCAGTGCTCTAACTGCAACAAGAAAGGACACACCGTCCGATTCTGTAAGTTCCCGGCACAACCTATCAACCAAGTCCCTGGCTCTGGCGCGAGCCCAACCTGCTATGGATGTGGCGAAGCAGGCCACTTTAAGAGGGACTGCCCCAAAGCGAGGAATGCTGGAGGAGCAGGGAGGGTACTAGCTATTGGCCACGGGGAAGCAGTTGCTGACCCAACAGTAGTAACCGGTACGTTCCTCCTCGATAACTCCTATGCATGCATTCTATTCGATAGTGGAGCGGAGCGAAGCTTCGTAAACCATAAATTTGCTCGCATGCTTAATCAACCACCTCACGCACTCAAAGAACTATTTACAGTAGAAATGGCTAATGGAAAAACTGAAAATACGAGTAGCATATACTTAGGTTGTACCCTAACCCTAGACAACCATTCATTTCCAATCGACCTCATGCCAGTCTCAATAAAAAGTTTCGACGTCATCATTGGCATGGACTGGTTAAGCCTTCATCGTGCCGACATCATGTGCTTCGAGAAAGCAGTCCGTCTAAACCTTCCGTCTAACGAAACTCTTATAGTCTATGGCGACAAACCCAGTGCAAGTCTTCGCATCATATCAAGTATTCAAGCACAGAAATACCTGCGTAAGGAATACCACGCATTCCTTGCTCACGTCGTCGACACGAACCTAGAAACGAAAGAACTAAAGAACCTCCCAGTAGTGAGCGACTTCCCCGACGTTTTCCCAGAAGAACTACCCGGATTACCTCCGCAACGACAAGTCGAGTTCAGAATCGACTTAGTCCCAGGAGCTACCCCAGTAGCCAAGTCGCCCTACCGTTTAGCACCAGCCGAGATGCAAGAACTCTCTGGTCAACTTAACGAACTGCTCAGCAAGGGCTTTATAAGGCCAAGTTTCTCACCTTGGGGAGCACCGGTCTTGTTTGTTAAGAAGAAGGATGGATCCTTCCGTATGTGTATTGACTACAGAGAACTCAACAAATTGACGGTCAAGAATCGTTATCCTCTACCACGCATAGATGATCTATTCGACCAACTGCAAGGGGCGAGCTATTTTTCTAAGATTGATCTGAGATCCGGATATCACCAGTTACGAGTGCTAGAGGAGGATGTGTCGAAGACCGCCTTCCGAACTCGTTACGGACATTACGAGTTCGTGGTGATGCCATTCGGATTGACCAATGCGCCCGCAGTATTCATGGATTTGATGAATAGAGTATGCCGACCCTACTTGGATCAGTTCGTCATCGTTTTCATTGACGACATCCTAATCTACTCCCGAAGTAAGAAAGAACATGGCGATCATCTGCGACAAGTTCTAGGGACATTACGAAAAGAGAAACTTTATGCGAAGTTCTCGAAATGTGAATTTTGGATCCGAAGAGTCGAATTCTTAGGACACGTGGTAAGCGAAGAGGGAATCCACGTGGACCCATCCAAAATTAAGGCCATTGAGAACTGGTCAGCACCGAAGACTCCTACAGAAATTCGTCAATTTCTAGGTCTCGCTGGCTACTACCGCAGGTTCATTCAGAACTTCTCACGAATAGCGAAGCCTCTTACAACCCTAACCCAGAAAGGTGTGGCCTTTGACTGGGAAGAGAAACAAGAAAGAGCGTTCCAAACGCTCAAACGAGCCTTGTGCACCGCACCAATACTATCCCTTCCCGAAGGAATAGAAGACTTCGTAGTTTATTGCGATGCATCAAACCAAGGACTCGGATGTGTTCTGATGCAGCGAGGTAAGGTCATCGCCTACGCCTCAAGACAATTGAAGACACACGAGGTTAACTACACGACCCACGATCTTGAACTAGGAGCAGTAGTGTTTGCTCTGAAGATCTGGAGACATTACTTGTATGGAACGAAGAGCACTATCTTTACCGACCACAAGAGTTTACAACACATTTTCGATCAGAAGGAGCTCAACATGCGACAACGACGGTGGGTCGAGCTACTCAGTGATTACGAATGCGATATTCGTTATCATCCGGGTAAGGCCAACGTAGTAGCAGACGCCCTAAGTCGGAAGGAATATTCTGGTCGCAAGGTCAAGTCGTTGTCAATAACCATCCATTCACACTTGTCAAAGCAAATTCAGGAGGCTCAACTTGAGGCCATGAAACCTGAAAATGTGTCAAGTGAATCCCTTAGAGGAATGGACAAGAATTTAGAAGCCAAGGGTGACGGAGCTTTATATTTCATGAACCGGATCTGGACACCGAAACACGGTGGTTTCCGAGACTTGGTCATGACCGAGGCGCACAACACTCGGTATTCCGTCCACCCAGGTTCAGATAACATGTATCTGGATCTTAAGAAGCTATACTGGTGGCCTAATATGAAAGCAGAGATTGCTACCTTCGTAAGTAAATGCCTTACTTGCGCAAAGGTTAAGGTCGAGTACCAGAAGCCCTCTGGTTTATTGCAGCAACCAGAGATCCCGGAATGGAAGTGGGAGCGGATCACTATGGATTTCATAACCAAGTTGCCCAAGACAACGGGTGGACTTGACACCATATGGGTCATCGTTGATAGATTGACCAAGTCTGCACACTTCCTGCCTATCAAAGAAACCGACAAGATGGAGAAACTTACGAGAACATACATTAGGGAAATCGTACGACTGCATGGTGTACCTATGTCCATTATCTCCGATAGAGATAGTAGGTTCACCTCAAGATTTTGGCAATCACTACAACATTCCCTAGGAACAAGGTTGGACATGAGCACAGCCTACCATCCTCAGACCGACGGACAGAGTGAGAGGACCATCCAAACTCTAGAAGATATGTTGCGAGCCTGCGTGATTGACTTTGGGAAGGCATGGGATACTCATTTACCCCTTGTCGAGTTTTCCTATAATAACAGTTATCACACGAGCATCAAGGCTGCTCCATTTGAAGCTCTCTACGGCCGTAAGTGCAGATCCCCTCTATGCTGGGCCGAGGTGGGTGATACCCAATTAGCCAGGGGGCAAACTTCCGACAGTACTCTCACCGGTCCGGAGATCATTCGGGAAACAACAGAGAAAATCGTTCAGATCCGTGAACGATTGAAAGCCTCCAGAGACCGACAGAAGAGCTACGC
This sequence comes from Lactuca serriola, assembly GCF_051521515.1. Taxonomy (NCBI): domain Eukaryota; kingdom Viridiplantae; phylum Streptophyta; class Magnoliopsida; order Asterales; family Asteraceae; genus Lactuca; species Lactuca serriola. The sequence goes on along the minus strand of NC_136411.1, from coordinate 56,591,090 downwards.
TGATAAGCGAAGGAAACCTTTGGAATTTCAGGTGGGAGACCGAGTCCTCCTCAAAGTCTCACCCTGGAAGGGCTTGATACGCTTCGGCAAGCGTGGGAAGCTTAATCCGAGGTACATAGGGCCTTTCGAGATTCTTGCAAGAGTCGGCCCCGTAGCTTACAAACTCGAACTACCAGACGCACTTCGTAACGTACATTCTACATTCCACGTATCTAACTTGAAAAAGTGTCTATCCGACGAGACTCTTGTAATCCCACTCGACGAGATCGAAATCAACGAGAGCCTCAACTTCGTGGAAGAACCTATAGAGATCATGGACCGTGAGGTCAAGCAGACAAAGCAAAGCCGTATCCCTATCGTGAAGGTTCGCTGGAATGCCAAGCGAGGACCGGAATTCACTTGGGAACGTGAGGATCAGATGAAACTGAAATACCCTCACCTTTTTGCTTAGTTATTTGTAAATTCTAGCTTGCTTAAAATTCTAATTTCGGGACGAAATTCCTTCTAACGGGGGGATGATGTGACAACCCGATATTTCGAGTCAATATAATGTAAAACCGATCAAATTTAGGTCAAAATGTAACCTTCCTAAAATCTTATTCGGATTAAATAAAGTAATAGGAATCATATCAAGGTTTGCGTACATAAAAAGAACGTCCAAATCTGACCTCGGACGAGGAAGTTATGAATTTTTGAAGAAATTCCTTAATCACGTCATTTTAATAAATAAATAATAAAAATGATTTCGGAATTTGCCAGCGGAATCTAAACGAAAGTTGTAGATCATGGTCTCACCTTCGCGTGGATATAAAGAACGTCAAAAACGGAGTTCGTATGAGAGAGATATGAATTTTTGAAGTTTATTTAAAATAAATAAGAATTTAATTATAAATTCCCGGTAATATCCGAAGGGGAGTCATCAGATTGGACCGAAGTACGCCCTGCGTACCTTCGTACGCCCCGCGTACTGAGATCGAGGGTCTCGGATCGTCCACGTCGCGCTATCCGAAGAATCTAACCCGTCCGACCCGTCCGAAGCTCCGACCCGTCCGACCCGCTGTCCCGTCCGACCCGCCGTCCCATCCGACCCGCGTACCCAGCAACCCGTCCCATCCGAACCGAGGCAGTCGAGGCTTCGGTCATGCATGACGTACGCGTACGCGCTGCGTACGAGCGTACGCCCCGCTTTCGGAGGCGGTTCAGCCTTCCTATAAATAGGATGCGAGGCTTTCCAAAAATGTTGCTCATTTCTCTCCTCTCTCTCACAACCTTGTCTCGTTTTCCGTGCCCGTTATAACCCGAAGCTCTGGTCTTTTTGCTCAAGTCCCGAGGGTCGATTTTACTCCCGAGATTCCCGAGAATCCCGAGAAAAATCCGTTTTCCGAGACGAAACTCTGCCCGGTTTTCCATCTCGCTTTCTTCAATCAATCAAGTGAGTTTCATACCCCTTAATCAACCTGTTAAATATTCTAAATGCTTTTATATGCTTTCAAAAGGGGGGGAATGCAAGTTAAATACTTATAGTTATTGTTTCAATCACCTGTGATTGTACTAATCACATGTGATTAATAACTAGGGAAACCAGTGATTTTATCACTATTTAAACTATCTATCAAACTGTTCTACTTATAAATGTTTTCCAAACCCATTTACTTTTCGAATTTACACTGCAACTGTGATTTAAACAAATGTTCCTTATACTTAAACTGTTTTAATCAAAACTACGCCTTCAAATTGTTTTATAGATTGACATCAAGTCAATCTTTCTTTAAAAATAATACTTATGTTTTCAAATGCCTTATAAATACTTATTTATGCTTTTATATTACAAATTGCATGCCCATATATGTATAGACGTATAAATAATGTTTAAAGGACTTAGGAAGGCTATCCACCTTGTTTCCTTTTCCTCGATTTGGATGTGGTCTGATAGGATTTTGGGTGACCATCCGAAGGTCGTTTCCATATTAATTATATATCAAATATACATATATAGACATGAAAGTACTTCCATAATCATATGTACTAAACGCACTGTTAACAAGTTACCATCGGGGTAACACAGAATCAAACTATTACAACTGCTAGATCAATGAGTCAGTTCATTCATGAGTCTATACTAGGAAGAGAATATATACAACTATACTACGAGAACATATACAACTATACTAGAACAAGAAACATTTCATCACACATGCAAGAATACGATAACAAATGTGATCCACTGTATCGGAGCATGCCTTAAATGTCATGGCCCGAGTTGTAGCCAGAATTCTCTTGGAGGGAGAGCGTTGAGTTTGCGTATAGATCTATACTGGATTGACTATCCTACACCTTGCTGCTAGCTACAGCCGGACCTGCAGGTCTGCGGGTGCCAAACGTCATTCCGTTATTACGACCGTTCTTTATGTCGTTGTTATCAGTCGATAGTATGGTGCAATTATCACATTATACCTTAATATAAATCCGGTTTAAGGTAGTAGTAATTAGTACAACAGTAGTTCTTATTATACAAAACTACAGTACTACAATGATTTACCCATTACATATTTTGGTGATAATCTCACTTAAGCATTAATGTACAAACTATATTTTATCAAATGATAATTATACTTGGGTAATCACACACTTTTACAACAGACGAGTTTACAAAACAGTTAAGCCTTGGTAGAAGGTTACTATTATAGAAAATATAGGATTTTCTGAGAGATTCAAACTTTTGCAAATACTTTTAAACATTTATTTACATTTTTACAACTTATACATTGGGACAAGTTCAAACGTTTTTGACAATGAACATTGACACTAAAATACTTATGAACTCACCAGCTTAATGCTGATAAACTCTTTCAAAATAACTTGTATTCTCAGGTCATCAGTAGACAGGTACCGATGCCAGCTTTTGAGATGATGGAGCGTACTCAAGACTCATCATTTTGTTATTTTGATTTACGTTATATTTTTGGTGTCTAAAACTGTACAGAACACGCATGTATTAAAATTTTATATTTAATGCAATGGATGATGTTGTTTGCCTATTTACATTTACTGTGTTATGATTACCTTACATGACGTCCTCCGCCCCAGAACGTTTCCGCCGTTCTTGGTTTTGGGGTGTGACAATTTTGGGCAAGGGTATGTTGGGGGTAAAAGGGTCTTTTACCCCAGTGAGAGCTTGTAGGTAAGTGATTTAGATCTCGAACTTAATTATCTTTTGATTTGTCAATTGATTGCTCGAGGAATCGTAGGACCAACAGTCAGGGATCACCCGTATCATTCAACTTTACGAGGCGAGTTTCCTTATCGGGTTTAGCGGGTTGAAGGCACCAAAGTCAAACTATGTTTACATTATGTGGTTAGTATGCTAGTTGTCTTCGTGACTCTTGCATGTGTTGTATTTATATGTTTTTTCGGGTCAAGGCCTGATGTCAGGCGGGACCGGATAGATATTTGTATGCTATGTATCCTTGTGATTATTGCATGTGCATTTGTTTATTTGATATATGTTATTGTATGTTGTACGAGACCCATTTTACCGAGCTCAGCTCGATGCCGGGCGGGGTTCGAAGCCGGGCGAGGCCCAATGATGGGCGGGGCCCAATATTTGTTATTATATGATTGGTATGTGGTATTTTGGGGGAACTCACTAGGCTTCGTGCTTACAGTTTTCAGTTTATGTTTCAGGTGCTTCTTGTTCCAAAGGGAAGAGCTCAGGATGACTGCAACGCACACACCATTGAGATTTTTGTTATGATGTTTTACTCTGATTTATAAAAATTGATACACTGGGTTATTTCAAATGATTGGATGATATGGAAAATTACTATTTTATCTAATATTAAATCAAAAATTTTGGGACCATATTTTTGGATGTTTAAAGTTGGTATCTGAGCCTTGGTTTGAGGGATTCGAGCACATGCTCGGGTGTGTCTGAACTTAAACTAAGGATTTGGTGGAAATTTTAAAAAGGAAATAATTTTTTTAAAAGGGTTTTTAAATGGAAAAGGGTATGGTGCATGCAATCAGCCGAGCTCAAGTAAGTTATCCCAAAATACCCATGCATGTTTGTATATGATATGAATTGTAAAATGTGAATCAAATGCTAGAGTAGGGCTAAGGATCTAGGAGAGATGCCTTTGTATGCCTATTATATGGGCTTATAGACTTGTATGCTAGTACTGAGCAGTCAATGATACAATGGCCTGATTAGGTTATGCTCAGTTTTGTTTACTTGATACTCAAATGCTGCTTGCTTTGTGCTTTTAGTAGTTCTTTCTAATCTCATTTAGTTAGTAAGCACATATGCTAAATATTTTCAGAAGGTTAGGTTTTGCTATATTGTGCAACTCTTGTCTGAGTCCAACCGTTGTAGGGAGAGACCTCTCATTCGAAGAATTATCTAGTTTTTGTAATATGTAATTGTATTCGTGAGCTAGTTAGAGGTGGTTAACATGAGTTCTGTAACGCCTGTGTTTCCAGGCTTGCCATATTTAGCAATATAATAGTCTAGGTTAACCTTTGTAACCCGTTTTGAAATAATAAGAATGTATTATTTGAGTATTATGTGTTTTGTGCTTAATTGCTTAATTATGTGGTCTGATTAATTAAGAATAAAAATAAGCGTCAAAATTTAAGTGTAAAATAAACTTAATATCTTTGGGTTAATGTTGTAGTAGTCGAAACGAGGTTTCCGAATATATATAGAACGCCCAAATCTGACTTCATATGAGGAAGTTATGATTTATCGAAGTTCCGGCTTAGCGGTATACAGCCTGAAATACTCGAATTGAGATCGAGCGGTTGTTAGCCGAAGCAATCTAAATGAGAATCGAAGATCTCGTTGTTGGTATCGAAGCGATAAAAAAAGTTAGGCGAGAACGGACGTCAAACGAAGAAGTTATGAATTTATAATGAAAGTTTCTGTCGCGGCCTATTAAAAATAATTAATAAAAATAAAGTCAAAATTAGCCGACGGAGTCTAAACGAAAGTCGTAGAGCATGGTCTCACCTTTCCGTGGATATAAAGAACGTCGAAAACGGAGTTCGTATGAAGAAGTTATGAATTTCCGAAGTTTATTAATCATTTTGTATTTAAATTTAAATCAAAATTCGGAAGCATTATCCGAAGGAGTCACCGATCTGATCCGAGGTACGCCCCGCGTACTCGAGTACGCCCCGCGTACTCCGAGGGATGTCGACACTCGCACTCGAGCACTTCGGATACGTAAGCAATGACGTTTTGGGCAGTACGCCCCGCGTAACGCAGTACGCCCCGCATACTCCGAGGTTCCAGCCTCTATAAAAGGGGATTCGAAGGCAGCCATAATTCTTGTTCATTTTCTTCTCTTATCTCTAGTCTTTTGCATCGTTTTTCGTGCCGAAGCTACCCCGAAGCCCCGGTATCATACTCTAGCCCCGAGGCAAGTCCCGAGATCCCAAAGATCCCGAGAAGCGCGGTTCCCGAGTCGAAGCTCTGCCCGCGAGAAGTTCGATTTTCGAGGAGATCTTCCAGATCTGCTGTGGATTACTACTTCTATAAGCTGTAGTGCTGTCGGATCGTCTTCTGATCAAGTGAGTGTGTAGTTATTTCTTCTAATACAATAATACGAAGTATTTTATATAAAAATACGTGCTATGTGTATATATTTGGTTGTGTTATGTGTGAATGAGTATTCACTCTCTTCTATCTTATAGATCTGCTTATTTCTTTATGAGATATGTGTTATGTGTGTGTGTGCCTCGTCTGTTATGTGATATATGTGTTGATTCAAGCATGCTATACAGGTTTTCTTTAAACTATGTATACAAATGTATATTTTTATCTACTAATATGTTGGGTAGAACATGGGTAGATAGTTGGTGTGTAATAAACAGATGAGAGGCCTCGTTGTTGTTGTTGTTGTTGATCTAGTTATTCAGCGGAGTATGGATAACGACCACGGACTCTTTCTAGACAGTCCAGTGGAACGCTAGCAGGTTCATAACCTGTAGGTGTTGTGAACGATGTGTTCACCGGTGTACTCTATCCCCCTCATGGTTGCCTTTAGGATATCTATTGTTGAGGAAACCCCTTCGCAGTGATGTCCGTCCCGATGAAAATCCTAGATTAGGTCCCTTGAGATAGTTGTTTTAGGGACGTAAAGTGAGGATAACGGGAATGGGTAATCGGGATAGTGATTGGTTGGTGAAATTAAATATAACTTATTTATTGTGGGTTGAAAACCCTATATGCTCACCAGGCTCCCAAGCCTGACCCACTCAGTTTTATTTGTATTACAGGAAGTGGCACAAGGGCGTAAGATGGATGGATCATCTTGTTGTTTTGTTTACAAGTCTGTATATGTATATATTTGTTGAATGACTTGTAATGTTTATCGTTTATGCTTTATGGTCTGTATCGGAACATGACATCCCGAGTTTTGATTATATAATGAAATGCATCTCTTGATGAAATGCTTTGATAAATATTATTTTATCATGTTTTGTTTTGGGAACAAATTCCGCAACTCTTTCAAATCAAAAGGATTTACTCTGAAAATATTTAAAAGCATAAATGAAAATCGGTCTTTTCTGGCCGAGATTTTGGGGATGTCACAAGTTCCTTCTGTAGCTGATGGCAGAGAGTGGTGTGGAGTCTGCTCCAGAAGAACCTAGGATGAGATTTAGCGCTCAGAGCCCTAGATGTGAGGGATCTGTTGGTTATAGAGTAACTTGGATGAGTGAAGGCACTTCTTGAGGAAAGTACAGATAGATATGGAAGGTAGTATGGGCTTGTACTACCGTAAGCAGAGGATCCGTACTCGATTCAAGGAGGGTTGTAATGAAGCAAGGGAGCTTGTGTAGTTATGATTTTCCCGATATGCATTGATGCTTATTTTAATAGTTTTACGATCTATTTTCAGTATGGTGGCATTGCGAGGCATGCCAGTGGATAGTTCTGGTGTCGGGGAGGGATCCGACTCGGGTTCTGGAGCCAAGCAGATTGATCACCAGACGAAGGAGTTTACCTCGTCTGAGATTACGCGCAATATCCTTGATCAAACTCCTGTGATTTTTCGCTCGGTCACGGAGGGTATGCTAGAGCTTCTTGATGAGAGATTGAGCGCTTTTCACACCGAGATTTTGGCTTTGATTGGGACACGCTATCTGACCTTCAGGGAGTTTCGGGCATGTGGAGTTTCAGACTATCATGGGGCTAGGGACCCCATTGCGAGTAGCAGGTGGTTGGCGGATGTTGCTAACACCTTCCATACCATTCCTTGTCCCGAGGGGGACAAGGTTAGGCTAGTATCCTGTCTATTGAGGGACAGGGCTCATGATTGGTGGGAGGAGGTAGGGCATGTTGTGGGAGGTGATGCTATTGAAGGGTTCAATTAGAGGTTTGGTCTAGGCTTTCCATGTAATAGAGGTATGCTAGATCTTTTGTGGTTGTTGATGCCTCTGTATTCTCAGCTCTTGTAAACTGCAAGTTGTACCAGACGTCATTCTAATAGAAAAGCGTGTGCAAGCTTGTTTGATTCTCTATTCTACTCGTTCTTATTTGATTATGTGATTGTCATTGCTGTTTGATCAGTGGTAAGATCCTTTCAGGACCTTACAATTAGTATCAGAGCAAGACCAGCATCAAAGGCACTCTACAATCGATTTTGGACTGAGTTCTCATCTGTTTGCGACTAAAGTTGGGGATTTCTGCAAAAGGGTTCTTAGTTTCGTCGAAAAATCTGCAAGTTCTCTCAAGTTTAAGAGCTTACGACCTTAGCTTACAGCCGTAATCTCAGTTTATGGCCGCAAATTCTTCGAAGTTCTTGTACCGTAAATTGTGTTCTTGAGCTGTGAATAAAGAATATTCATAAACCGGAAACAGACTGTTCTTGGACCGTGAACGCTAGACCGTAAACACCTTAAGACCGTAAAATTGGAGTTTACAGCCACAAACCATCATCTGACCATGAACTATGTTTACGGCCGCAAATAGTGTTTTGACTGTGTTTGACCAGAAGCTTAATTTAATCATAACTAATTTAATTTCTGTTTCATATTAATTAAATAATTATAATGTATTCTCAAAGTCAAACAAACCATCACAAGTTGGATTCAGTTATGGGCACAACCACCCGAATTCCTAGACTCTTATCTGCTGAAGGCTTCCTAGAATGGAAGTATAGAATTGAGCAGTACATAAATGAAGGACTTCAAAATCTGGAGAAGCATCATAAAAGATCCTGTCAGAATAACTACTACTGTTCCAGGGTAAGTGGTTGACAAGAAGATGGAAAACTACACTGATGAAGAATTCGAGAAGGTTGAAGAGAAAGAAAAAGCTTTGGCCTCCATGACCATGGCTCTATCTCCAGAAATTGCTCAAGGTTTCAGGGAGTACACTTCTGCTAAGGCTTTGTGGGAAGCCCTAATTGAGGTCTATGAAGGGAATGAAGATATGAGGGAGAGTAGCCAAGATATGCTGCGACAATGTTTCAATATGTTCAACTACGTTCCTGGAGAAACTCTTGAAGCACAACTGCAGCGGTTCACATCTCTTAACACTGAAATGACTGTGGATGGGATGTTCTACACAAAGTCTGAGATAAATAAGAAGCTACCGAATGCTCTCCCAGAGTCTTGGGACATGAATGTAGCTGTCATAAAGAAGACTAAGGATCTTCGCCAGCTCTCTCTTGCTGAAGTGATGGCTATCATCAAGGCCTATGATATCGATGACAAGCAACGAGAGATCAACCATGTGAACTCATACTCAGCTTCGAACCTTGGAATTTCTTCTAACAATGCTATTTCATCTCTCACTTTTCCTTCTGCAGGTCAATCATTTGCTACTCAGTAAGCTTAGGTTCAGTCCTTCCCCACTCCATCAGCTTCCTCTTTATCAGCCTTGCCTTTCTCATAGAACTAATCGTTCGTGGCTGCTCAAGTTGCTTCCTCCTCCAATGTGGCTTCTTCTTCCAAAGGAAAGGAGGGTGATGGAAATCTCTATCTTGCTACAAGGCTTGTCAATTGCTACAATGCACTCGTAGCTGGAGATCTTCCACCCTAACTATCATTTGCTGATCTTGATCAGATTCACCCTGAAGACGTTGAAGAGATGGATATTACATGGAAAATTGCCATGGCAGTTTTTAGGGCGAAACAGTTTGCCAAGAAGACCGAAAAGAACAACTAGGGGATGAGTGCTGACAAGAAGGTTGGGTTCAGGAAGGGAAAGTTGCGGTGTTTCAACTGCTACGAGGCAGGGCATTTTGCTCGTGATTGTCCACAGGCAGACAGAAGGTTAAATAAAGACAGGACAATAGTTGCAGTTGGGAACAATCGAATCGGTGCTCAGGTCAACAACGAGAAGGCTATGGTTGCACAATCGTTTGACTGGGAGGATCAGATGCAAGCCCTGAACCTATCTGTACCTAAAAATGCCCACCTGGCACAGGTTAGTGATGATGCTCTGGCAGAGATTGTTGCAGCTGAAGATCAAATGATGGAGTTGCAGTTTGCATTGATGCTATCTTCTTCTCATGAACCTAATAAAACCGAGGTAAGTCTACCCTCATGCTCTCAAGCTTATATTGATTATGTTAAAATTCTGCATGAGAAAATTGAGACATTAGGTAGTGAAGTAGAGAACCTTAAAATTCTCCGTGAACTTAATTACTCACTAAAAAGGGAAGTAGAAGACCTTAGATATGAAGGTTACCAACTCAGAAAAGGTCAAAAACATCTTAAAACCCAATTAGAATCTAAAATAAAGGACTTTAGGAAATTTTAGGGAGTCTATAGTAATGAATGCGAAAATTATGACTATATAATGAAACAGAACACTGAACTAGTGGCTGAAATTGAATCATTAAAGGGCAAATTTGAAACTGCTGATTTTGACTTTAGAAAATTTGATGTATCGAGTGAGGTAGTTGCAAATATGATAGACCACTGCATGTAATTTAAAAGAAATCAGTCAAAGGGTCTAGGGTATAGTCAAGTGCCTCCTACTTTCAATCATACGTATCAGTTTCAACCCCTATCGAAAGAAGAGATTGCCAATGAACCATTCATGGTTTATGGCAAGCCATCTGGTTTTGTTTCGGGAGGATTTATTAATGTTGAAAGTACTAACATTTCTACTTCTCATGCAGATAAATCCTTGAACCAGTCAAAGCACGAAGTTGAAGATCTGTTTCTGAAAATAAAACTAAGTCTGAACCTGAAGTTTTAGTTTTAAATAAAGACAATAATTTTTCTGATGTTTCAAATGACAATGTTTTTTGTGGTGTTTCCGTTTCTTATGATACTATTTTTAATGGTTTGAAAGTGTCTGATACTAGTTTGAACAATTTGGTTGACAATTCTGATGTTTGTGATGATAATTTTGAAAAACCACCAGTTTCACAAGCTTCTCCATCTAATGTACCCTCACTTGTCTCACAACCTAATTCTTATTCCTGTTCTTGTGAGAGAAGCAAGGGTCTTAGAATGGAAAACAAATATGATCAATGTAGCACAAGTTATAACAATAACAAACATATTTGTTTCAATTATGGTGGTGGTGGTCATATAGCTAGAAATTGTCAAAATCGTATGTTTGTACATTTCGAATTTCCAAGAGGAGAGAATGAATTCAGAGGAAGGTCTTTAACTAGAAAGTCCTCTAGAAATCGTTCTCGGAATGATGATTGGAAAAATGATCGGAGTAGAAAATTGGCTATTTTTCAAAAACATAAAAAGGTTTTTCATAACAAAGTCCCAACCAGTTTGCCAAAACCGAGCATGGCCAAGCCAAGGTCGGTTTTGTCAAGAAGCAACAGTGGGTCTTCAATTAATTCTAGTAGAAAACCCAAATGCTTCAAGCAAACTGATAAACATTCGATTTGAAAACCACACGGGACTGTTATAAAACCCAATTACCAATGGTTGCCCAAATTAGCTTCCAATTTATCATCTGTGTCCTCTGGAAAATCCGTAAATGATAATAAATCTAAGAAGGCATCGGGACCACCCATGAAAATAATGACATGGGTTCCCAAATCTAATTAAACATGCACATCTTGCAGGGACAGTTGCGGGGGAATGTCGTCAGACCCTAGTTCGTCGACAGTGGCTGCTCTGGGCATATGACAAGAGATATCGCCCAATTGCACAACATTCAATCCTTCAATGAGGGATGCATCTCCTTTGCGGGTGGAGAAGGTGGCAAGATCACTCAAAGTAGAAATGTCACAAATGAGGTTTTGAGTTTCAAAAATGTCAACTTTGCTCCGGAATTGAAGCATAGTTTGTTGAGTGTGTCTCAGATATGCGACAAAGGCTATTCTACACATTTCACTGAGAAGGAATGTATGATTCTCAAGCTAGGCTTTGTCATTCCTGAATAGTGGATTCTTGTAAAATCTAAAAGTGATGGGAATGCCTATATCATTGATATGAATAACAATCTTCCAGAACAAGTTACATGCCTCTTCTCAAAGATTTCTGAACAAACTGCAATGCTATGGCACCGAAGACTTGGTCATGCTAACGCCAAGAACTTGAATCGTCTTGCAAAGAACGAGATGGTCTGTGGTTTGCATGTCAAGGACTTTATCATGTTTGAGAAGTGTTGATGAGAATTGTTATCGAGAATTAAGAAAAGAAACAATAGATTTGAATGATGAAAGATGATGAACACACAGAGTAAATATTAATCAGATCTCATTTTTATTAAGATTGATTACAAAGTAAGCTGAAGAGAGATATTGTGTTTCGATATCATATCTCTACTTCAAGCCTAAGTCCCTATTTATAGGGAGCATACAAAAAATATACTAAGTCTATACTTTGACACTTCGCATACTACACTTCGCATACAAAATTGACTTAGTAAAATAATATACAAATGTGAATCATTACAATACACACTATTCGACTTTTACAACATACATCTACATTCTCCCCCTTTGTAAACAGTCGATGCAATTCAACTGAAAAGCTTTTGAATTGCAGAGTGAATTGTTCTTCGCACTTCTCCATACCAGGAGATCACCTTCTTCAAATCTCTCTTGTCACCTTCATTATTTTTCTTGCAATTGTTCATACGTACAATGAAGTGCGTATATTGCGAAGAATTGTATCTTTCAATCTCTGAAGCTTTGAATAGGAATTTCTTTGGTTTTCCTTTAGTGTCTCTACCTTAAAACACCATGCCAAAAGGTTTAAGGCATATCTCACCCACAACATACTTCGACAGAGCATATTGTGTCAAAGTATCTTCCCATGGAACTTTAACTTCTCTTCCTAGCACATTTGCTAACTCTTCATCAGTAAGTGTCAAACAATCGAAATAGTTGTCTATAAACGTCTTCACATGTGCGAATCCAACTTTAAACACATCTGTTTCCGAGCCTTTGAGTTTGTTTTCTTCCATATGCTTCAGAATAAGAGCTACTTGAATGAGATCGTTGCAATTCATCAACGGAAAATCAGCAACTGTGAAGTCGTATTGTTTGTTGTCAGCTCTGATGACAAAATATCGAAAATTTTGAAGCATGTCTTCAAACAGAACATCCTTCTTTATTGTTAGCACCTTCTTGATCTTCATCAGGGACCAAACTTCATCTGGATTCTTCCCAAGAACAACATGAAATCTGATTTTCATATGAGTGTAGTCATCCGGATTATCGAATTTCTCACTGATCTTGTATTGAGCTGTGATAAACAACATTTCATTAATTGGGAAGTCCAACTGACAGTGATCTGATTTTGCAATATCGTAACTTCTTTTAGGCTTCTTCTCGAACTCATACATCTCCCTTCCTACAACTTTCGACTCTATAGTTTCGTAAGAGTAAAGTTTCGCAGGATCTCCTTTGTTCATGGAGGGAGGATCACTTGCCCATTGTTTCATGATGCTCTGAACTTGTCTTATCCTTTCCAATTCAGCCTCAGCATCAGCTTTTAACTCCTCCTTCGACTTTTCGTACAAGATGCCTTTTCCTTTTCCTGTTACATCTTTCTGAGGTTTTGAGCTAGAACCTCCTTCGTTTTCTCCAACAACAATTCCCTTGGAAATTGTTTTTGTGGTTATTGTTGTTGAAGAAATCGGTTTTGTAGGAATTGGAAGAGTTGCAACCAGTTGAGTCGAAATCACTTTTCCCACTGTTTTAGCCTCATCTTCTTTGCTTCGACTTTTCTCTCCCCCTTGCACCCCTGTGAAAACAGGTGGAGCACCCTTCGGAAGTAAAGAAGTGAAGTTTGTAAGCAGAGCAAGAGCCTTTTGAATAGCTTGTTCTAAAGTGTTAATCTTTAGAGACAAGAATTCAGGAGTAATGATTTGCGAAGATGATGAATGTGAAACGGCTATTTTAAGCTCAGTGACCAATTTGATCAAGTGATCAAACTTCTCCATTGTGGCAGCTTTCTGATCTTCAACAACAGGAATATTATTTAGTTTGTGGAGTTGAGAAGAAATTTCCACAATTTGCTTTTGAAGATCTACTTGTCTCGTATGCACATCTTGAAGATCCTTCGCAAGTTCAGACTTCAATTCTTGAATTTTGAAGTTGACATCCTCACGAACTTTCTTGACGTCTTGTATAAAAAGAATGTGTCGTTCTTTTGTAGCAGCTTTAAGATCGTGAACTGCAGACGTAAAATTGTTCCCTTGTGCTTTCACTCTGAGCTCATTGTTTTTATCGGACTGATCTACTTTCTCCATGATTCTTTTCTTAGCACCTTTAATCATGACATCAACCTCCATTGCTGATATCGAAGACATTCTCCCAGAATCGGCTTGCGATTGGATAATAGCCTTCAACTTTTGATTTAGTATTTTAAACTGCTTTCCTGTCATCAGCATATGATCAGGAATGTCTTCTTCGTCTGAATCAAAAGGAATGTCATCTAGAATTCCTCCAAAAGCACCTCCTTCGACTTCAGAATCAGACATTTGTTGCGAAGGTGGAGGATTTTCAGGTGATTGGGATGGAAAAAGTGTGGTGAATGGGTTTTGAAGGGCATGATCAAAGATGGATGAAGTGGTTGATAAAGTGGTAATAGGTAAGGATGTTTGTAGTGTGGATGCAACACTCGGGATAGGTGCCCCCGTATCAGATACGTTGACAACCATATCCGAAATAGGTACCTCCTCAGAAGCTGACTTGGTAAGAACTATTTCGAGTGGTTTGGAAATGGTAGTAGAAATTTGCGAAGTTGAAATGATTGGTAAAGAGACATTTACCATAGTTGTGACAGGTGGAGTTTCTGGGACAACTTCTTCATCTGATGATTCATTGCGAATCACCATCTTCCTCTTCTTAACCAGCGCTCGTTGCATGTTTTTCGCAACATCTTCTGCCCGTTGGCGTTTCGTTCCTGGAGACACTGGGGTAGGAATACTGCGAATAGTAACTCCTTTACTACTCACTTCCGCTTTGCGAATTTGTTTTAAAACCCCAGACTTGGAAGGTAAAACTTCCTTCTTCGATACTTCATCTTGTACAGTTGGTGAAGATGAACCCTTCGCACTTTTCTTGCTAACCTTCTTTTTCTTTGACAATGTAGCAACATCTGGTAACATGCCGGTTTGATCAGCTGTATCAATGTTTCGCAAATATCTCACCAACACTTTGTGAGTGGGAGAAACTTTGCGAAGCATCACATCCGGAATACGAGCCACTCGAGTAAAAATGGCTTCATCATCTTCAACCACTTTGGGAAATTGGTAGAACGAAAATTCAGCAACTTCGACATCTGTCATGATTGGAATTGCTTCTTTATCGTATACTTTCTCCAGGATCAAACTCCAGTATCTGGCACAAGATATCCCCTTCTCCGAATTTGTGTTTTCCAAGCTTTTCACAAATTCTTTCCATAGCTGAGTGGCATAATCGACATTGATGTCATAGTAGATACCCATTACCATGGCATAAAATTCGACTCTTCCTCTATCCAAGCCGACTGATCTTCCGGTAAGACACCGTAGAAAAATACCAAAAAGAAAATTCCAGATGCATGGTAATCCCGATTTCCGGAAGTTACTGATCTTCTCCAACTCCGGTTGATGTCCCATCTCATTGAACATATGAATTATCTGGGAGTTTACAGGTTTAACAAACGGTGGGTTGTTTGGAATCTGCAAGAACTCCACAAACAAGTTCTTTGACAGTTTAACCCTTTTGTTGTTGATGAGATTGAAGGTAATCACATCCGTCGTGTGATTGTATGAAGCTGTGGAAGCAGCACGAGATAACCACACCATCGGAACTGGGAATGATCGGAACATGGCAGTTGATAATGGTGATCGTTTTAAAGCCACGATAAGCATCTTCAAGTCTTCTGGATACACAGAAACGTTGGGATCAACTTGATAATTGGTGCTTTGAATCTTCATAAGTGATTGAGAAAGAACCTCATCAGTGTTGGAATTTGTAGCTGCCATTGTTAGGGTTTGAAAGAAATTTGAATTTTGGATCAAGATGAAAGCTTTGAAGTTTTGTGAGAATTCTTGTTTGCGTAACCGTACACAGTGTTCTTGATCCCCCTTTTATAGGTTACTCAAGATTGATTTGAAATTAAAGCGGGATACATTTAATGTTATCCGATGTGGCACCTTGAAACTCGGATCATTACTGTAAAAGATGGCTATGTTTCAAAAAGTAACTATCACATCTCCTCAAAAACCGGATAGAATACCAACCATTTTGAGTATACAGCCTGCAAGTATCCGTTATAGAATTCGAACCGGTAAAACCCTTCGCATGGAAGCAAGGCTCTTTCACTTTTGGGATTTAAAGTGAAGTCATATGCCAGACTTGCGAAATCATCAGTCTAAGTTGGTTTTACTCAGAACCTCAAGGATTTCGTGTGTGCAATGTGTCAATGGAATAAGATAAGAATCAAGAAACTTTGGAATGTTGTGATGTCAAAGAGTTAATTTGACATGAATGTAGTAAAACCCCAGGCAAAGGTTGCTTCGTTAATCATCAAGAGAGATAATCAACAGCTTGTGTAGTTTCCCGTGAATTACAATCGAATACTTGTGAAGAAGTATCAAAGGGCTTCTTTTAAAAGTCATATGGGTTGGTTTGAAATTTCATTACATATCAGCCTTAACATAAGGCGAGAAAGTGTAAATGAAGTTACTTGTTTGACCAGTGTAGTTAGTGACAAGTTGGCTTGTGAAAATATTTATCATGACAAGAATTTGCAAATGAAACTTACAATGAAATCATATTCAAAAGAAAATTTGTTTTGGATCTTGTTGGGTAACAAACATTCTTGGTTGTAAATATTTGATCAAGACCACGCATGCGAATTGAATATGATTTGAAGTTTCGAAATTTTTGATACTGAAACAAAGGTTTCGTAAAAATCTGGAACAAAGTTCCCCGTCAATTCCTTAAGATGTATGATTTTTGGGTTTCACTTTCATCATGGACTCATGATGTTAGATCGTTAACACAGAGTTGTGATCTGTCTAGGTTTTGATTGGTTTGACCAAAAACCTCAAGGACAAATCTTCGTTAAATTTTTTTTTTTGGATTTTAAGAACAGTTTGGTTTAAAAAGATTGGTTAAGAATCGAAGTGTACCTCTGTTATATTTGGACAAAACAGAAAACTCTTAACTCATTTGAGAAGAGTAAGGTAGCTCATTTTGACTTATGCGAATATAAGCCTTATTGGGAAGAAATTTTCTTGAGAAAATTTCATTAAGGCTTTCTTGTCACACATAGAGTCATGTTGAGGCTTTTGGTCTACATACAACAACATGCTTCTAGGGACATCCTAACTAGTTTGTAAAATAAATTTAATACTTTCCCATGGAAACACAAATGTATAACCTCTTCGCATTGTTGCCCATAATGATTATGAGCTCAGATGCGAAAAAATGTGGTTGCGAAGCC
The DNA here is from genome assembly GCF_051521515.1 of Lactuca serriola. Lineage (NCBI taxonomy): Eukaryota > Viridiplantae > Streptophyta > Magnoliopsida > Asterales > Asteraceae > Lactuca > Lactuca serriola. Next base: position 56,574,212 of record NC_136411.1, on the reverse strand, counting down.
ATGCGAAGCCTCTGAATGAACAGTAACCTCTGAATGATTTTGACTCTTAGCTGCTGAACAAAACTTTTATTCTTGTGTTGACGAAAGGGAATTCACATTAATCATCCCCAAACCTGCTAAAATTCGAACAAATGATTTTTCATTAAGAGGTTTTGTAAAAATATCAGCAAGTTGTTCAGTTGTTTTGACAAAATGAATTTCAATATTCCCATCTTCCACATGATCTTTAATGAAATGATATCGAAGAGCAATGTGTTTTGTCTTTGAATGTTGCACTGGATTGTGACAAATGCGAATTGCACTTTGTGAATCACAATACAAAGGAATCTTTTTCATGTTTATTGCATAATCATGAAGTTGACTCTGAATCCAAATAATTTGCGAAGTACAAGCAGCCGCATATATGTATTCTGCCTCAGCGGTTGATATAGCCACACAAGTCTGTTTCTTTGATTGCCAGCTCACTAACTTTCCATCCAATAGTTGACATCCACCAGTCGTACTTTTTATATCCAAAGTACACCCTCCTAGATCGGAATCTGAAAAAGCTTGAATGAAGAATCCTGTTTTCACAGGATACCAAAGTCCTAAAGAAACAGTTCCCTTTAGATAGCGAAAAATATTTTTCACTACAGTCAAATGAGGCTCTCTTGGATTAGCTTGATATCTAGCACAACAACAAACTGAAAACATAATATCAGCTCTACTTGCAGTTAAGTACAATAAAGACCCTATCATGCTACGATACAGTGTTAAATCAACAGCAGGAGCATCTAACGAAGGAGTTAGTCTTGTTCCTACTGCCATAGGCACTCTGAGCTTTGTGCTATTAAGCATTCCAAACTTTTCAAGCAAGTTATTCGTATATTTTTCTTGATTGATAAAGATTCCTTCCCTATTCTGTCTTATATTTAAACCAAGAAAATTATTAATTTTTCCCATCACGCTCATTTCAAACTGACTTTTCATTAAATTTTCAAATTCAATTGACAATGCTGGATCAGTTAAACCAAAGATAATATCATCAACATAAATTTGAACAAGCATTAGATGACACCCAACTTTCTTGCAAAATAATGTGGGTTCAACTGATCCTTGTTTAAATTTAGATTGTTTCAAGAAATTTGTAAGTGTTGCGTACCAGGCCCTTGGTGCTTGTTTTAACCCATATACAGCTTTGTCAAGGACATACACATGATCAGGATGCTCATTGTTTACAAATCCTGGTGGTTGTTCAACATACACTGTTTCTTCGAGTTTTCCATTTAAGAATGCACATTTAACATCCATTTGATAAACACCAAAGTCTTTGTGAGCTGCATAGGCTAAAAATATGCGAACTGCTTCAAGTCTTGCAACAGGTGCAAATGTTTCTTCATAGTCAATGCCTTCTTGTTGTGAATAACCTTTTACCACTAGTCTTGCTTTATTTCGAATAATATTTCCATCTTTGTTGGTTTTGTTTTTAAAAATCCATTTTAATCCAACAATTGAAACATCAGAAGGTTTAGAAACTAATCTCCAAACCTTGTTTCGTTCAAATTCAGCCAATTCAGATTGCATAGCAACAACCCAATCTGAGTGTTCCATAGCATTCTTTACAGTTTTTGGCTCTATTTTCGAAATAAAAACATTAAACATACAAAGTTCTTGGTTTTCATTCAATACCTCATTTTTCGCACGAATTTGAGCCCTAGTTAACACACCTTCTTGTGGATTACCAATTACTTGTTCTTTTGGATGATTTCTTGTCCATTTCTCAAGTGGTGGAAATTTTGAATCAAATTCTAAAGGTGCATCTTCATACATATCTTCATTATCAGATCCTGCAACAGAAAAGTTATCATTAACTTCATGAAATTCTTCATTTGTATCAAGATTAATTGTCTCTGTTTCATCATGCTCCCCCTCAACATGATCTGTATCTTGATACTCCCCTTCAAAATGATATTCTTGTTGATTTTGCGAATGCTCCCTCTCAATTTTATATTCTTGTTGATTTTGTGAATGCTCCCTCTCAATTTGATGTCCTTGTTGATTTTGCGAATGCTCCCCCTCAATTTGATGTCCTTGTTCCCTATGAACATCTGGTGTGCTTTCACAAGTTATCGTTGATTCATCAATATGTTTTGAGGATTCTGATGTTTGATTATCAGGAGCATTATTTTCTGCATCAATGGCCCTGTCAGGAATTCAAAAAATTAAGTCATAATCAAAATCATTGATTTCAGAATTATCAGTTGGAGTATTTGAATCTACAAGTATTGGTTTATTATCAAATTTACTATCAATTTGTTTAAGATAGTAATCATCAAATGTTAAATTGAAAGTTTCTTCAATTTTTCTTGTTCGTTTATTTAGCACTCTGTATGCAACTGAATTCTGTGAATATCCTAAGAAGATGCCTTCATCAGCTTTAGCTTGAAACTTGGACAAATTATCTTTTAGATTCATGATAAAGCACCTGCAACCAAAAACATGAAAGAATTTTACATTAGGTTTCCAATTATTGATTATTTCATATGGAGTAACATTAAATCTTCGATGAATGTATGATCGATTCTGAGTAAAACATGATGTGGACACAGCTTCTGCCCAAAGATATTGAGGTAGATTCGCATATGTCAACATGGTTCTGGCAGCTTCGCATAGAGATCAATTTCTTCTTTCAACTACACCATTCTGTTGTGGTGTATATGGTGATGAAAAATTATGCGAAATGCCTTTGCTTTTGAGAAAACTGTCAAGAGTTTGATTTTTAAACTCAGAACCATTATCACTTTTAATTTTTCGTACATTCTTCTTCAGACTAACTTCAATCTTTTTGATAAAATCAATCATCGTCTGAGCAACTTCAGATTTCAACCTGAGAAAAAACACCCACGTAAATCTAGAGAAATCATTTACAACAACTAAAATATACCCCTTTTTGTTTATTGTTGCAACAGTTGATGGTCCACATAGATCAATGTGAAGAAGTTCCAATGGATCTACTATTTTTGAATCTATCACAATCGGATGACCCTTTCGATGTTGTTTTCCTTGTTCGCAAGCTGCACACAAAGAATCATTGTCAAATTTTAGTACTGGTAACCCTCGAACTAAATCTTCAGTTACAAGTTTATTTATATTTCGAAAGTTCAAGTGTGACAATCTTCTATGCCAAAGCCAACTAAGATCATTGGATGCTTTTGATAGTAAACACACAGCTGGTTTTCCTACAATCGGTTTGATGTCCAGTGTAAACATATCACAATATCTTTTGGATTTGAGGAGTATTTCATTCGTCTTGACATTTGAAATGATACTTCCTTCTTCATTGAATACAACTTGATTTGCAGTACCCACAACAAGTTGTGATACACTTATCAAATTATGTTGAAGTCCTTCAACATAGGCCACTCTGTTTACTGTGAATTTTCCATTTGTGACTTTCCCATATCCTTTCACTTGACACTTGTGATTATTTCCAAATTTGACAACTCCAGCATTTTCCAAGGTTCTGTAATCTCGCAAATTTTCTTTTCTTCCAGTCATGTGACGAGAGCAATCACTATCAATGTACCATTTCATATCATATTGCTCGTCACATATCACCTGCATTTATTGAAAAAATTTAGGAACCCAAGACTTTTTGGGTCCATCATTAGTAGAATGAAACAAATTTTTGGAATTTAAAAACCATGTTTTCACTTTGTTTGTAACAGAATCAATTATATCAACATCATCAGTTCTAGATTTTGAAATATAATCATTCAATAATTTTGGATTTCCATTAATTGTAATCTTATCCTTCACAACATTCGCATTTTTGATAACTGGTTTCCATTTTTGAACTGGAACTTGCAAATTATGAGATGATTCACTTTCAATTGAAGAATTATTTGTGAACTTATCAAATGCACTTTTGATTTGTTCTTCTGAAAATTTTCCACTTTGATATTTCTTTCCTTTCCCTTCAAACCAATGATTGATCGTACTAACATCAGATTTTCCTTTTGTATATGAAACTTTGGTTGGCTTTGATATTGAAGGATTTGGAAAATTTGGTTGTTTTGGTGAAAATTTCATTTTGACTTGAGTTAAGTTCTTCAAACTTGATGAAGTATTCGTGAATTTGCCAACATTTTGAAACTTTTGATTATTTGCAAATTTTTGCGAATTCTCAAATTTTCGATTGTTGTCATATTTGCGAACATATGGAACCTTGTCAACATAGTTTATTTGTTTATGAAAACTTGAATATGTTTTTGTGTTTTTATTTTGAAATTTTGATGATGTTTTTGAAATTTGTTCTTTTTCATCTCTTAATTTTTCATTAGACACAACTTGCCAGAATATTGCTTTTCTTGCTTTTCTTTTTGAAACATTATTTTTTGTTAAAAAATTTCCAACCATCAATTTGAATTCATGAGAATTTAGTTTCACTTCAACCTTTGGGTTTTCAACTTTTTCAAAAATTTTGTTTGATTTTTCACCTTTAACCACCCATTTTTGTGATGATTTTCGTTTTTGAAACACATAAGGATTTTTGGTTAAATTGTTTTCTTCTGTGTTTTGATTTGCGAAAAAACCTTCAGTCGTGGACTTTTGATTATCTTTTTCAATCATTTTATTGAAATCAGGATGAACTTTCTCAGCATTTCCAGTAGTGACAAAAACTTGATTTGGAAAAATGGTTTTATCAGTACATACAAAATTTGGATATACCACAGTGTTGGTTTCCAAATAATGTGCGCCTTTATCATTTAAAATTTTGTCAAATTCTGTTGTATTTTCAAACACTTGATCAACTACAACCCTTTGAGGTGTTTCAGTTGAAACTTTCTTTTCTTCTTTATTTACATCTGTGTCATCAGATTTCCAGCTTTCAACTTCCACATTATCAAACTTACAATGTTGCGAAGTTGAAGGTTTATCAATTTCATCCTCTATTATTGAATCAACTATTATTTCTTTACCTTTGATCTTAGATGTGATATTAATGATTGACAATTGAGAACAATCAACCTCTTCTTCCTCTTCTATTTCACTGATTTCACTTACATTATCAGAATTTTCATCAATATCAGCATAATTCAACTGTGAGGAAAGAGTTGAATTTTTAGTTTTCTTTATGATTTTCACTTGTTCACTCTTTGTCAAACTTTCATTGACAATGTTAACCAACTCATCAGCATTCAGAAATTCATCAATTTTGACAATACCATAAGTATATCTATCATCAGGTATTTTGTCAAATTGAGCAATTGTGCTTTCGCAAACATAAGAAACAACATCAACTTTTTCACGTTCATACTCAAGAAAAGGTAAAAGTTTTCTATGTTGTTCTTTGCTAATATCAGAAGAATGATGTAAAGCTGTTAATTTTGCATACAAACGTTTTGCAGAATTACAATATATGTTTCTCTGTGCTAGTAATAACCTAACATCGTTAGTAAGATTATTCCTATCACAATCTATATTTTTGACTTGCATTTCCAATTTTTCAACTCTGCTCTTCTTTATTTCTAAATCTCTTCGTGTCTCACTAAGTTGCACATTTAATTTCTTAGCTTCATTACTAGCAGACACAATAACAGAATCAAAATAAGCCACAGTATCATCAAATGAAACAATTTCAGCATCATAAGCAGATAAAGGAATATTAAAAGATTCAAGAATTCCACGTACCTTGGTTGTCATGGGTGACTTGTCAGTGGATTTAGACACAAAACATCTCCCTGAAATGTTTTCTTCGCAATCCTCAAAACTTGCGAACATTGCTCCATGTGTGGGATGCCTCATTTCCTCATCATCAGATCCTGAAGACCAGATCTGATAAGTTCCACTTTCTTCTTCAGCAGCTTCTCCCTTAGCAACTAATGACACTCCTTTGGTATTTGCACGTAATTCTTCAATCTTCTCGGAGTAGTATGCTTCATCTTTGACTTTTTCTTTCTTCTCATCTTTCTTTCGCAACATGCAGTCAGCTGCAAAATGATTCGCACCATTGCAATAATGACAATAAATTCCTGAATCACCTTTCAACTTTTTCTCTTCTTTCGCATTTTTCTGTTTTTCATCAATTTTCTCCATTTTCTTCCTTTCTTCCCCTCCAGTCTTTGTGACAACATTTTTCGCATCATTCATCTTTCCTTTTGGATTAAAAGGCTTTTTGAAAAAAAATTTAACTCTGTTGTTTGAATAGAATGCTAGTGCTTCATCATCGCAGTTCATCAAAAATCCTTCTTCATCCGAACCATCTTTTTCATCAGTTTCAGATACCTTTGAAACAAGAGCCAAAGGACCACCAATAGCTAGTTTTGATTCTTCATACATTTCTGAGACCTCACATTCATGTGTTTTTAGTTGATTGTAGAGATCATTCAATTTAGTTGTATCAAAACTTTGTTGATTCTTAATCATCATGCTCACACTTCGCCATTCCTTGCGAAGACCCATAATGAAAGTTAAATTGAATTCCATGAGAGATCTAGTGATACCATACCTATTGCAGCGAAACATAAGCTCATTCAGACGATCATAGTAACTTTCGAGAGTTTCTATATCCTTTTGTCTGAATTCCTTCAGTTCAACCAGACATTGCTTCACAAAATTGATCTTCGTCTTTTCGCTACCTTGATACTTCTCTTTTAAAGTATTCCAGATGTCTTTGGCTGTTTTACAACTACGAATGTAATTGTAAACCACAGGAGGTAGAGCACCTCTTAGTTCCCTCATGCACCTCTTTTCATTATTCTTCAGTCGTTTTCGTTGTTCTTCAACATCAGGAGATGCAGTGGATGATCCAATTTGTTGAACATTAGCAGGAGCTTGTACTATTCCATCGATACAATTCCAAAGTTCTTCATCAATTCCATTTAAGTAATCTTCCATTCTATCAACCCACTGATCATAGTATTCTAAAATCAACATCGGAATTTTGGTTGAGAAACCAAGCAAGTGAGAGAAAGAAGTCATTGTATTCATGTTGAAATTCGCCATTGTTGAACACAGAAAATATCTGAAAACTTGAAAACTTGATGAATTTCAGAATTCGATCAAATGAATTGATCAAAAATGACTAATCGATTACTCGACTTAACAATTCAAATAAAGAATCGATTCAAATCTGAAGATCAAAAGTGATTTTCAAAACCAAAATTGTGCTGAAAATTTTGAGTAAATTTTGCAACTCAAAAAACAAATGATTCTTATACGAAAATCAGATCTAAGCAGTTTGAATCCTGCTCTGATACCAATTGATGAGAATTGTTATCGAGAAGTAAGAAAAGAAACAATAGATTTGAATGATGAAAGATGATGAACACACGGAGTAAATATTAATCAGATCTCATTTTTATTAAGACTGACTACAAAGTAAGCTGAAGAGAGATATTGTGTTTCGATATCATATCTCTACTTCAAGCCTAAGTCCCTATTTATAGGGAGCATACAAAAAATATACTAAGTCTATACTTTGACACTTCGCATACTACACTTCGCATACAAAATTGACTTAGTAAAATAATATACAAATGCGAATCATTACAATACACACTATTCGACTTTTACAACATACATCTACAAGTGTGTGTCATGTGCCCAAGGTAAGCATCATAGAAAACCACACCTGCCAAAACAGGTCAAATCAATTAGTTAGGTGCTTCAATTGCTACATATGGATCTGTTCGGACCAATAAACGTTCTCAGCATTAACAAAAACTCCTATTGTCTAGTCGTGATTGATGATTTTTCACGTTTTACATGGGTTTTCTTTCTATCCAATAAAGCTGGAGTTGCTGATCTGATTAAAAAATTCATTGTGTTAATTGAGAACCAAACTAACAACAGGGTGAAGGCGCTTCGTACTGACAACAGAACAGAGTTTAAGAATTCTGTTCTCGATCACTTCTGCGCAGAAAAGGGTATTATGCGTCAATACAGCTCCGCTCACACACCCCAACAAAATGGTGTTGCTGAGAGGAAACAGAACTTTGAAAGACGCCGCAAGGACGATGCTGTGTGACTCCAAACTGTCAGTCTTCTTTTGGGCTGAGGCGATAAACACTGCTTGCTACGTTCAGAATCACATGTTGATCAACAAATCTCAAATGAAGACTCCGTACGAGATTCTATATGGTCACAAGCCTTCAGTCAGTCATTTCCGTGTATTTGGCTGCCCTTGCACCCTTCTTCACTTAGAGTCCAGCCCAAAGTTCAACGCCAAAGCCAATGACTATTACTTCATAGGGTATGCTGCTCGCACCACCTATAGGGTCTATAATAAGAAGACTAAGCAAGTTATAGAATCTTATGACGTGCGCTGGTTGGAAGAAAATGAGACAGATGCTCGAGTAGGTCGGGATTGGTTGTTTGATTACACATCTCTGTTCAAAACTATAAATGTGTCTTCAGGTAGCTCATCTGGATCTATCTCCAATTCAAAGAATGTTTCTGAAGACGAAGACGAAGAAGTTGTATACATACCTCCAATGGTATCCTCTTCACAACCTAAGGGAGAGACTCCTGCTTCGTCTGACGGGGAGTCCTTCGCTTCACGTGAGGGGGAGTCATCTGTACATCCTGATAGTCCTAAATCTCCAGTTCAGAATACTACTCCTGATGCTGAATCAACACCACTCACTCCTATAGAAAGAGAGTTCATGTCTAAAGACTCTTCCACTACTACTTCAACATTTATGGAGCTACACTTTCCTGAAGACTTTTCAAATGAGTTTGTGGCAGAGTCGTCTAGCGTGACTCAATCAGCAACTGAGGGAGGTGTAAATATTCACAATCTTCCTGTCTCTCTAAATGACATCAACCAGGAAATACCCTCAAGGATTCAACGTGATTATCCGATCGACAACATCATTGGTCAGCTAGGCGATGCCGTTAAAACTAGAAGTCAGAATGGAGATGTCAATACATGTCTTTACTCTTGCTTTATCTCTCAAATAGAGCCCAAGAATGTTGAAATGGATCTGAATGAGCCTAGCTGGGTAGATGCAATGCATGAAGAGTTACGTCAGTTTGAAAAACTTGGGGTCTGAAAGTTGGCTGAGTTGCCAAAGGGCAAATAGTCTCTTGACACACGATGGGTCTATCGAAACAAGCATGATGATTCAGGGGTTATAGTGCGGAACAAAGCTAGATTGGTGGTTCGCGGGTTTCGACAAGTCGAGGGTCTTGATTACACTGAAGTTTATGCTCCAATAACTCGCTTGGAGGCTATTCGTATCTTCCTAGCATATGCTTCCTACATGAAGTTTACCGTTTACCAAATGGATGTCAAGACCGCCTTCTTGTATGGCAAGGTGAAGGAAGAAATTTATGTTGATCAACCTCTTGGGTTCGTTGACTCAAAATTTCCTAATCATGTCTACAAGTTGGACAAAGCATTGTATGGGCTACATCAAGCTCCTCGAGCATGGTATGCAACTCTGACAAAGCATTTGCTCGAGCATGGTTAAACTTGTGGCACTATCGATCAGACGTTGTTTATCAAGCATGTCAGTAATGATCAGATACTTGTGCAAATCTATGTTGACGACATTATCTTTGGGTCGACCAGTCTGCAGCTCTGCAAAGAATTCGAAGGTGTTATGAAAAAGATGTTCAAAATGAGTTCGTTGGGGGAAATGACCATGTTTTTGGGGCTTCGTGTCAAACAAAATTCAACCGGGGTCCTGTTACATCAAGCCAAGTATGTGGAAGATATTCTTGAGAAGTTCGGGTTTCACAACGCCAAATCTGCATCGACGCCAATGGCTGAAAGACCTCTCCTAACTCCAGATCCTGATGGCGAACCCGTAGATCAGACGCTCTACAGATCGATGATCGGATCACTGATGTATCTTACTGCAATCTATCCTGACATCATGTTTGCAGTTTGTCAATGCTCACGTTATCAGGCTAATCCTAAATTTTCACATCTTATTGTTGTCAAAAGAATTTTTCGGTATATCAAAGGTAGCCCAAAATTGGGTCTTTGGTATCCGAAGAATTCTGAATTTAACTTATATACTTTTGTTGACTATAATTATGGAGGCTGTGAGCTTGACAGGAAATCTACTTCAGGAGGGTGTCAATACCTTGGTGACAGATTAGTGTCATGGCAGTGCAAGAAACAACACACTGTTTCAACCTCAACAGCAAAGGCAGAATATGTTGTTGCATCTGCTAGCTGTTCTCAAGTTATCTGGATCCAACATCAGCTGTTGGACTACGGTTTGAATTATTTAGAAACCCCCATTTACTGTGATAATGAGGCCGCAATCCAAATTTCCAAAAATCCAGTCCAACACTCTAAAACCAAGCACATCGATATTAAAATTCATTTTATCAAAGACTATTATGAACGTTCGCTAATACGGCTCGAATAGGTTCCCACTTTAAGTAATGTGGCGGATTTGTTCACTAAGCCCTTTAACAAAGCTCGCTTCGATGTGCTTGTGGGATTTCTGAAAATGATTCGTTTTGAGGATTAAGTTTTTTTATTTTTTTCTTTTCTTAATTCTTCTAAAATTTTTAAATTTGTTTTGGTTTCTGTAGGTAGGTTAATTTAAATTTGCACATTTCATTTTATTTTTATTCTCACTCATGCACAAATTTAGGGGGAGAAAAATCCAAAAATCCAAAAACAATAAAATATCCAAAAACAATAAAAAATCCGGAAAATTAAAAATATTGCTGAAAGTCTTGTTTGCAGGTGTTGTATTAGGAAATAAAAATTAGCAAGTGATAAAGGGCAATCTGAATCTGCGTAACATACCCAAGTTGAATCCTCTACGCTCTGTGCTCGATGTGCTGGTAGGCACGAAAGATTTTAAATGGACTTGACTAGGGAGAGTTGAACTTAATGAATTTAAGTACTTGACAAACATTGACCTAGTTAGATCCAGTTAGCCTGACAATACGACGCCCAAATAGGTTGAGCAGGGAGAGATACAGGGGAATCTACTGGTCACACTAAAAAACCCGTATCTAGAACTGTGGGTTCACTTTTCCTCGATGTGCGGATTCTATCCTTAATTCCGGTTGGATGGGGTGACTGGGTAATTCCGATAAATTAGGTCTGTAGAAGGTTATTTTCTTTCTTTATGTCTGTTAGTCATATGTTGCCACCTCTGTGTGATCGAGAGATCCGACCTAGACTGTAACATATGCAACTCTATCTCTCTGCATCTTCTATCTATGCAATTCTTTCTATCTGTTAGCCATATATTGTCTCCTCTGCGTGACTCAAATCCGACCTGGTACATAGTATATGCACCATTCTCTTCTCAATCCCTCTAAAAACTTCAGTTAGTCATATGTTTCATCCTTTGAGTGATTGGAAGAGATCCGATCTGGATGTACATCATATGCATTCTAAATCTATCTTCTCTCTTAATAATTGTCTGCTTACCCGGTGTAAGGAGTACTTTGGAAGTCCTTGATGGCTGGGGCATATCAGGAAGCGGGAAACACATTATAGTGCAATTAAAATTGGACACATACAGATTGTCTGTAGATCTCGCTGCTCAATTTAGGTGGACAACAATATCCCTGGTTGTTGTCAAATAAATGGTCCTTAAGAAATTTACTTAAGAATAAGGGCTAAAAATGTCATATTATTGGTAATCTGTCCAAAATTATGTCACAAATGTTTCGTGTTTAAGTGGACCACAATACTGGCGATCGATCAGACGAAGATGTGAAAATAAGGGTAATTGATGGGATTAAAACAACTTTTAATCTATGAAGATCGATTAGATCTTGAACAAGTATATGAATATGAAACAGTAAAAATGCAATAATAAGAACAAAACAGCTTGAATCAAACGTGTCGAATGATTAAATAAAATCCTTAGAAGAGCTCGATTAAGAACATCAACTGTAAAGGATTAGAAGATTACAAGAACGATTACAGAAAAATATTGTACTCTTGATCAATCGCTATATCGATAATCTCTAGAATCTTAACCTAATATGCATGCAAGCATTTAACTTATATACAATACATAAAAGGCTCTCGGTTGGACAGGCCCAAACCGAGAATACAAGGCTAAACAACGAGCCCAAAAGACGCAACATCAAAACTATCTTCAACCCAACAATCTCCCCCTTTGCGTCAATTTGGAGCGAGACCTTCACTTCTTACTTGGGCCGGCAGCTGAAGCTGGTACCTTCTTCTTCACGGTGCTAAACAGACACTTGGTTATGGAGAGGATGGTCTGTCTAAACCGGATGTACCAATTGATCATATCATTGAAGTACTTGATGTCATCAGCCAAATTGTCTTTACACTGCTTGATGATGAATAAGACGTGCTCCAAGCAAGTTGTGGTGAAAAGATGTTTGTCAGCTAAAGCGAAGAGACATTTCTGTCCTTCGGCTCTAGTGAACATCACAGAGTTTCGCGTCGGATCTATCTTGCCCATTTGCATTTGATTTAGATCACTGGCCGATCCCACAGATGCAACTTTCGGTTTCTTTTTAAAAACTGTGGCGACCTCCTGATCCATTAGGGCCACCTCCATGATATAGCATGCCAGCATCCTTTTGACATGGTCTATGATGGGACCATATTCAGATTCATTTGTCAGCAGGATATTGTATAAGACTATCCAATCATGAGGATTCAGATTGGGCAGATCCGCCAGGGAGATGATGTGGGCAGTTCTTGCAGATCCTCGGATGAGCTTGAACTTAACGTTTGTGAATCTCCCCACGGCATAAGGCTTCAGCACCCGAACATTAACAATCTTCTGGGCGCTCCATGTAAGGTATTGAGGGCGAGCGGCTTCCAGGTAGAAGTCAATGAGCTCCCTGTCAAGCTCATCGTTCGGATGCGGGACTTCGAAAATGTTAGAGAAGGCGTGGAAAATGAACGCCTTTCGAGTCAGCGGCATATCAAACTGCGAATCGATAGAGTTGTTGCAGTCGAATGATATCACCGGCTCGAGCCATAGTATGCTTGGAGTCTCTATGGCCTCTTTTATCATACGATCCCTGGTCCAGGCAGGGAAGAGCAACTTTCGGCTCTCAAGGAGATCGTGGGCTTCTTTTTGCTTTCGTTCGGCTTCTTCAGCCTCACGCGCCACACGACTGGCATCGTCTTTAGCATTGCGACTATTCTTTCTTTTTAACATGTCCGCAATGGTCTCCTTGTCTTCATCTTCATCTCCTCCCTCTGCTATGTTTTTGCCCTTGTTCTTCACACCCGAACCCGAGGCATGACCAGTTGGGGGTGGTTCGGTTGTGTGAGTCGCATTGGAGGAAGGAGGTGGTTTCGATCCTTGCTTCATATCTCCCCCTTGTTTCGGAATGGACACGAAACTCGGTAGGCCTTCAATTTTACTTAAAAGGTCCATGGCCGGAGATAGTTTTTCAGCGAGGGTACGCCTCACTGAGTGGTTAAGGATGGGGTCGTGTGCTTACAGGATGTTTGAGAGAGCTGCGTGGACATCCGAAACACACGTCTTTATGACCTCCCTCTGGGACTTGGAAAGCTGCGTGCTCTTGACCTTCAGGGCGGTAGTCTTACTTGCCAAGACGTCCATCATAGAATTTTCTGCCGCAAGATCCTCTTGTAGTTTTGCCAAGCGGGCATCGATGGAGGCACGAAGTGCCGAGTTGTCGTCGCTAAGATTTTGTCTGAGGGTAGCGAACGAAGATAACTCCTTCGAGACAAACTGGGCCAATTGTTGAACAACTGGTTCCAGAGTTGTCTTAGTGGCTTCGACATTCTCCTGCAAAGACTGCAGCAGGATAGAAGCGTCATTGAATAGTTTATCGACTTTTGCGGTCGCTGCCTCACAGGCTCGGGTGGAGGCGTCTATAGCAGCAGTTGCTGAGGCGACAGAATCATTTTGAGCCCTGGAGAAGGCGTCAACGATTTTCTGAAGGGCAGATTCAGACAAAGATGACTGCTGGTTGGAAGAGGAGGCGAGAAGTTGATCAACCTTCTCGTTAAGCTCGCGAAGATGCTTCCGTGTCACTGGAGCATCATCCTCCTCATCACTCTGAACTTGAAACGGACTATAGTAGACCAAATCAAAGTTCATGTGATCACAACCAAGGTATTGATCACCGCCATCGGAGGCGTCTTCTGGAGATTGAGGTGGTGGTGAAGCTGGGGGTGTTATTGGTTTGGTTTGTTCTGGTTGGGTGGGTGGGGGGTTAGTTTCGGGTGGTGGTTGTGTATGGGTAGTGTCGGTTTGAGGAGGTTCGGTTACAGGAGGAGTTTCGGTGACTGGTGGTGTTTCGGTTGATGTGGTGAATATGGGTGGAGGTATAGGGATAGAGGTTGGGGGAATTGTGGGGTTTATGGTGGGAATGGAAATAGGAATTGTGGGTGGAGGTGAAGGAACTGGGGATTGATGAAGTTCCATGTCTGGGGTTGGGGAACGAGGAGGTGTGTTGCCTCGTTGAGGAGATTCGTTTCCTTGTGATCCCTCAGAGTCCGAACTCCCACCTTCGGATTCGCTTGAAGAGGAGGGAATGACGAGCTTTCGCTTCTGTTGGGTCTTCCTCCTTTTCGGTTGTGGGGATGAAGCAGCCTTTGGTTGTTTTCGCTTCTTGGGAGAAGGTCCCTTTGGAGCCTTGGACACTTGCTTCCCCTTCTCAGCCTTTTTACCCCTGGCTACCGGTTTGTCGGCATCATGAATCGATCGCAGCATGTCCGGTGTCAGTTCCCTCGGACCAGTTGGCTGAGACTCCTTTATCGTCCGGATCATTCTACTGTCTGAGGGCACACTTCCATACATTGTCTTCGGGATGGAGCCAATAAATGAAAATTTTGATGCATCAGAGACGATGATCTTCTTGGTATGGAACATACCAATAGAAGACATCGATGCACCATCAGCAGTTGGGACATCAAACTTGTCCATGGCCCATCTTGTTATCAAGATCTAGAACCGGGCCAGCGACACCTCGGAGTGTCGGGAAGAGGAAGAGAGGCTCTGAATCAGCTGTTGCCAGAGGACAAACCCATAGTCCAGGTTTATCCCATTGTACACTCCGTACATTATCGAAAGGAAAAGACGACTTGCACCGTCAGATCCTGAGCTCCTCTCTGACAGTCCCTTGAAGAGAACTGTAAATAACCCATTCCACAGGGGCGGTAGGCAGGACTTCTTAAACCTGGCGACGGAGGTGAGAACCTCTGTGTAGCCCATGTTGTAAAACATGCTGTAGAACATCCCATCCGGAATCGTGTCCGGGTGAACTCGCGATGAATCAGCTGCAAACCCTAACAAAGTGCAGAAACGGGGGCGAGAAATTGAAGTCTTGTGTTCTCCCACTTCAAAGAATACTCGGTCGACGGCCTTGTCGTAGTAAGCCGTCGCATAGACCTGAGATAAGGCCACCATTGGCACCGATTCAATCCGTGACAGTGCAGGAGCGAGCTGGGAGTACTTGAGGCATTCGATGACCGGCGACATGTAGGAATCATACGCCAGTGGGTTCAGATCAATGACAAGGCATTGTTGGGGTCGGATGGGAAGAATTTGAGAAGTTGCATGAACGGAAGAAGATTCAGCCATTGTTGTAGGTTTGGAGAAGAAGATGACCGGGAGAGTGTTTGGAAGTATTTTTGCTTTGGAAATTATGGAGGTAGTAAAGAGGTAAAAGGTGGTGTTGAAGGCTTTTTATAGTGGGTGATAGGAGAGAGAAAAATCGTT
Organism: Lactuca serriola; assembly: GCF_051521515.1. NCBI lineage: Eukaryota > Viridiplantae > Streptophyta > Magnoliopsida > Asterales > Asteraceae > Lactuca > Lactuca serriola. The sequence goes on along the minus strand of NC_136411.1, from coordinate 56,558,553 downwards.
TCAAATCTCTTATGGAAATACGAAACGGGTTTTTGATTGACTGATTGGTGACAGTTGGGGCGTGCGATGATCATGTAGGAGAGAGAGTGTCAGTTTCCTAGGATTACGCCGCCCAATAAGCGCCGGTTCAGAGAGAAGAACCGTTTCCATTTCCACACGCACCTTTAATGCCAGATTGATGACGCTTCAATATCACACACGCGTCCATAAGTGTCAGAAAAAGCGCGGCCGATTCAAATTCACGCGCCCTCCTTTTTACCGTCGTTTGAATTTCTATCCATTTAACTCCCGCTGAGTCAGCAACGTTTTGTCTTTTCCCCTTTAAACGGCTGTTTTCAATTAATGACCCACGTGGCTGATTTTTGACCACAACTTCATTAGTAACCATCCAGTAATAATCCAGCCTGTAAAGTAATTAGTAACGGAATTTTGGAAAATCTTGGATTTTCGTGCAAAGAGTGTAAAAGAAAAAGAAATAAAGCAACTCTTTTTAGGATAATCTGTGATGTCAATAACGACACAAAACTGATGATCCCGGGCACGAATCTCTTCCTTCAAGATCAAGAGAGACCTCAAAGTGTTAAAGTGGAATCCCGTTGAATTACGATCAAACATTTATTAATAAATGTCGAAAGGCCTCTTTTAATAAGGCTAATTAAGGGTGGTTTCGCTTTGTTTCAACAATTCAAGTCTTGATATAAGAACGAAGGTGAACAAAGTACTTGTGAGACCGGTGTAGTCTATTGAACAAGTAGGTAGGAGTTGATTTTATAATGGCTTGGATTAATATGAAATCTCAGAAAAAAAATGTAAAACTGGATTCCTTGGGAAGAAATGTTATGGTGTGTAACAATTTCATTGGAATCACGTAAAAGAAAATTTGAGATTCCATGAAGGTACATTCGTCTATTCATTGGTGAAAACTTGATCAAATTAATTGGTCACCGTCAATTCGTTGGTGTTGAATTTTGGGTTTCACTCAGCTCGTAGTGGCACAAAACTAAGATCATAAACACAGATGTTGTGTAACCATAAACCTCAGTGGTAGTTTCTGAGAGTCTCAAGGGTTACAGTGATGAAACGAATGTAATGGAGAAGTGTAATGGAGAAGGTGTAAGAAAACATAGTACCTCTGCTGCGAAAATAAAGACCAAGCAGGAGACTCTTAACTCATGTGAGAAGAGACTGAGGTAGCTCACGATTAGAATAAATGAGTTAGCCTTATTGGGAAGACAAGGTTTGTGTATACCAGGTCATGAAGGCTATTATTCAAAATCTTATGAGGCTTGGGACACATACAGCAGCATGCTTCTAGGGACACTTAAGTAAGTCATCAAATGTATTCCCATAAACGAATGAGCACACAAAGAAAAATAAATAAAATATTTTTGGAGTTTTTGAAATTTATAATAAAAAAATAAAAAATAAAATAAAAAAAAATAAGAGTTAAAATAAAATTAAGACCTAAACAACAAAAAAAACTCTTGAAAAAAATGAAAAACCGAACCCGAACGTTCGGTTGGTTTCGGTTCTAGAAAATTTTGAAAAACCGAACCCGAACCTTCGGTTGGTTTCGGTTCCACAAAATTTTGAATAACCGAACCCGAACCTTCGGTTGATTTCGGTTCCACAAAATTTTGAAAAACCGAACCCGAACCTTCGGTTGATTTCGGTTCCACAAAATTTTGAAAAACCGAACTCGAACCTTCGGTAGGTTCCGGTTTTGAAAAATTAAATACTTTTAACATAAAAGCAAAATAATATAAGAAATATACAACACAGAAAAACTACCTTTGAAGTAATGAGCGAGTCAGATGGTTGAACCGAACCCGAACGTTCGGTTGGTTTCGCTTCTTACGTTTGAGGTTGAGAGGTAGTGTGAGGTACTGACTCTGATTCCATCATTCCTAGCCCTTGCAATATTTTATTGAATGATGCTTCTGGAAGAGCTTTGGTAAAGACGTCAGCCAGTTGATCAGTGGTTCTTACGAAGTGAACTTCGACATTTCCATCTTCCACATGATCTTTGATGAAGTGATACCTCAGTGCTATGTGTTTGGTTTTAGAGTGTTGCACTGGGTTATGACAGATCCTAATTGCACTTTCAGAGTCGCAATATAGTGGGATCTTCTTCATATTGAGTCCATAGTCTCGAAGTTGACTCTGGATCCAAATCACTTGTGATGTGCATGATGCAGCAGCAATGTATTCCGCTTCGGCAGTAGACAACGACACACATGTTTGTTTCTTGGATTGCCAGCTGACTAATTTCCCATCAAGAAATTGACAGCCACCAGTTGTGCTTTTACGGTCGAGTCCACATCCTCCAAGGTCAGCATCAGAATAGGCTTGAACGAAGAAGCCTGAATTGGATGGATACCATAGACCTAAGGAGGTGGTTCGCTTGAGATAGCGAAGGATGTTCTTTACTGCCAGCATGTGAGGTTCTTGTGGGTTAGCCTGAAATCGAGCACAATAACACACAGAAAACATGATATCAGGCCTGCTAGCAGTTAGATACATCAGTGAGCCTATCATTTGACGATAGAGCGTGATGTCGACAGCCGGTTTGTCTAGAGATGGGGTAAGCTTGGTGCCGAATGCCATTGGGACTTTGACTTTTGAGTCTCCCATCATTCCAAACTTCGCTAGGAGAGTTTTCGTGTAAGCTTCCTGATTGATAAAGATGCCTTCGGGTCCCTGTCTTATATTTAAACCAAGGAAAAAGTTAATAGGACCCATTCAGCTCATTTCAAACTTAGTCTCCATCAACTTTCTGAATTCAGCTGTTAAGCTGGGATTCGTGGAGCCAAAGATAATGTCATCGACATAAATTTGAACTATCATAAGGTGGTTACCTTCCTTTTTGCGAAAGAAGGTTGGGTCAACCGAACCTTGTTTAAATTTAGACATCTTTAAAAACTTTGTAAGCGTTTCATACCAGGCTCTCGGAGCTTGTTTGAGGCCGTATACAGCTTTATCCAGAATATAGCAATGATTTGGATACTTTTCGTTCACGAACCCAGGAGGTTGCTCCACATACACAGTTTCTTCGAGTTCTCCATTGAGAAATGCACACTTGACGTCCATTTGGAAAACCTCAAAGTTTTTGTGAGCAGCATAGGCCAGAAATATTCTAACAGATTCTAGCCTAGCTACTGGAGCGAACGTCTCTTCGTAATCTATTCCTTCCTCCTGACAGTATCCCTTGACCACCAGACGAGCCTTGTTCCTTATGACATTACCTTCCTTGTCCATTTTGTTTCTAAAAACCCATTTAAGACCAACAACCGAAGCATCTGGAGGAGTTGGAATGAGGCACCAGACTTTGTTCCTTTCAAACTCGTTCAGTTCGTCTTGCATTGCTTGAACCCAATCAGAGTGATCGAGGGCAGTGTTCACTGTCTTCGGTTCAACTTTTGATACGAATGAGTTAAACATACAAAACTCTACCTTTGAAAATAAGGATGTCTGTTTTGCCTTCAGTTGAGATCGGGTCAGAACCTTTTCAGATACATCACCAACTACTTGAGAGATAGGATGATCTCTTGTCCATTTGGTAAGAGGAGGGTAATTCGGATCGAAGGTTGGATCTAGTTCAGCGTTGATCATCTCTTCTGGCTCAGATTGGCTATCGTAATCAGGCGTCATATCATCATGCTCCCCCTCAATTGATGAGTCTTGAGAAACATGATCTTGAGAAACATGATGTTCATGAGTTACTTGTGCTGTTGGACTTTCAGTCGTTGAAGCACCTTCGTTTGGAGGGGCATCTTCGGTTGGAGAGGCACCTTCGGTTGGTGAAGGACCTTCGGTTGAAGTAGTAGAGCTTGGCTCCCCCTGGACTTGTGAGCTTGGCTCCCCCTCGACATGAGAACTTGGCTCCCCCTCGTCCGAAGCATTGTTGGTTGGAGATTCATCAGTGGGCGATTCTCCTTCATGCATTCTTTTTACAACATCTTCGACAATTTGCTTCATATGATCAATTTTGTTGTCAGCTGCACCTGCTTCTGAGAGAGAAGCTTTTTCCGGTTCGTCAAAGAGTTCCAGAAAATTCTCGTACAAATTGGCGATTGAGACTGTGACTTGGCCAGTTCGAGGAAAGATTTCCCTGGCAGCGTCAACTATGGCCTGTAGCTTCTTGACATAGCTATCGTCGAAGGTCACATAGTATGTCTCTTCATTCCTTCTTGAACGTTTGTTTAGGACCCTGTACGCCTTGGATGTGAGTGAGTAACCCAGAAAGATTCCCTCGTCGGCTTTGACATCAAACTTGTTGCGGTGTTCTTTAGAGTTAAAGATGAAACACCTTGAGCCAAACACATGGAAAAATTTCACATTGGGTTTTCTGTTATTTATTATCTCATATGGTGTGAGCTTGAATCGCTTATTGAGATAGGACCTGTTCTGTGTATAACAAGCAGCAGAAATAGCGTCAGCCCAAAAATAAAGAGGTAAGGAAGCGAAACTTAACATAGTTCGGGCAGCTTCACACAAGGATCGGTTTCGTCTTTCAACTATTCCGTTCTGTTGTGGTGTGTAGGGAGCTGAGAAATTATGACTAATTCCCTTTTCTGCAAGAAACTCTTCAAACTCCTTGTTCTTGAATTCGAGACCATTGTCGCTCCTGATGTTTCGAACGACCTTCTTGAGCTGGACTTCAATCTGCTTAATAAATGCTTTCAGCTTTTGAGTCGCTTCAGATTTGAGCTTTAGAAAGAACACCCATGTAAATTGTGAGAAGTCATCAACGATAACAAGAATATACTTGCTACCACCGATGCTTTCGATAGATGAAGGACCACACAAATCGATATGAAGCAATTCGAGTGGTTCAACAACTTTTGTGTTAACTACGGATGGGTGACTTTGACGACTCTGCTTTCCCATTTCGCATGCAGCACATAGATGCTCTCTGTCAAACTTGAGCAATGGAAGACCCCTAACATGACCTCCAGTGACAAGTCGGTTGATATCTTTGAAATTGAGATGAGAGAGTCTTCTGTGCCACAACCAGCTTTCGTCGGATTGAGCTTTGGATAGCAGACATATGGCTGGGTTTCCTTTGATGGGTTTCATGTTTAGAGGAAACATTTCACCCTTTCGCTCTGATTTCAGAATCACTTTCTTTGTCTTTTTCTCTATGATTTCAGAACCTTCATCATCGAATGAAACTTTGAGACCTGTACCTCCAACAAGCTGAGATACACTGATGAGGTTGTGTTGGAGTCCTTCCACATAAGCCACCTTCCTTATTGTAAAGTCACCATTCGTTATCATCCCGTATCCCTTTATGGTGCCGAAAGAGTTATTTCCAAACTTGACGTTGCCACCATTTGCAAGAGATCTGTATTCCCTGAGCTCCTCTTTCCTCCCTGTCATGTGACGCGAGCAGCCACTGTCGATGTACCATTCTTCGTCAAACTGCTCGTCACTCATAACCTGCAAAAATTAAACAGATTTAGGAACCCAAAGTTTCTTGGGTCCATGTGAGCTTTTCATGGGTACTGGAATAGTAAGAGAGATGTCAACTAGATATGTTCGTTTTATTAGAGTTGTTTCATCTTTCTTTTTAATGGTGAAGACTTTTATTTTGTTAGGATTGGGTTTGTTCGCTTTGGACTCTAATTTGGATTCATCGACCTTCTGCTTTCCCTTCTGTTCAGCTGAGAAATGAGGTTTTTGAGAACCAACGGAATTAGCTTTAGAGCAAGATGGAGACGAATGGGTGGAAGTAAAAGAACAAGAAGAATTAGAATGAGAGGATTTGGATGGAGATGTTTTCCTGGCTGATGACTCTAGGTGACCCTTTTGCTTTTGATCGTTGGTGGGGCTGACCTTCGAGTCTTGTTCTCTTTTGATTTCTGAGCCAAACCTCTGTGTTCGGTTGGAGTTGTTCTTGGAACCGAACCTTTGGTTTCGGTTGAAATACTTTTCAGAACCGAACCTTTGCTTTCGGTTGGTATTTTCTTGCGAACCGAACCTTGGCTTTCGGTTGTTGGAACTTTCAGGCTTTCTTACAGGATTGTTTTCATACTTCAGATTCTTGTCCTTGTGTGAATAGTATGCATTCTGGGAGTGCTAGAATTGTTTCCTTTCAGAAAGGTTTTTCCTGTATCTTTGGTTTCTTTCTATCTTCTTATCCCTCATCTACTTAGGTTGGTGATGAACGTTCGCTTTCGTTTTTGTTGTTACCTTGGCTGGTTCCTTTTGAACTTCAGGAGTTTTTCTTTGAGCCGAGGGAGCAGAGGGAATATCTGAAGAAGATTCTGTTTGCACTGAGGAAATGGAAGGAGTATCTGATGAAGTTTCACTTTGAGCTTTTGGTGTAGAAGGAGTGTCTTCTTTTGCTGAATGATCATTCTCCTGAGGAATATCTTTCGTACCACTGGTACTCGGTTCACTGAAGTTATCCGGCTTATTTAATGGTTCAGGGATATATCTTCCTTTGCTCATCCAGGAGGTTCTTTCAGACAAGCCAACTGTTTCGTTTGCATTATCAATAGGAGCTTCCCAGAAGTACTCATCACAGCCATCAGCATTGTCTTCGTTAACAATAGCTGTGAGTTCAGCTGTTTGATGTTCGGTTACTCCAGTCACCTTGTATACCTGATTTGGAGTGGTCCTGACCTTTTGATACACAACAGCTTTTTCTACTAATTTCGGGGACTTCTGTTGGGACAATCTAGCGAATTCCACAGAATTTTCAGAAATAAGATTTTTGTGGTTTTCAGTTTCGCTTTTAACGAATTCTGAGCAGTCAACCGTATCCTCTACAGAAATTTCACTCAAGTTTTCGTCCTCGTTAAGCTCAGATGCATTTTCAACATCGATTTTATTTTCTGAGCTTACGTTGGCGTTTAGGGAGTCAAATTTTTGCATGGTTTCGGTTCTCAGTTTAAGTCGGTCATTTTCATACAAAAGGTTTTTGAGCATGTCCTTGTGGTCTTTGGATTTAATGAAGGACTCAATTTTGTCTAGTCCATACATGTAAGTCGGATTGACATCATCAGACGATATCACACTCTCACATTTGTAGGCTTCGGCATCGATTTCATCCTCCTTAAATTCTAGGAAGGGCAAAATCATGCGATGGATCTTTTGGCCTATCTCACAATCCAAGTGAAGTTGAGTAATATTGGAATATAAACGTATAGCTATTAAACAAAAAACATTTCGTTGTTTTAACAATTTCAAATTGTCTCTCTGCAAATAAATGTTTTCGTCTTTAACTTTAACTAATTCCGACTCTTTTAACTCAATCCACATTCGCCGCTCCTCACTCTTCGACGCCACCCTGCTTAATTGATCAGTCAGGTTAGAGTTGGTGACTCGAGTTTGAGTTAAGCTACTATCTAAATGAGAAATTCTTGTATTGACATTTTTTAGTTCTTTCTCATATGAGGATGATGGTACTTTGGATGAAATGAAAACAGATTGTACCTTCTTTATCAGTTCATCGAGCTCATTGAACTGCTGGCTGAGTGGTTTGGCCGTAAAGCACATATCCTCCTGTAGCTTCGGTCCATTGCTTCCTCCATCGGTATTGTATCCCCTCATTTGAGACACATCAGTCACCATGAAGCATTTTCCACCACTGCTTTCCTCCTTAGCCACAAAAGCCTTTCCATGAGTAGGCTTCCTCACTTCTTCGTCTTCTGAGTCAGTAGACCAAACTTCTGTGCTACCGAACTCATCGTCATTGACCGAACCCTGCACAATAAGAGCATTAACAGAAGGGTTAGCGGTAGACTTCTTCTTTCTCAACTCATCCAATCTCTTCTGCAGCACGGCTTCCTCATCATTTCCATCGTCCTTTTCAGCCATCTTCTTAAGAACACAGTCCTTAGCATAGTGGTTCTTGCCACCACAATAGAAACAGCTTACTCCGGAATCGCCATCTGCTTTCGGTTCCTTCTTGGGCTCCTCAGCTTTCGGTTCATTGTTCGCTTTTTCCGAGCTGTAACTCCCCTGCCAGTTTCGGTTTTTGTTGCTAGGGAATCTCTTCTTTATGAACCTCTTAGGATTGGATACCATCATGGCATAATCCTCAGTTGTGAGGTCATATTCTTCCAAGTTGAGCTCTTCATCCTCCATCACAGCTTTACTTTTAGATAGGAGGGCCAACGAACCAAGACTAGAGACAACATTCTTCTCTTGAACCACAATCTTCTCTTGCGACTTTAGAATACCCACCAGTTTCGCCAAAGAGTATGATTTAAACTGTTCATGGTCTTTGACTGTGGAAACAATTGCTCTCCATTCAGATCTCAGTCCGTTCAAGAAAGTAACCTTTTGTTCGATGAGCTTCCTTTCAATGTCGTGTTTGATCATCTTGCTGAGAAGATGATTGAAGCGATCAAACGTCTGGGTCACTGTTTCTTCGGCCCCTTGCCTGAATTCACCAAACTCAGATAGAAGCAAGGTTTGGATGGAATGTTCAAGATCTTCGTCTGTGGAATACAGTTCGCGAAGTCTATCCCATACTTCCTTCGCCGTAGTGCATGAGCTGACTAGTCTGAATGTGTCGGACTGAAGGGCGAATCTGATCAACCTTTGCGCCTTAATATTGCACTGAAATTTGTCTTTTTCATCTTGCGTAATATCCGTCACGTCCTTAAGCAGATCGTTGTACTCTTTTTGCGTCTTAATGATTATGGATGTTGCAGAATGTGAAAACGGTCCATTGATGATGGCTTCCCAGATGAGATAACCATTGTCCTCCGATCCAATCACGTAATCTTCAAAATGATGCGCCCATACTTCATAGTCATGGGTGTATAAGATTGGAATCTTTGTCGTCGAACCAATGCTGTTGGAAATATTAATGGGATTTGATTGCGTCGCGTCCATTATGATCGTAAAAACCTGTTCAAAGATCAGACTTGTAATAAAGCAGATTAGGGCAAAACAATAAATATTAAGAAACGCCAATTAAGATGACGGCTCAATAAATATCGATGATTGCGGAAAAACCCTAATGGAAATCTTTTTCACAGAAAAGATGTGTATCGATTACACAGCCTCTTGCTCTGATACCAATTGATGGGATTAAAACAACTTTTAATCTATGAAGATCGATTAGATCTTGAACAAGTATATGAATATGAAACAGTAAAAACGCAATAATAAGAACAAAACAGCTTGAATCAAACGTGTCGAATGATTAAATAAAATCCTTAGAAGAGCTCGATTAAGAACATCAACTGTAAAGGATTAGAAGATTACAAGAACGATTACAGAAAAATATTGTACTCTTGATCAATCGCTATATCGATAATCTCTAGAATCTTAACCTAATATGCATGCAAGCATTTAACTTATATACAATACATAAAAGGCTCTCGGTTGGACAGGCCCAAACCGAGAATACAAGGCTAAACAACGAGCCCAAAAGACGCAACATCAAAACTATCTTCAACCCAACAGTACCGACAGGTGGAATTAGGATGTCCAAAAAGTTTGATCCCAGCGTCACAAATTCATTCTCAATAATTAAATTTTTAAGTTGTATATTTTAGTTGGAGATAATTTAATTTTAATTTTAATTTTAATTTTATTTTTATTTTTAATTCTTATTTTGTTAACTGCTAAAAACAAAACTATTATTATTTTTAATTTTGCAAAGTTAATTTTATTTTATTTTATTTTTAATTTTAGTTTTAATATTAATCCTCAAAAGATTTGTTTTAAATTTTTTTGAAAAATATTGGACTGTGTTGGAGACTGCCTTATACAGTGTGGTTATTAGGTAAATGAAAAGGGGGTATATAAGGAGGTTTAAAGCCGGAATCTCCATCATTTTCTTGATTCCGGCCGCAAACTCTCTCATCCTCTCTCTCCTCTGAAAAAAATTTCGTCGATTTTTGCGAAATTAATCTGATAGTCTTGAAGGTACTGCATTTTCGACCAGGAATATGCATCTCGTTGTGTGAGTCACCGTGTTTTTGAGGCTGAAATCGACAAAAAGGGTTTTTGGAGTTTACGGTCGAAGCTTATAGCTGTAAGGTGTTTGCGGCCGTAAACTCCCCAAAATGTCATTAGCATACGGTTAAGGGTTTACGGTCGTAAACCCTCGTTGACCGTAAACCCTTGTTGACCGCAAACTCTGACTTTAACCTAATTTTAATTAAAAATTATTAATTCATTTTGGGGTCAAAAATTAAATCATTTAAAATTTAATTGCTCGTTTTTCTCTTTTGTCTCACTTGGTATGGTTTAGTGCAGATAAAATGGTGGCCTTGAAATTTGCAGATATGCACAACCTGACGATGATTCTTGCTGACCCTCCGGTGGCACATCAGGATTTCAAGTCGATGATTCACGGACTTCGAGAATGCTGCTTGGCCTCTGCCATCACGATGAACACTGCGGTGTACCAAAAAATGATTCGTGAGTTTTGGCAGACTGCCAAGATGACAAGGGACGACAATGGAGTTGTCAATGTAGATGCGATCATTTAGGGATGCAAGATTGTCATTGATGAGACCTTTGTGAGAGAGACTCTGATGATTAACGACCTTCCAACCTTTCCCACGGAAATTGGTATTAGTGGTGCTCAAAAGATTCTAAGGAGGATGGGATACGAGGGTGATACTCCACCAACAATAAAGAAACTTCTGCCGCCTTATTGGAGATTTCTAGCCCACGTGTTCGTGAGATGTATCTCCGGCAGAAGGTCCGGTGCTGATGAGATTTCCCTGAGAAACACTGGCGCTATTGTTTCTCTCGTGGCAGGAATCGACTTCAACTTCTCTAGATTTATTCTAGACGAGTTTGTGGTCAACATTAATGCCACTACTCGGGATACTTTCTTAATGTACCCTCGATTTATTCAGCTCTTCATCAACAAGAAATTTCCTAATTTGATGAAGGATGGAGAAACATTGGATATGAAGTCTTTGGGTCCTCATACTGTTGGGCTCATTAAGCAAAATCGAAAGGGAAAGGTGGTACTTCAAGGGTTGCATCCTCTGGTCAAGTTTGGACAATTTGCCGAACCGAACGAAGCAACCGAGTCTCATGGATCGTCAGACAAAATTTTTACAGAGCATATTTCATCGAAAAGGGTTATTTCAGAAGGAGATGTGGTCACAATATCGGATGAAGAGGGAGAAGAGGCTGATGATCATGATGTATCAGTTGCAGAGGAACATAATCTACAAAATTTTCAAATCGAAGGAGATTTCAATGAGGGGTCATCTAAGAACACTTCCCAGCCTAACCAATTTGAAGACCTTGATCTCACCGGATTTGATCAAGATGACATTCCTCAGACTTTTGGAAGAAATGATGACTTCCTAACAAGCGTAAATCTCAACTCTTTTCTAGATAATGTCAGTGATGCTACTATCCCAGTAACGGAGACAAGGGAGAAGGAAGACGTTTTTTATTCAACCCCCATTTCTCAAGAGTAAGTGGTTGGTTCTTCAACTCCTATGGTGACAGTGTCAAGGATTCCTCTTCTTGAAAGTGCTTTGCCCATATTTGAACGACTTCAAGATGATCAACAAGAAGACCAGACAGTGCAGCCTCCATCAAAAAGGAGAAGAAGGGATCCTAGGGTCGGGTTTTTGGACTCTGGCCTTTCTCAAGGCATGCCTACTACTCCAATTACTACTCCAGCTATTGTAACCACAAAACCATTCAGTGAAGGCCCTAGTACCGTTTTTGAAACCGGTGGTCCCTCTATACCACCAGGGTTCTCTCCTCCAGGGGCAAATCATGAAGAAGCCTCCATTCGTTTGGCTCAGTTTTTGGCTCAAGAGCAAACCGGTGCAACTGCTTCTAAGTCAAAAGGGATCATTTTTAATGAGGGTTAGTCTAGAGATGAAGATTTTGTGATCAATGAACTTCAGACAAGAGTAAATGTGCTTGATCAGAAGAACATTAAGCTTAACATCCAAGTTGAAGATCTTCTAAGTGAAAATATAAATTTAAAGATTCAAGTCTCTGATCTCAAAGAAGATGGGGCGACAAAGACCAAACAGATTTCTGAGCTCCAAGCTCATTTTAATCTCTTGACCTCCAGCCACTTTGATCTAAATAAGAAGCTTGAAGAAGATTTAGGTGTTAAGTACAAGACTACTGCTGATGAATATAGAATTAATCTTCACTCTCAGGCTCATCCCATTGTTGTGCCAACTGTTGATACCTCACGGGTCATGAATCGCTTCGAAGAAGAGCCCATCCATGCTCCGCATATTTCAAAGATCATTTGGGATAAACAAGAGAAGGCTGCCAAGAAGGGAAAAATCTTATTCAAGAGGAGTTCTGATAAGAATGCACCGTCAAGTCAGTCCAAAATCACTGTTGCAGATCTCGAAACCTTAAGGTTTAGAGACATGTATGGTGATAGGTCAGGTATCATCTCTTGGGGTTTTCATGATCCACTGAAAATGAGGATTGTTTGCTGAAAGAGTAGAAATACAGACCTCTACAAGGACTGTCATGATTTTAACTCATGGACCAGAGTGGATCTTTCAGAGTTATCTCAATCTCCGTTCTCAAAACCGACTGATAACCAGCAAGCAACAAGCTTCAAGCACTTTCTAGAAGACCAAGTAAAGAAAGGGTTTCCAGCTATGAAGACTGCTGAGTCTGTGATAATGGATCACCCTGATGTTATTAATCCCAAGACTGGCAACCGCTTCAGGTGGTGATGTGGCCTGCTACAAATCAGGTCAAACAAATTCCAGTGCTTCTAGATTACTCGGATGGATCTCTAAGCTCTATGCTTTACTGGGTGTTTGATGAAACCACAACATTTCCTGTCATCAAACTAAAGGAGGGGTGCATTCGTTTATATGACATAAGGGATTTGTACCAGTTTGGAAAATAGGACATTCACCATTTGAGTCATTTCCAGATTCAGGTTGCTGAGGAGATTTTTTGAGACTGCTGCAAAAGAATATACCACGATGGTTGCTGAAATTATCAACAAGCAGATGTGGAACGGAGCGATGGCGTTGGATGATGTAATGATCATAGACAAGGATTGATTTAAAGCTAGCACCAAACCAAGGGGGAAATTGAAGGGTCCAATTAGTGGTTTGGTCTAGGCTTTCCATGTAATAGGTTCTTTTGGTCATTTGATAGCTTATAGTGTTTTGCTTAGAGTTTACAGTCATTGTAATGAGTTTACGGCCGTAAGCCTGTTTACGGCCGTAAACCCAAGGCCGAACCATGGTAGTATATATAGAGGTATGCTAGGTCTTTTGTGGTTGTTGATGCCTCGGTATTCTCAGCTCTTGTAAACTGCAAGTTGTACCAGACGTGATTCTAATAGAAAAGCGTGTGCAAGCTTGTTTGATTCTCTATTCTACTCGTTCTTATTTGATTATTTGATTGTTATTGCTGTTTGATCACTAGTAAGATCCTTTCTGGACCTTACTGCTATTGATTTGATAACCTGGAGTGATTTCTCTTCCAGGTTCCGAGTCGAGTTCGCACCGGTGATCGAGGTGCAGCAGCTGGCGCGAGAGTTTCTGGATCTCCATCAGACTATTGAGACGGTGACTGAGATCACCGCTATGTTTAGGGAGAAGGCAGTTTTGGTTAACAGTGTGTGGTGGATGAGGAGATGAGGAAGGCCCGGTACCACGAGATGTTGAGGAAAGATATCCGGCAGTTTGTGAGCCGATCCAGGTGCAATACGCTGGAAGACATATTAGCGAGGGTTAGAGAGAGGGAGATTGATTTGGAGGTGGAGAGGAAGAGGAATCTAAATTCTACTGTCAGTGTTGCGGTCAGGAAAGAGGCACAAGGTATCTGATTCTAGACATAGAGGTGAGTAGTGTCGTAGTTGCTGTGGCAAGTGCGGCAAATCGCGTAAGGGGATGTGCAAAGGGGTGGGTTCTAGTTGCTTCAAGTGCGGCCGAACTGGTCATATCAGTAGAGATTGTACTGCTACCACCCCCGTCACTCCGATATCTGATTTGATTTGCTTTCAGTGCAATCAGAGGGGCCACAAGAAGGCTCATTATTCGAGTTTGGTTGCGGCAGGACTGGTGTTAGCACCCGCTCCTGTGACTTTGAGGATTACTGACGGCCTTCAGGGTTAGGAAGGTGTGCCAGCGGCGAAGAACAAGGTATTCCACCTGATGGAAGAGGAGGCACGTGCAGCTTTCGACGTTGTGACGGGAACGTTATATCTGCTATGGTATTATTCGATTCAGGGGCTACCCGATCTTTCGTATCACTCGCTCTTAGCAAGCAATTTGTTGGATCTTTAAGGAGCTATTTTTTCTCTTGATGTAGAGATTGCGGATGATAAGACCGTTCAGGTTGCAAGGGTTCATTAGGGGTGTACTCTTCAGTTGTTCGATGAGTAGTATTATGTGGATTTAGTCCTTATTCCCCTGCAAGAGAATAAGGTCATCGTGGACATGGACTGGTTGAGCCCCAATGGGGCGCTTATCGACTGCGAGCATCAGCTAGTTCGGGCTCGGACCCCAAGTAGGGGAGGGTAGGTGATTCAGGGTGAGAGGCTGCAGTGCGGGCCGACTTTGTGTTCAGCAGCAAGGGCAAGGCGCTACCTTCAGCAGGGTTGTGCAGGATATGTCGCCTATGTTATAGATACACGGGATAAGGGTAAGGCGACTGTGCATGATGTATCGATCGTACGAGACTATCCGGATGTGTTTCCGGAATATTTTACGGGGGTAGCTTCAGAGAGGCAGGTGGAGTTCAGGATTGACCTAGTCCCTGGTGCGGCTCCGATAGCCAAGGCACCATATCGGTTGGCTCTTCCTGATATGCAGGAGTTGTCTACACAGCTGCAGGAGCTGTTAGACAAGGCATTTATCAGGCCGAACAGTTCGCCATGGGGAACCCCGATTCTGTTTGTGAAGAAGAAGGACGGGTCACATTGGTTGTGTATAGATTCTCGAGAGTTGAATAAGGTAACTGTGATAAACCATTATCCCCTCTAGAGGATTGACAATCTATTTGACTAGCTACAGGATGCATCTTGGTTCTCCAAGATTGATCTGCGATCGGGTTACCATCAGATGCGAGTCAGGGATGACGATGTGCAGAAAACAGTCTTTCGGACTCGCTATGGTAATTACGAGTTCATGGTGATTCCGTTTGGGCTCAATAATACTCCTACCACATTCATGGATCTCATGAACCGCGTGTGCAGACCGATGCTGGACTAGTCTGTGATAGTCTTTATTGATGATATCTTGGTCTAATCCAAGATGCAGGAGCAGCACGAGGAGCACCCGAGGGAGGTGTTAGAGACATTGAGGAGGGAGAGACTTTTCGCAAAGTTCTTCAAGTGTGAGTTCTGGTTGCGTGATGTGCAATTTCTGGGGTACCTTGTCAACCAGAAGGGTATTTTGGTCGATCTAGCCGAGATAGAGGCCGTGATGTAGTGGGAGGTTCCGAGGTCTCCATTTGAGATTCAGAGTTTCCTTGGTTTGGTGGGTTATTATCGGAGATTCATCCAAGATTTATCCAACATTGTTGTTCCACTGACCCGACTGACCAAGGAGTCGGTGACATTTCGTTGGTGGCCTGAGCAGCAAGGCAACTTTCGAGACTCTTAGACACGATTGTGTGAGGCGCCGATTCTGACCTTGCCGGAGGGTGTTTATGATTTTGTAGTCTTCTGTGATGCTTCGATCTCGGGTATGGGTGCAGTTCTGATGCATCGGGGTCGCATGATTGCGTACGCTTCGAGGCGGTCGAATCCTCATGAGGCGAACTACCCGATGCATGATTTTGAGTTGGGGGCCATTGTTTTCGCCCTCAAGATTTAACGAGACTACCTCTATGGGGTTCATTATACCATATACACGGACTATAAGAGCTTAAGGTATTTGATGGACCAGCCGAATTTGAATATGAGGGAGCGTCGTTGGTTGAATGTGGTGAAGGATTATGATTGTGAGATCCTCTACCACCTGGGGAAGGCCAACGTGGTGGCCGATGCCCTCAGCCACAAGACGGTTGCGGCTCCGGTTAGGGATTTATGTTTAAGGATGACAGTGATTAATCCATTGTTGGAACGGATTCGGGAGGCTCAGGTTGAGGGTATGAAGGTGGAGCGCCGGAAATGTGAGCGGATTGTAGGTCAAGTGGCTTCCTTCGATTATGATAGTCGGGGATTCTTGACCCTGCATTAAAGGGTCTTGATTCCTTATTGGGGTGGTGTGCGCAATGCTCTGATGGAGGAGGCACACAAGGAGAGGTTCTCCATTCATCCCACGACGATGAAGATGTATCAGGATCTTCGCCTTGATTATTGGTGGCCCTGCACGGGTGGGATATAACATGGTTTGTTGAGCAGTGCTTGACTTGCAGGAAAGTCAAGGCCAAACATCAGCTACCGCATGACAAAATGCAACCGTTAGAGATTCCCGTGTGGAAATGTGAAGACATCACTATGGATTTCATCACAAAGCTTCCTAGGACTGCACGTGGAGTAGATTCTATCTGGGTCATCGTGGATCGGTTGACCAAGAGTGCGCATTTCATCCCGATTCAGGAGAGTATATCAGCTGAGAAGCTAGCCGAGATTTACATCCGTGAGGTTGTAGCACGTCATGGGGTGCCATTTTCGGTTGTGTCAGACCAAGATGTTCGCTTTACTTCTAGATTTTGGAAGCGGTTTGATGATGAGATGGGCACTTGTCTTCACTTCAGTACAACTTTTCATCCTCAGACTGATAGACAGAATAAGCGGACGATCCAGACTTTGGAGGATATGCTACGTGCATGTGTATTGGATTTCAGTGGGAGTTGGGATACGTATCTTTCGTTAACGGAATTTTCGTATAACAACAGTTATCATACTAGCATAGATCGACCTTCCTTCGAGATGCTTGATGGGAGGAAATGTAGGAGCCCGATTTGTTGGGGCAAGACCGGTCAACGAGTCATGGGGAGTACCGAAGTGGTACTCAAGACTATTGAGATGATTCAGCAAGTCCGGAGCAAGCTCCAGACAGCTCAAAGTCGGCAGAAAAGCTATGCCGACAAGCGCCGATCAGAATTGGAATTTCAGGTGGGGGGGTATGGTTCTCCTGAAGGTGTCACCTTGGAAAGGTATCATCCGGTTCATGAAGCGGGGCAAGCTGGGTCCCAGGTACATCGGTTCGTTCAGGGTTTTGGCTGGGGTGGGCTAGGTTGCTTATTGTTTGGATCTTCCAACAGAGTTGAATCAGATTCACAACACCTTTCATGTCTCTCAGTTGCGAAAATGTTTAGTGGATGATTCCTTAGTTGTACCCTTGGAGGATATTCATGTGGATGACTGCTTAAATTATATAAAGAGACCGGTGGCAATTTTAGATCAAAATAGAAAACCTTGAGGAACAAGGTTGTAGAGCTAGTGATGGTGCAGTAGCTGCACCGCAAAGGGGTCAGAGTGGACTTGGGAGCCCGAGGAGGAGATGAGGGAGCACTATCCGAAGTTGTTAGGGGTGGTGGACTTCAGGGACAAAGTCTGATTCAAGTGGGGGGGGGGGATTGTAATGCTCGAAAATTTTCAAATGTATTATTTATTTTGCGGGTTAGTTATTTGTATTGATTTGGGCTTGGATCCATTGGATCCTTATTAATTGGGCTTAAGGGTGCCGTATGCGGGGCGTACAACCCTATGTACGTGCAAAGTACTAATAGGAGATGGTCGCGCATGCTATGCACATACACGCAACATAATAAAGAGTACGTGCATCGTATGCTTGCGGTCCCCAAAACCCTAAATTTTAGGGTTGAGCCCTATATAAAGAACATTATGTCTTAAAGACCAACCTCCCTCTCACTCTTAAGCAGCTCCCACGAAACCCTAATTCATATATTGTGTGTTCTTGTGTTTGGAAGGCCTCATGATAGCATTCTTGGTGTTTTAATTCATTCTCTAAAAAAAGTGAAGGT
This sequence comes from Lactuca serriola, assembly GCF_051521515.1. Taxonomy (NCBI): domain Eukaryota; kingdom Viridiplantae; phylum Streptophyta; class Magnoliopsida; order Asterales; family Asteraceae; genus Lactuca; species Lactuca serriola. The sequence goes on along the minus strand of NC_136411.1, from coordinate 56,540,667 downwards.
TAAAGCAAGGTGTTGGTTAAAAGGAGAAGTTGTGGATTTGGGATTGTTGCTTCATTTCAAACATTTTCAAGGTATAAAGTCTTAAACTTTCCTTATTAATTCTTAGATCTTCTGAGTTGAGTTTTGACCTTTTTTGGCCCAAAGAATAAAGCTTTATTGTTTAAGTCAGTTCCAAAGCTTAGGGTTCCCAGCCTTGGTGTTATGAGAGTCCCTAAGTCAGAAAGTTGCCATCTTGGAAGTCTTGTTGCACCCATGCATGAGTTTTGTCCATTTTAAGGAAGTAGGTTGTTATATTTTTTTAGTTTAGGCCCATATGGGGGCATGCAAGGCGCCAAGTAAACGACTTTATGGGTTAAGACCCTTCAGTGGACTCAGATCCGTGTTTAGAGCTTCAGATCTTAAGGGATTAAGCTCTTTTTGGGATTATGGATTAACATGAGAGTACGATGAGCGTACAAGCCATGCAGTTTGCACGCTAAGCAAACAACTGAGTACACCCAACGTACTTAGTGGATTTTGGCTGGCGACTTTTGGGCCTCAGTTTGGGCTGTTTTGTTAGAATTTTGCAATGGGCCTCAGTGGGCCATCTGGATTCGACTCTTGGGTTAGGAAAACACATTTGGACCTTGGGTTAAGGTAAATATGAAGGATTGGACCCAATTGGAAATTGGGTTGTATTTTGGCCCTTGTGAGATTAATTATCTATTTTGGGCCATTGATTATGATCTCGAGCTTCATTTTGGGCAAGGATATGTTGGGAGTAAAAGGGTATTTTACCCTAGCGAGTACTTGTGGTTATGTGGTTTAGATCTCGAACTTAATTAGCTTTTATTTGTCAATTGATAGCTCGGGGAATCATAGGACCAACACTCGGGGATCATTTGTATCATTCAACTTTGCGAGGTGAGTTTCCTTATTGGGTTTAGTGGGTCGAAGGCACCAACTCCGACCCATGTTTACATTATGTTGTTACTATGCTATTTTTCTCTGTGACTCTTGCATGTGCTGTGTTTATATGTTTTTTCGGGTCAAGACCCGATGTCGGGCAGGGCCCAATGGATATCTGTATGTTATGTATCTCTATGATTATTGCATGTGTATGTGTTTATTTGACATATATTATTGTATGTTGGACGGGGCCCGTTTTACCGACCTCAGCTCGATGTCGGGTGGGGCTCGATGTCGGGCGGGGTCTGAAGCCGAACAGGGCCCACTATTTGTTATTATATGATCGGTATGTGGTATTTTGGGGGAACTCACTAAGCTTCATGCTTACAGTTTTTAGTTTATGTTTCAGGTACTTCTGGTTCCAAAGGGAAGAGCTCGGGATGACTGCATCGCACACACCATTGGGATTTTGTTATGATGTTTTACTCTGATTTATAACAATTTATACACTGGGTTATTTCAAACGTGTGGATGATATGGAAAATTACTATTTTATATAATATTAAATCAAAAATATTTGGGACCATATTTTTAGATGTTTCATTAGGAAAGAACTTTGGTTTACTGTTGTCTTCTGATAATGAGGCTCTTTACCAATGAGTATCGATGAAGATCCTTAACGATGAGGATCCATAGGGACAACGATCCTTAAAAATGAGGATCCTAGATCATACATGGGAAATCCCTCTTTAGGATAACCTGTTTAGGTTATAGATTTTGACAAAATTCTCGCATAACACCATAGTTAAATATATAACACATTAATGTTATATATTGGGGAGGGTCCCAACTTGTGATATAATTTATGATAAAGATCCTTACTTATGATAACATGAAAATGTTATGATTCAAGTGTATTCTCTGGGGCAAATTCCCAATGTGCGATAACATGAAGATGTTATAGACCTTATGTAGTTTCTGGGGCAAGATCCCAATTTTTGATAACATGAAAATGTTATAAACCTTAAGTAATCACTGGGGTAGGATCCCAATTTCTGGATAACATGAGAATGTTTAAACCTTAAGGATCTCAACTTATCTTCAAGGATAAGAGGTTTGCCAAGCCATTGTATCATGAAATGATCCACTTATCTGTATCCCACAGTTAGATATCATGCGTTCAAGCGAGGTCTATAAACCTTATTTCGTGTGAAAGAGGTAATTAGCTCTTTAAACCATAGAGGGGATTAGGTACCATTAAGCGTAGGAGAGATGATCAATCTCTAGCTTATGTATATGATAGTTTAAAGACTACACCGTTGATATAACGGAGTTTCTCAAGTGTTCAGATGCCGAAATCCTTGTGTGTCAAGATCCTTATGTTTCAGGATCTTTCATCCTCGAGGATCCCTATATTTTAGGATCCGGAGGATCCTTATATTTCAGGATCTTCATCCTCGAAGATCCCTATATTTTAGGACCCGGAGGATCTTTATATTTCAGGATCTTCAACCCCGAGGATCATTGCTTAGCTATACTTTGTTCTGCATAACAAACGTTAGCTATGGGTGGGCGTTAGTCTAGCTAACACCCATCTGATGCTTAAGTTAGTAATGTAATCAAGGAGAAAGTAAGTAATGATGAAAAGTTTAAGGTAAGGAACATGTGTACCTTGGTTTTGTTGAGGATTAATCGACCCTACTTACATGTAGTATGCTTTGTGATGTATAGCATTCTAGGATCCTGGCAGAATGTCTCCTGCGAGTGTTGCTAGCCAATATGCTCCTTTACCTGCTTCAACATCTATGAGATATGGTCCTTCCCATTTAGGAGCTAATCTACCTACAATGGGATCCTTGGTGTTTTGGAATGTTTTCCTTAATACCAAGTCTCCTATTTGAAATCTTTTGCTTATGAATTGGGATCCATTTTTGCATATGATTTCAGCCGGGATCCCAAATCTGGTTAAGATATTACATTTAATAAATGAGACTACCTCTTTGTCTCCTACCTAAACGACGGCTTCAGCTTCGATCTACTTTGAGAAGTTATCAATCATCATTAGCATGAAGACTTTTCCTCCTGGGGCTATCGGTAATTTTCCCACTATATCCATTCCTCATTTCATGAATGGCCATGGAGAGATAATAAGATGTAGGGGTTCTGTCAGTTAATACAGGATGTTGATATGTCTTTGACAAGCATCACACTTTTGAGCATGTAGAAAAGAATCACTCTTCATGGTTGGCCAGTAGTATCCTGTTCCTAGTATCATGGAGCATAAGGATCTTCCCCCAGCGTGATTGCCACAATCTCCTTCATGTATTTCTTTCAAGACTTCTGCAGTTCTGAATGCTCTTTCCCTTTTTTCTTTTGGTGGGATCGTGCCATTTTAGAGAGACTCCCTAATGGGTTGGGTCCATGATCATGGACTTCCTTGAGGATCCTGTTTGTCGAGGTCCCTTTGAGGAGGGATCTGAGTGTCAGGATCTTGAATAGCTGCTACGCTTGTTGGTTGTTAAGGATCATTAGATTTGTCGGAGAGGGCTTCTATGGCTGGGGTTATTATATGGGTTATAGGAATCTTTGTCTCTGGTGGGATCCTAAGGGAGGATCCTAAGTTGGCTAATGCATCTACTTCTGTGTTTTCTTCTCTGGGAACTTGAGTTAGGCTAAATTTTTCAAAAACAGAAGCTATTTTTTTTAGGATTTCCACAGATATCATGCTAATCTTTCACCTTTCAGTGCATAAGATCTGTTGAAGTGACTGTTTAGTAAAAAAGAATCAACAAATACCTGAAGATCCCTGATATGAAGATCCTTAGCAAATTGTAGTCCCATGATGAGGGCTTTGTATTACACTTCGTTGTTGGTAGTGTTGAATTTGGAACTGACTGCCTGGGGTAGGATGTCCCCTGCGGAGACTTTAGTATGATCCCTATCCCTGTTCCTTTTTGATTTAAAGCTCCATCTATGAATAGTGTCCATTTTCGCAGGTGTTCATCTTCTAGGAGTTGCTTGGCTGACATGTCTACTGTGTTTTGTAAATCATCACTAAAGTCAGCCACAAAGTCTGCTAATGTTTGTGACCTTATGTCGGATCTTGGTTCATATCTGATGTCAAACGTGCTTAACTTCGCCGGCCATTTTGCCATCCTTCCTGACATTTTTGGTTTTCTCATGACATTCTTAATAGGATAATTAGTATTTACATGTATAGTATGTTTTTTGAAATAATTTCTTAATTTAGTAGAAGCAGTTACTAAGGCGAGAATTAATTTTTCGAGGTGACAATACTTGGTTTCATGATCTAGGAGACTTTTACTTACATAGTAGATTGAATGTCGGTCTCCGTTAAGATCCTTGGCCAAGACAACACTTACTGCGTTTTAGGATACTAAGAGGTAGAGGAGAAGTGGTTCCCCATCTATAGGGTTTACCAGTAATGGTACAAAACTTAAGTATTTTTTGAGTTCCTCAAAAGCTATTTCGTGATCTTCATGATGGGTTTTGATCACTACATCAATCATAAGCTGTACATGCAACCCTAATGCTTTGGATCTAAGTTTTTCTCAAGTTATACATGCAAATAATCATCCAATGCATAAACCCTACTACTAGCATACACAATTTCGAAATTCATTTGTAAAATAGGGTTTCGAACATTACCTCACTTTTTATGTAGCAATAACAAGAACTCCTTGACCTTTTGAAAGCTTAGTGCCCCAAATGTTGCACCACTTATGGAGTCACAAACACCACTAGAAACAAGGAAGAACAAGAGAGAGAGAGAGAGAGAGAGGAGAAGGGCTCAAAATCGGCTAGGATTCCTTATGGGATCATTAGGTACGATTTTGTGTGTCATAGGGTTCCTTTTATAGTTAAAGCTCCTATGGTTTACAACTCAGAAACCCTAATTCCCGTGCTTAGGCCCTAAGAAACATATGGATCCAATTTGGCAAGCCTTGGATGAAATCTTTATTGACTCTCATAGATATTTCGTCCACCCTATACCAATGGGGTCCGTGAGCCCAAACTACAATTATTACTGATTTACATAATCAGTCCCCGTTTATTTAATTAATCTATTTTGATCACTAAATTAATTCCAATCTAATTCTTGATCAATACTAATTAAATAATATGATTTCTCATATTATATATTATTCTTATAATATATTAATAAATCACAATTAACCTCTTTCTCTATTATTCACCCTAGCAAATTGCTATGGTGAAGGCAATCCAAAAGGACCATGCTACTATCGGGTCAAGTACATACCAATTATAATTATAGGCTTAGACACCTAATCCAGTAGTCCCCCACTTGGATAAGTCTAATAACTATAACGCAAGTACAACTTCAAAATCCGATTAGCAATCGTAGCTCTTAAAAGCCGTTGTCGAACTTTGATCTTATCAGCAACGCGTCCTTTAGATAAGGGATCAAATATCCTCCATTCTACAAGATATCGTGTGGAAATGAGACATGGATTATAATCATTCTCTCTGTTCATGTGTTGTTTCCCGATTTCCGATTTATGACGACTGACATGAGACTACAATTGAACACATTAACTCAGTCCAGGCTTGTCCAAGCGCTTTAGGTGTCATCACTAAATCATTGAGGGGCCCACAAATATCACTTTTATCCCACTTTGGGTAAAAGGAACGGATAAACTTTGACTCATATTCTTGTACTATTTACTCATCAAATCACACATAACAATACGTTTTATAACATCAAGTTACTGATGTGTTTACATATTATCAATGTGCAACCAACTCGTAAACAACAACTCATATGTCTCCATTTTAAGAATATAAGATATTATCGTCTCACAATCACTCGTGATAAAATCCATGAAGTGATCATGTGAGCGTGGGCTTAATCCAATACTCAAATCCTATTTCAGAAGTACTCATGAACACTGCAACAAACTTGTGTTATATCTAAACGCTTAGACAATCTACAGTCGGATTCATGACAGCCTTACCTCATTATTTACTTCCAAAGTAGGATTGACTGTGGATGTTTGAATAATCTTATTATTCAGGAAGTAAAACATGCGAAGTGAAACACAAAAATAATCTAATCCAATATGGTCTCAACACTTTTGAATATAAATAAAAACACTTATTATTTAACCACCATATTGATTACACATTCTTCATCGTATAATGTTTCGACTAATCAACTTAATACTTGAATTGAAACAATAGTTATGCCATGCTGCAAGCATGCACACATTGTTTACCTATGATCCTTACTTTAGGAAATAGATCAATTGAACAAATTTCCAATGATGCTTATTTCACAATTCCAAATCCTTATCATAAGTGTAAGAATTCCAAATTCTTCCACTATTAGAAGGTTTTAGATTCTAAGCTATCATGAAATGATCATTTTGTAATGTGTAAGCACCAAAGACACAGAGACTTTGCCAATTACAAACATTCTATTTGATATTTTTACAAGAAAATTCCATAGATATGAAGTCTCATATTCAAAGTACATTCATTTGCACATCCTTCTTGCATAAAAGTTTCTACACATAGATTTTTAATATCCAACTCCCATTATGGAAAGATTTCCATATTTGCCATATGACAATTCATTCTTAATAGAAACCCATCTATACATGATTATGTCAATATGGTCCATCCGTTACTATACTTCCAACTGCCCACAAACGACCAATCCTTAGCAAACCTTAGATCGTCCTTGACAGTTGTTTAATCACTTTAGTCATATCCGGTTCTGGACCTTTTTCCCACTTAATGCCCTAGGCATTTGGAAAATCAGAACAGGAAAATATTATAACATATGCAATCGATCCTATACCCAAAGCATATGGGATACGATTCATAATAAAGATATGATACTTTACCGATTTCTCGTTCTAATATTTCCATATATGGAATTTACAATGTTGAAACATTTTCAACTTCCAATTTATATATGCTCATGACTAAGTTCGATTAATACTTCAATCTAAACTTTTAGATTCGAAATAAAGTATAAATATCCTCTCCTTTACTATAGCAAAACAACTTTTGAAACTCTGCAACTTTGCAAATCAAAACTTTGTTTCCTATAAATATCATTGCTAACTCGCAACACCTATCATAATGATTATGCTCCTACTAGCACAATAATTATGTCCTTACTAGCATTACACTTATGTTCCCACTAACTTTGACATGTACCTAGAAATCAGTTGGACTTCTAAAACCAATACTTATTGACTTTCATACCAAAGTTCAGTTTTCTGATACGTGGTACTTTGATAAGTATTTGCCCAGACTTTTCAAGCTCATACACCTTTCAGATTATATAACACAAGTGTGTGTTTAAACCTTTCAGACACTTACAACAATAAGTCTCGAATGTTCAAAACTATTTTCCATTTCTCACAATTCGAACTATGAAAAGGGATGTCGTAATCATATTCGAATTCGAGAACACAATTATCACAACTGCGAACTCTTTAAAAATCTACTTAGTGAAAGCGTTAACTTACAATAATTTTCATGAAGTGAAGAGAAACCTTTTTCCACTTATAGTTTATGGTATATGTATTCTTATCTATGTGAATTTGTCATAACCATAATCACAAGACAAGGTTGTGACAAATCCAAACTCATATGGACTGAACTTATTCAATCTTAATTTCTTGCCACTTAGTAATACAGGGCCTACCATTGCTTCCAGGTTGTTGAGCAGCTCACCTATACTGGTCAATGTACTTTCATTGATTAAGGTGCTTTGCCTTGTGCAATCAAATGAGAACTCATAGAACTCACATGCATAGTCAACATGAATGGGCACAGAAACAAGAAAGCGTCAACATGATAGGTTACAAACCTCAACTCGTGTGCTAGTGATGAACAATAGGTTTATTCCTGATTAGTTCTTGAAACTTTTCAAGACCTTTAAGACTCCCACTGACCTCTTGACATATAAGATTTTGTCAAGAAACGTTCATCGACAAACAAATATTCAAGTGTTAGTATGGATTCTTATCATGAAAAACACTTCATATAATTGGTCTTAGTTGGTCTTTGTCTTATCCAAGATATCACAATTACCAATTTCAAATGTGCAAGAGTAAGAAACATTTATACTCCACATTTTATGAGGTGTTATAAACCTACTTTAGATATGTCACTCAAGGCGCAATCTTGGAGCATGACTCTAAGAATCGATTTTGAAATGAAGTATGACTCACCCTTTTTAATTCAACCATTTCTTAGCCATACAAATGTATTAAGGTGTCCTTAGAGGATCAATTGTGACCTGGTTTGATAATCACTAAGATGATCATAACACACGATAGTCAAGTACTCTCCTTTTCCTTTCAGATAGGAGAAACTTTTATCTTTCTGCCTAATTGATTCTTCTTATTCGTTTTGCTATGCATTGAAACTTTTTCAATGATTTAGAAACTTAATCTTGTAAGCATGACCATATTTTCTAAACTTTTAGTAAATCATGAAGAATAGTCTTATCGTTCTTTGTGGCGAACTTGACCGGTGCACATTAATGTGTACCAGATCCTTCAGTCCTTCACTTGACTCATATCTATATGTGAACAACGAATTAGTCTTAATTTCCCAAAGATGAAAATTCTCATTCATCTCACAATGCAAGTCGTATAATTTCAAGTTTCTGTCCAATTCAAACTTGGGTGATGAGAATCTTTCCTTATTTGGTAATTTTTGACACTACCACAAACGATATTACTAAGAATCAAATCCATTTTCAATATTGATAAAAAATATATAAACACCAATTTTCACAAATGCCATTGCAAGGAAATTTAAATAAAACAAAATCAAAATTTTTCTTTATTTATAAAAATGCAGAAAACTTGTCCTTACAATGAAAAATCATATGAAAACTATGTTTCTAGATATTCCTAAGCAATCTATCATAACTCCTTAGCAGCAGCTCAAAAATCTGATTATCGAACCATGAGATCGAAATCCATCTCTTCATGATCAGACTCAGTTTACTTTTCCTTTAAGCTTCCTTTCTTTTCTTCGATCCTACAAAACATTAAAATGCAATCTTATCACATCATGTATTAAGAATTTATAAATAGGAGCTTACTACAGTTAGATAGTGAACTTACCTGATGCAAAGTCATACATTTTGACTTTACCATCCTTGCGATCTTTTAGGTAGATATGGGAACTTCGCATTCAATGCCCCTTCTCTTAGCAATAGAAACAAAAATCCTCTTTTGTAATGGTACATGGAACTATCTCTGACTCAACCTTTCTCTTTATTATCTGGTCAAACAGTTTGACCTTGGCCGATCCCTTTCCATTAGGAAGAGAAAGCTTTTCTGGACTTCCAATGTGGCCATTGTCAATGTCCATGGAAGTTTGGGAGATTGATCTTCCAGACAAATTTGCTTGACCAGTGATCCTAATCATTGTTGATTCAGCAACAATAAACAAATAAGTTAGATCAATAAGGGTCATGTCGTGGTATCCCATATAGTAGTCCTTAATGAACCCGCTATATGACTTAGGAAGTGATTGAAGAACCAAGTCAACAACCTGATTCCTTGAGACAACGACACCCAACATTCCTAGACTGTCAACATGTAACTTCATCTCCAAGACGTGAGCACATACAAACTTTCCATCTTCGTGTTTTCTTGTCAATAGGGCTTGAGTGACCTTGAACTTTTCAAGTCGACGAACACGTGGTTTAGGGAGAACTATTGGAGGAGGTGGAGGAAGTGAAGTATGATCTTTAGTTCCTTAATCGAAACGTGGAACATCATCTTCGTGAGGAAAGCTTTTTCCAAAAGATTTGGGAAGACCATAGTTGTCAGAACTAGACATCTACAAAAGGGAGAAATTCAAGTTAGTTGATTCAATCCTTAATATAACACTCAAATGAAATATTAAGGCTAGGATCCAACATAATAAGTTACAATTCAGAAGGGGGATGCCATAATCCAATTGTAAACTATTTGTCAGTAGGTAAATGACGATTTACCAATTCCACCACGAAAACGATATTTTGAACGAATTAGGTTTTAAATGAAACTCCTAGATCTTTTGAGATTCATTGAACTTTTCAATGGCATGTTCAATTGATTATGTCATTCAAATTTGTGACTGGGATACCGAGGATCACAAATAAGGTGTGAATAACCATGCAAATTAGCTTGGTACTCTCGATGTAATTTATCACCGAATCGATGTGCCAGTTACCCACACACGATCCATCAATCAATGATAATTTGTGAGCTACCCATTGTCATCCTTCATTAGTCACATATTAGTGTGCCGGTTAACCACACACGCTCCATTAGCGACCAATAAGGTGCAATGTACAATTTCATGGGTTAGCATCAAATTCACATTTTTTCTATAGTAACTAAGATTTGGGAATTTATAAAACCTTTAGTTACTTAATAATTCATCATACTTTTAATGAGAATTTGTGTCCAATCAGATCTGTTCGGCTAACAACCCTCCGTTGGTCAAGGGTGCGGTGGGTAACAATGGAAACCCAATGGCGGTCATCTTACAGGCCGCTTCCTTAAACACCCCTTATAGACCAGTTTCGTGAATGAGGCCTACTAACGGTAAGACTGACATTTTATTTATACATATATAATATATTAGACTTTTAATTTTGTATAGTATAAGGGTGTATTTTATACGTTTAAAATACTAAGGTTTAATCTTTTAATACATATACTTTTAATTTAATTAAACTTAAACCTATCTATGGACTTATCAATTGTCCTTTAACTAAAACACTTAATTAATTTAGTAATACAATCCATAAGGGTGTATTTTAAATTATTAAAATACTAGGGTTTAGAATTTAAATATTTCCAAATTAAAACTTTTAATTAAATTTTAAATTCCAAAACTTGAAGGCAAATTTTGAAACTTTTCAAAACATTTTAGATCAAATTTAAAATAATTAAATTAATCATATAATTTTATCTTTATAAAAAAATTGACCTAATCTATTTTATATGGTAAGATAAACTGTAAGTATATATCATAAACTAAATTTATTATAGTTTATATGTTTGTTTTCCATAATGTTTTCTGAGTATGTAAAGTAGTGCATAACTATACCTATTATAGTTTATATGTTTGTTTTCCGTATTGTATTCTGAACTTTGAAAAGTAATATGTAAGTTTCATAAACTATACCTATTATAGTTTGTATGTTTAACTTTTACTGAAACGAAAACCTTTGTATTGTTAATAATTTGTCAAGTTTAAGTCGTAAAATCCGTGATACAGTTGTTCCATAAAATTCAACATTTATGTTGAAATAGTAGTAAAATAACTCTTGTAAAATTATTTGTTTAACACGTTTAAATAGTTTTATATTTATATAAATATGATTAAAAATGTAGTCGAATAAATAATTCTACCCTAAACCCACAACCAAACAAGGAACGGGAAATATAGTAAAATTATTAATTCTAAGCCTGTAAACCTTAATTATTAACACAAAATGTCTTGTGTTACACTTGTATCCCCCCCCCTAAAACAGTGAAAAATCATGAAAACGTAGGGGTATCAACTCACCTTATATGTAGTCGCGGTTAGTTAATATGATAGTAACAGTGACTTCGGGCTAGAATACAAGATGTTAATCATGTCCAAATTATTTTAAACATATAATAATATGTGATTAAGATGATACAAGTAATATAAGTGTTTTATAACAAAATTTTTATAAATAAAACTTACCAAAATTTGTATGTATTTGAAAGCAAAATAGCCTCCTGAAGTTGTTTGATTTTGGTATGAAAGGAAAAAGAAGTTTGATAATTGAGAGGAAATTGTGAATGTTTTTCGTTTACTGGAGGTAAAAAAGGAAGTATATGTATCTTATATGTGAACTAAACATGAGGCGGTTACACATGGAAAAGTGTGTTAAAGGGATAAAAGTTGGAGATTTCGGTCGAGAAAGGGTTTGCAGTCAAGATGTTTGCGGTCCAAAGTGAACCACGGCTTCGCATGATTTTGGTCTTGACTGAAATCCGTTTTGGGTCCGAGGAGGTGGCTCCATGCGCAAGTTCTCAGTTCAGGCTAGGATTTCGGTGAGTGGTTCTCGGTAGGGATTTCGGTCTTCGCATGTACTTATTTTTAGGTGATTTAATTCTAAAAATCAAAACACATATATAATAAAGTTACTTCCCTTATATTATATCATATAATTTTAATTATTTGACTTTGATTTGACTTTCATTGACTTGTATATTAAGTTATATATGCATAGTTTTCAATATATAAGTATTTATAACTTATATAAGTATGATTATCTAGGTATGCATAATAGCTTATATAAACTTGACCTTAAGGCACTCAAGTTCTTATTGTGTTAATACTATGATATGGATTTCACTTGTATACGATTGTAGTTAGAATTTTATTTAAATAAGTTCGAATTACATTTGACTTGAAATAGCGGGTTGTTACATCTTAGGACAAGCCTTGTTAAGATCCATGTAGTCTACACATACTCGCCATTTTCTGTTTTCTTTTGTACGACAACCACGTTAGCCAGCCATCTTAGGAACTTCACTTCCTTGATCATTCTCATCTTGAGGAGCTTCTCTACTTCTTCTTGGATGATCTGATTCCTTTCAAGTGCAAACTTCCATATCTTTTGATGTATTGGTCTGAAAGAAGGATCAATATTAAGTTTGTGAGTGATAATATTCTTGTCTATAACTGTCATGTCTTTGTGTTTTCATGCGAATGTCATGCTTCTGGTTCTTAGGAAGTTCAATAGATCTTGCTCGATTTGGTCAGGCATTGAGGATCCTATGAGGACTTTAGCTTTAGGATCCTTGATGCCTAGGGACACTTCCTTCACGTCTTGTTCCTTTGTTTCTAGAACATGTCGTGCCCCTGCCTTAATCGCTAAGCTTGCTGATGTTTGGTCATATATTTCATAGAGGTTTTATAACATTCCTTCGATTCTTGTTGATCTTCCATGATTTTTACTGTTCCCCATGGAGTAGGCGTTTTTACACACTGATGATATGTTGATGGCACCGCTTTCATCTCATGGATCCACGGTCTACCTAGTATCACATTATAAGAAGATAAGGTGTCAATAACACAAATATTTTGTATAGAGTTTACCTCTCTATGGATATTGGTAGCTTTATCTCCCCAACTATGTGTTTCGTTTCCCCGCTAAATCCTATGAGGACCGAGGATCTCTTGATTATCTTTGATTCTGGGAAGTTCATCCTTTCTAGTGCATCTAGGAGTACGATATTGACCAAGGATCCTTTGTCAACAAGAATCCTTCTGACGAAATGGTTAGCCATGTACAGTGTTATCACGAGTCTGTCAAATGTGATCTCCTTTTCATTGCTAACCATGGTATTTTTCTGTGGTTTGTCTTCCTTTCCGTTTTCGAGACTTTGGCATGTCTTTAGCCTGAGAATAAGAAGTACCACAGATGTTAGATCCGATTGAGATAACATTAATTGTCTTAGCGTTTGGGGGTGGGGATCCTAGTTTCTCTGGGAATTTGTGACCATCTTGGCTGTTCTCTTTGGAATTTTCTCTTTTTCTCCCGAGGATCTCTTTGAGGTGTCCCTTGTTAAGGGGGTAGTTGATCTCTTTTCTTAGGGCCATACTGTAACATCCTAAAATTTAGGACTAAAAATTCCATTTTTAATATAACTAGAACACTATTGTAACTTTGTTTACACGTAGAAAAGCATTTCAAATAAAACATTTATCAGAGTTCATTCCCATAAATCACACATTGTAGAAAAACACAGGTGTATGCGCTGCTATCGTCCCAAGCTCCTTTATTTGAAAACTGGAGGTACCTGAAAACAAAGCTAAAAACTGTAAGGATGAAGCTTAGTGAGTTCCCCAAATACCACATACCTTACATATCAACATATTACCTAGAATATCTGGGTGTTGGCCTACCCCTTCGGTCTCTTTCAACCGGATACTGTCTAGCATATAAGCACATAAATCACATATTGTCATACATAACCATGAGCCATACATATCATTCATATATCATAATCAATAAAGATGTTATATGTCGATACATAGTCTTGATATTATGCCACGGGCCGCCACGTGGTCTTTCTTGCCAAGTCGGGGGCCACCCCATGGGTCTTACAGACAAGTGCCAAGAGCCACCTCTTGGTCTTCCATGCAAGCATCACAAAGACAACTAGCATACATATTGTTCTACTTAGCTAATTAGCATATAGTGTGTCGGGACCTACCTCCTGGTCTTTCATACATAATGCCTAGGGATGACCCCCGGGTCTTCCTACCATACATAAACCAAGTGGACCGACATTGGGGCCTTTAACCCATACAAATGGTGAGGAGGCTTACCTCACACTGCTGAAGTCCCGCGAATAAAACTATGGCTACTGGCTGACAAATCCCTAAACTGTCAATCATCCAAACAACACCCAATTAATAATTGGGTTCCAATGCATAACCATAACTCCCTACTTGGGGTAAAAAGACTATTTTACTCCTAACCTATCTTGGACCAAAATCAAGGCCCAAACTCAAACTCTGGATGCCCAAAAGTCAAATAATAAATCAAGGCCCAATATATGGCCCAATTTTCCAAATTGGGCCCAAACCTCTTCATGATCTTATCTTAAGGCCCAACCATTTATTATAGTCCAAAAAATTGGCATTTCGATGGTCCAATATCTCATAGTCATCAAGGCCCAATTATGGCCCAATTTGGAAGCCTTTCTAGTGGGCCTTATCCTAAAGCCCAATAATTTCCTTAGTCCATAAATCTGTTCCCAATTGGCCCGCGAAGGCCCATAACAACTTAGTCCAAGTAATGGCCCAACAACAACCCAAATCTAATTAGAGTTTTAACATAAAATGACGATTAGGGTTAAGTGTTCTTACTTAACTCATTAAGGCGTTAATCCATTAAGTCCATCACTCCACTACACTAAACATACAATGGGATCAACATAATTCATAACTTCAATCCACTGGTCCAAACGTGGGTCCCGAAAATCCAAAACTAACATCTCCAAAATTAGGGTTTTCTAAACCTTAATTAGGGTTTCTAACCCGAGCACACGCCAATTAGTCAAACGGTTAGGCTTTTAGATCAATTAGGGTTTCATTAGGTCAACTAGGGTTTCATTAGGTCGGGCACCACCCACTACCACCTCGGGTAGTGGTGGTCAACGACGGCTTATGGTGGCAGCCACCACCTCATGGTGGTAGATCAAAACATGTCCAAGCATCTCAAATAGCAATCTATACACACACAAGTGAACACCGCCACCCAACACGACAGCAACACGGTGGCATCCACCACCTCACGGTGGTTTTTGGTGGGTTTTCCGGCCAAAAATCACAAATACAACATCATATCAATAAAGACCCATAAAATACACTTGCACACACACAAACACACACACACACACAACCACCCCTCATGGTGGCTGGAGGTGGCAACTACCATGGTTGGTAGCCATAGTGGTTTTCCATGCTTTCCGGCCAACGAGCACACACACACACATCCAAGGACCACTATGACACACCTTCACGTGAACACACACACACTGTAGGTCCCTCCTTATGGTGGTGAATCTCAACCGGAACAACTGAAAAATGGGTTATACTAGCGGCGTTGGTAGTTAGTCGCTGTGGAACAAGATCAGAAGCGAGGGGTGGCTGGACAACACCGACAACTGTCCTTCGTCGCTGAGGATGGCGACAGAAATAAATAAGGAGAAGAAAGGTGGCGGAAAGACGGAAACATGCATATTGGCTCCTATGTCGTTGACTTACTCTCGCCGAGTGTGATGGTAGCTGCGACGCACGAAAGTGACAGCAACCGAAAGGGAGGGTGGTGCCGGAGGTGGTTGATGTGAGGGTGGCGGTTGAATAGTGATGTTTTAGAGTTAGGGTTTGAGAAGGTGACGGGTTTATACCCGCTCATATGAGATCTTTGCTCATAATACACTTTCAGCCCCTCCATGTTAATTCTTTTCAACTTAAGTATATAATTTACCATTCATTCCTCAGCATTCCAAAATCCCTTCAATTTAAGTACAATATTTTACCAAACACCCCATGACTTCTGTAAATATTTACAAAATAAATTCCGAATTTACACTTTAACCCCCAAAATCCAAATTATATCATTTGGCTCCCCGAAACCAACACCCCGCTAATTATTATGGATTTTAATGCTACTATAAAATAGTATAAAATATAAATTTACATCTTGGGGTTTAGTGTTTATTATTTAATTACTCAATTTCAAACAGAATGATACAACTCTCCCCCACTTAAATTAGATTTCTTCCTCGAAATCACTCCTTACTACTCCTAATATGCCAAATAAATTGAGCAACACAGCAACAACGAAAAGCATACCCCAGCCTTTGCAAGGCAGCCGAAATCACCCTTGTAGGGCTCTAAAACCCGAAGATGAATGAATTCCTTGCAACATGGTCTCGTTTACTCAATCTGGAATCTAAAGTCTCGAGATGGTCTGTCTCCCTAAAAGACCGCCCATACTAAATCATTGCCGAATTCATTGCACTTATCTCCCAACTAGCTACTCAACCTTTGATAACTTAAGGTTACCACTTGAAAACAGATTTGCAGACCAAATTCCTTTGCAGTACACTTATACTTGACAGAAAACTCATATAATCCTTTGAGTAGGAGACTTATCCCAACAACAATTAAGAATCAGACAAGAGTTGTGCAACATGGTTAAACCAATTACTTTGAGATTATTTAATCCAACTGCAAGTGACTTAGCACTTTCGATCAACAAGGTACTCCACACATACGAATCCCCAGATCACTACTACTGCCTGAAACATCACATTGCCTCCTATTTGCTTTCCAAAGGTAACCAAGACCACCCTGGTCCCAACTTACCTACCAACTATCTGAAATACCGGATTCCTTCTCAGTTGCTGAGCCAAAGAACAACCTCACAGTCACCCCATGCGACTTCCGAAAGAGGGCTTCGACCAACAATAATTAGCTGTGACATCCCCAATTTAACGGCCAAAAAATACCGATTTTATTTATGTTTTCAAAATAAAATCAGACTAATCTTTCAAAAAGTATTGCGGAATTTGTCTCGAAAAAAAATATGATAAAAAGTATTTATGAAAGCATTTCTTAAAGAAATCTATTTTCATTTCATTACAAAACTCGCGATGTCCACATCGATACAGGCTAAAAGCATAAACTGAAGCGGTCTTTTCTGGCCGTGAAATTGGGGATGTCATAGTTGGTATCAGTGCATTAGTTTAAGCGAACTAGGAAGTTTTACGATTTCTAGACTTTAACTTAGAATACTAAGTGATGATCGTGAGATGAGTGTCTACCATATTTTAGACACGAGCACAAGTATATTTTAGGAAAGATGCCTAAAAGATTTTATGTGCTAAATGTTGTATGTTTGCCATATATGTTATTATTTGTTCGGATCTATGGTCTCTTGCCGAACAGACCTGGAAACCTTATGTGTTCAGGATTCTAAGCGTATGACTACGATATTAGAACTAGCATGTAACGTTTCAGAGTGATAAGGAGAACTTATATATATATATATATATATATATATATATATATATATATATATATATATATATATATATATATATATATATATATATATATATATCTGTTGCCGACCAGATCTGGAAACCTTATGTGTTCAGGATTCTAAGCGTATGACTACGATATTAGAACTAGCATGTAACATTTCGTAGTGATAAGGAGAACTTATATATATATATATATATATATATATATATATATCGTGAATAAAGATCTAAATTTGCCTAATTTGGTGTATAGATCATAATGGCAAGAACCCGAAGTCGAGCTGGAAATGCGAATAGGAATCGGCAACCTCAACCCCAAGTGATGGAGCAGGTGCCGATAGTAGTAGCTGCACCAGAACCAATCACAATGGCTGGAGTACAAGCCATGATTCAGGCCATGATGGTTGAACAAAGGGAAGATGTGAGACAACTATTGCTGAACAACAGGAATGAACCATCAATGCCATTTGAACAACCTTAACTAAATGACGTTTAGTCAGAGGAAGGAAATTACAGTAGATCTGTTGGTCAAACTGAACCGCTTGTGGATAGGAGGAATAACCAAGAGGACGGAGTCGAGAGAAATGGATGCAAATAAAAATACTTGATGACTTGCAAGCCGTCAACTTTCACTGATCCTGTCGGAGTAATGGATTGGATCTCGGAGATGGAATTAGCCTTCATGACATGTGGCTACAAAGGCAAGTTACAAACTATATTTGTAGTGTGTCAGTTCAGAGGTGGCATTGTTCGCTGGTGAAACACTCTGGGGAAGACCCTAAGCCCTAATGAGCCACTACAACTGACTTGGGGAGAGTTCTTGGTGCAATTAAAGTGCAAGTACTTCTCGGCCCAAAATCTACTTGAGCTAGAGAACCAATTTCTGACATTAAAGAAGGGAAGCATGTCCATCGATGAATACACCAATAACTTCATAGACAAAACGGAGCTTGCATTGCGTATTGTCCCAGACGAACTGACAAAAATTGAAAAGTATGAAAAGGGACTTCCATGGGAATATGTGGTGCCAGTACGTCAGGCACTTACTTTGGAGGCAGCTATCTAGGCTGCCAAGTCTGTTGAAGAGATGATCAAGTGGAGAGCTGCCAGCAAGGTTGAAGTTGGCAAGAAGATAAAGTTTGAAGGACCTCAGGTTCCAAAAAGAAGAGCAAGTTCTTAAATTATGCTTCGAGGAAATTTGGAGGAGGAGCCGAAGCTAAATGGTGTGACAAATGTAAAAAGATACATGTTGGGAAATGTGACGAGGAAGTCACTTGTTTTAAATGTGTAAAGCATGGGCATTATGCCAATGAATGCACCTTCCATAAGAAATTTTGTTATGGGTGCAACGAAGAGGGGCACATTCTGATGGACTACCCGAAGAAGAAGGACACAGCAAGTCCCAATCTCCCACCAAAACCGAAGGGGAGATCTTTCCAGATGACACTGGAAGCCGCAAAGGATGCAGCGGATGTCGCTTGATGTACCTTTCTTGTAAATGGATTGCCTGCCAATTTATTGTTTGATTTCGGAGCGAATTACTCCTTTATATCACATAAATTTGGTGGAGGACTAGCATTGCCTATAGAAAAACTTGATGATGCCCTAATTGTAGAAGTTGCTGGTGGCAAATTCATACCTGTTAGCGATTGTATTAAGAATATTGTCATCGACTTGAACGAAAATGAATTCCACGAGGAGCTGTTACCCATAGATTTGAACAATTTCGACATCGTTTTGGGGATGGATTGGCTTAGTGCCAATGATGTTGAAATACTATGCAAGAAAAAGATAATAAGGGTAAGTAAACCCGTCTGAAAAAAGAGTCCATGGAAATCCGAAGCTTTCTGGGACTAGCCGGATATTACCAAAGATTTATCCAAGGCTTTTCTTCGATAGTTGCTCCGTTGACAGCTTTGACCCGCAAAGGAGCTACTTATACTTGGAATGAGAAGCATAAGGAAGCATTTGAGAAGTTAAAGAAGAAGTTCTATGAAGAACCAATTCTTTCTTTACCTGATGGAGTTGAAGACTTTGCAATTTATAGTGATGCATCTGGAGTTGGGTTAGGTTGTGTTCTGACCTAAAGGGATAAGGTGATAGCATATGCATTGAGACAACTGAAAGAACATGAAAAGAACTACCCCACTCATGATTTGGAGTTGGCAGCAGTAGTATTCGCCCTAAAGATATGGAGGCATTATCTTTATGGCACAAAGTGAAAACTTTTCACTGATCATAAGAGTCTTCAGTATCTCTTTAATCAGAAGGAATTGAACATGAGACAACGACGTTGGCTAGAGTTGCTTAAGGATTATGACTGTGAAATACTTTACCACCCTTTACTCTCTCTCAAAACTATCCTAACACCCCCGAAGCCTAGAATATCATCCTAGCACCCGAAGAAATCCAAGAGCCGCGAATTCGTCAAGAAAAAGAGTTTTTCGAGTCAAAACTCTGCCCGCTCAAAGCCCGGTTTTTCAGAAAACCTCCCAGTATTATTGAAAAAGACTTTTTTAAAGGACGAAGTACTGTCCAATTACCGTCTTATCATGTGAGTGTGTAGTCACTTTCATTTTACACATAGATATGAAGTATTTTCTATAAAATACGTGCTATGTGTATATATATTGTTTGTTTATTTGAGGTAGATGTTGAATGAAGTTTTTATACATGTTTAGAATGATTTAAACTGTATATGTATTTTTATCTACAAATATGTAGGGTATAACATGGGTAGATGAAATAGTTGATGTGTGTTAAAAGGAAGAGAGGCCTCGATGTTGTTGTTGCTGTTCTAGTCATCTAGCGGAGTATAGATGACGACCACAGACCTTTCTAGACAGTCTAGTGGAACGCTAGCAGGATCGCAACCTATAGGTTTTTGTGAACGATGTGTTCACTGGTGTACTCCATCCCCCTCATGGTTGCCTTAAGGACAAGTATAGCTGAGGAATCCCCTTAGCAATAGTGTCAATCCCGATGATGATCCTTAGGCTAGGTCCCTTGTGATAGGTATTTAGGGACGTAAAGTGAGGGTAACAGGAGCGAGTAATCAGGATTATTGTTGATTGATGAAATTAATAAATTTATTGTTGTTTGATGAAATTAATAAATTTATTATTTGTGGGTTGAAAACCCTATATGCTCACCAAGCTCCCACGCCTGACCCACTCAGCTTTCTGTATTACAGGTAGTGGAACAAGAGCAAAGTTGGACGATGACGAGAGATTTTGGATTAAAGGCTAGTAGATGTAAATAACTGTTGAAAGGCCTATATTGTATAGTTTATGCTTTTTGTCTGTATCGATGTGGACATCCCGAGTTTTGTAATGAAATGAAAATATATTTCTTTAAGAAATGCTTTCATAAATATTTTTTATCATATTTTGTTTTGGGGACAAATTTCACAATACTTTTTGAAAGATTACTCTGATTTTATTTTAAAAGCGTAAACAAAATCAGTCTTTTCTGGCCGTGAAATTAGGTATGTCACATTAGCCAAACCATCTCGATACTAAAACCGATGCTAAGCTGAATGCTACAGGACCAACTGTGGTCTTACCCCGTACCCGGTCTCCCACGACATACCATTTTCCGAATCCGATCATACTATTGCCTACTCACCTTTGTACGACTGACCCACCTTGGCCTGTGCAGGAATCTGTGAGTGAATCACTGATCCGTCACATTCTCACTATCTAATAGGGACCGATGAATGCTATGGGCCACCCCACAGTCTTACAACACTCCCATACTAACTAACCACTAGTGAATGCTATGGGCAACCCCGTAGTCTTACTATACCACTATACTAACGACTAACTAACGAATGCTATGTGCCACCCCATAGTCTTACAACGCTTCTACTCTATCTACCAACTAGTGAATGCTACGGGCCACCCCGCAGTCTTACAACACTTCTACTCTACATGCTAACTAGTGAATGCTATGGGCCACCCCACAGTCTCACAACACTTTCTATGCTGTCTGGCCGCTGGTGAATGCTACGACTATCCCACAGTCCTACAATAGTTTCCACATTGGCTCATCTGTTAACCATGGTCTTACCGTTGATTACCAATCCGAGCACATCCAAAGTTGAGCACTCACACGGTCTAACATCCCACATTGAACTCATGTCCTGACTAGGATCCTAGACCTGGTTTCCCATGGTCTGCTACACATCAATCAGGTGTGGTCCCAAAGTTGGGAAGTTTCCCAAACTTCCAATTCATAGTATCCTCTATTCAGGAAGCCACTTGAATCACCTTGCCTTTCCTGATGGGGATACGAGCTCATCCCAAATTCATACTTGCTTCTTTCTTGGGTACCTGAATAGTTCTCCCCCACTTCGATCCGACTAAGTCTCCACGACATACGAGAAATGGAAGGATTCCCGATCCTTCCTACCTTCCAATGATCGATCTGCTGACAACCGACACTTACCAATGCTATCGACCCATTACTAGGCTAACTTTAAAGACCAAACAACCCCTGAAGACTAGATGAACAACAGATGCCTTGAAATGATATCATACTCAGATCTTAAATTCCAAATAATCGACGCTCCAACCATAACCTCGATAATAGAGCACTTCCCTTGGTGACCCCATGACTAAATCTGAGCATAATGAATGAACCCTCTGAAACCTGACGTAGGTGGATAACGACCCTGCTGAACCCTAACCGCAGAACTTCCACATAATGTCCCTGAACCAATCTCGATTACAAGCCGAGATAATGTTGAACACCCCAAACCAGCAAGATGGAAACGACCTTACACATGATCACTAATAATTCACGGTATGCAATTGGCATATTACATTTCTTGAAACTATAATCCAAACACAAGAAGAGAATAAACCGATTATATGCTTACCCAAACCGATGCAATACTCTAACAACCATAAACACACATATAAATAACCTTAAAGAACGCAAAAAATACATACATGCAGAACTCAAATCCTCTATGTTGGGTTTCCTGCCCTACCATCTCGTCCATCGGTGATCCTCAAAGAACCAGAAGCAGGCACGATCACTGCTCTTCCCCTCAATGTCAGACAGTCCGCCTTCTTGTGTCCTACCCGATCACAGAGAACGCATAACGGACTTGCTCCCTGAGGACAGTCCTTGTTGATGTGGCCAACCCGGCCACACTTGTAGCAGCCCAAACCCCTAGAATGTCAAGCCCCAACGTGCAGTTTCCCAGACGTACTGCACTGACTCCGGTCCTGCTGGCCTTTTAAATGCTAGTCAGAAATCGTGGGTCTCTTCCCGGGACCCTCCAAAGTATGCACCTGATCTGACCTCCTCTTCTCAATGTGCTCCAAATCAATCTCCTGCTCTCGGGCTCTTGAGATCATATTATTTAGGGTCTCGCGCCCTAAAATACTCATGAATTTCCTGATGTCATCCCACAGCATATCGTGATACCTCACTTTCTTCATCGCCTCCTCTGCTACATATTGTGGTATCAATAAAGCCCTTTCCCAGAACTTGGCTGTGATCTCTGCCACCGTCTCAGTAGTCTGACGGAGACCAAAGAACTCTCGCGCCAACTGTTGCACCTCAATCGCTAGTGCAAACTCAGCTCGGAACCTGGTCGAAAAATCATCCCATGAGATTGCATAGACTGCATCATCACCCAAATCACTACCGATCTCCTCCCACCAATCACGTGCCCAATCCTTCAACATGCAGGAAGCATATCTGAGTTTCACCTCCTCAGGGAAAAAGCTCGTCCTGAACACGTTAGCCATATCTGCTAACCACCTCCTACTAACAATGGGGTCCCTCTGCTCATGGAACGCAGGAGCTCCACAAGCATGAAACTCCCGGAAATTCAGTGTGTGAGCTCCAATGATAACCATGACCTCCTTACGGAACGCGCCCAAGTGCTCATCCACTATCTTCGTAACACAACAAGAAATCTCCGATGAGATGAAATCCCGCAACTGCTCGCTAATCAGCTTAGCACCTGCACCTGAGCCAGAACCCGAACCTGAACCATTTCCCTGCGAGCTCATCTCCCAACTGAAAAGCGACAAACCAATAATCAGAACATACTCAAGAATCCACCTTTCATAAGCTTCTTATACTCTCCAAGACTCTTACCGATTCGAGTATGGATACTGTGCTTTCAGTAGTACGGGCCCAATACGACCTTCCACACCTATCCATACTTTCCTCATCAATCCTCCTGAATCCTCTAAGTCATTTCTTTAAACAATTATGCCAGTACTCACTGACCCAAACTACTAACCCATTGCAGTATATCCTATGCTTTCCTAGGTTCCCGAACCCACCCGGTCCTTAGTTGCTGAAGGATTCCCATTAATGTGAACTAGCTACCTTATGTATATAGCCACATGCAATAGATATCAGATAATCGTTCGAGTAAAAGACTTAACTCTAGAACGGTTGGACTCAAACAAGAGTTGCGCAATAGGGTCAAATCCATCACTCTGAGATTATCCAGCCTTGGCCACATGTGACTTAGCATATTCACTTAGTAGCTAGCTCACCTTGCTAGGAGTCCCACAAATCACAAAGCAAGCAGCATTCGAACAATGGAAAAACTAACCAACATACTCCAATGAAACCATTATATCCTTTAATCAGGAATCTGTGCTAGCATGTAATTCTAAGGCTCATACAATCAGGCATAACTTAAACAGGACATCCTACCATTGGTTGATCAATTCTAGCATGCAAATCTACAAGCTCATTTAAGCATACAAGGCATATCTCCTAGATCCTTAGCTCTAATCTAGCATGTGAATCACATAATCATATCATATCACATAACAAAAATGTATTGGTATTTTGGGAACCATTTACTTGAGCTCGGTCGACTGCACGCATCACACCCCTTTCTTTTCTTAGAAATTCTTTTTATAAAAAACGATTTTCTTTTGAAAATTCTCATACCAAGTCCTCAATTTGGGTTCAGACACACCCGATAGTATGCCCGAATCCCTCAAACCAAGGCTCTGATACCAACTTGTAACATCCCAAAATTCAGGACTAAGAATTTCATTTTTAATATAACTAGAACCCTATTGTAACTTTGTTCACACATAGAAAAGCATTTCAAATAAAACATTTATCAGATTTCATTCCCAAAATTAACACATTGCGGAAAAACACAGGTGTATGCACTGCTATCATCTCGAGCTCCTTTATTTGAAAACTGGAGGTACCTGAAACCAAAACTGAAAACCTTAAGCACGAAGCTTAGTGAGTTCCCAAAATACCACATACCATACATATCAACATACTACCTAGCATATCTGGGTGTTGGCCTACCCCTTCGGTCTCTTTCAACCGGATATTGTCTAGCATATAAGCACATAAATCACATATTGTCATACATAACCATGAACCATACATATCATTCATATATCGTAATCAATAAAGATGTTATGTCTCGATACATAGTCTTGCTATTATGCCACGGGCCGCCACATGGTCTTTCTTGCCAAGCCAGGGGCCACCCCCTGGGTCTTACAGACAAGTGCCAAGAGCCACCTCTTGCTCTTCCATGCAAGCATCACAAAGACAACTAGCATACATACTGTTCTACTTAGCTAATTCGTATATAGTGTGCCAGGAGCCACCTCCTGGTCTTTCATACATAATGCCTAGGGCTAACCCCCGGGTCATCCTACCATACATAAACCAAATGGGCTAGCAATGGTGCCTTCGACCCATACAAACAGTAAGGAGACTCACCTCACACTACTGAAGTCCGGCGGATAAAACTATGAATGCTGGCTGACAAATCCCCAAACTGTCAATCATCAAAACAACACCCAATGAATAATTGGGTTCCAATGCATAACCATAACTCCCTATTTGGGGTAAAGAGAGTATTTTACCCCTAACCTAGCTTGGACCAAAATCAAGGCCTAAACTCAAACTCTGGAGGCCCAAAAGTCAACTAATAAATCAAGGCCCAATATATGGCACAATATTCCAAATTGGGCCCAAACCTCCATTTATTCTAGTCCAAACACTTGGCATTCTGATGGCTCAATATCTTGTAATCATCAAGGCCCAATTATAGCCCAATTTTCCAAATAGGGCCCAATCCTTTCCAATGGGCCTTATCCTAAAGCCCAATAATTTCCTTAGTCCATAAACTTGTTCACAATTGGCCCACGAAGGCCCACAACAAATTAGTCCAAGAAATGGCCCAACAGGAACCCAAACCTAATTAGGGTTTTTCACATAAAATGACAATTAGTGTTAAGTGCTCTTACTTAACCCATTAAGGACTTAATCCATTAAGTCCATCACTCCACCAGATCAAACATACAATGGGATCAACATAAGTCATAACTTCAATCCACTGGTCCAAACGCGGGTCCCGACAATCCAAAACTAACATCTCCAAAAATAGGATTTTCTAAAACTTAATTAGGGTTTCTAACCCAAGCACATGCTAATTAGTCAAACGGTTAGGCTTTTAGATCAATTAGTGTTTCATTAGGTCAACGAGGGTTTCATTAGCTCGGGCACCACCCACTACCACCTTGAGCAGTGGTGGTCAACGGCGGCAACCTCTACCTCGTGGTGGTGGTTATGATTCTAGACGAAAACATGTCCAAGCATCTCAAATAGCAATCTATTCACACACAATTGTACACCACCACCCAACACGACGGCTGGTGGCGGCAAAAGGCGACAACATGATGGCATCCACCACCTCACGGTGGTTGGTGGTGGGTTTTCCGGCCAAAAATCGCACATACAACATCATACACATAAAGACCCATAAAATACACACAATCTCTCTCTCTCTCTCTATGTGTGTGTGTGTGTGTGTGCCTCTCACACACACAGCTACTCCTCACGGTGGTTGGTGGCGGCAAAAAAGAAAAAGCTGGTGACACCAACCATAGTTGGCATCCATGGTGGTTTTCCATGATTTCCGGCCAACAAGCACATACACATACATATCCACGGACCACCGTGAAAAACCTTAACGTGAGCACACACACACTGCATGTCCCCCCTTATAGTGGTGAATCTCGACCGGAACAACTGAAAAGTGGGTTGTACTAGCGGCGACGGCTAGCTGTTGTGGAACAAGCTCAGAAGCGAGGGGTGGCTAGACAACATCGAAAATTGCCGTGCGTGGCTGAGGATGGCGACAGAAAGAAAGAAGGAGAATAAAGGTGGCGGAAAGACGGAAACAGACACACCCGTCTTCTATGTCGTCGACTTGTTCTCGCTTGAGTACATAATTTACCATCCAACCCTTAATTTAAGTACAATATTTTACCAAACATCGCCTGAATTTTGAAAATATTTACAAAATAAATCCCGGAATTACACTTTAACCCCCAAAAATCCAAATTATATCATTTGGCTCCCCGAAACCAACACCCCGCTAATTATTATATATTTTAGGGCTACTATGAAATAATATAAAATATAAATTTAGATCTTGGGGTTCAGGGTTTGTTATTTAATTACTCAATTTCAAAAAGAATGTTACAACTGGCAGGTAGGTTAGCTGCACCTGATCCCACATCGGCTGGGAAAGAGAACTAAGCATTCCTTAAAAGGGTGTGTATACCTTCTTTGTAACAACGCGTTTTAAAGCCGTGAAAGCAGTAGATCACATAAGAACTCTGCACTTAAGCGTGTCGGGGCGAGAACAATCCAATGATAGTTTACCCCTGGGAAGCTTTTGTTTTGGGAGCCCAAAGCGGACAATATTGTGATTTTAACCATAGGTGGTGTTATAAATGGTATCAGGGCTAGGGCACGGGTCGATGTATTTGACGGGGACTTCAAAACCTACAATGACGGGTGATAGCAGGAAGGTAAGATACACCCGATCCCACATCGGCTGGTAAGGAGAAATAAGCATTCCTTAAAAGGGTATGGATACCTTCTCCATCGTGAGGGCAGCAAATCCCATAAGAACTCTGCAATTAAAGTGCTCGGGCGAGAACAATCTGGAGATGGGTGACCCCCTGGGAAGTTTTCGTGATGGGAGCCCAGAGCGAACAGTATTGTGATACATGCCATAGGGGGGTGTTACATATACAATCCTCCGTCATGTGACTGAAATCTTCGTGGTAAGCACACCATTTAGATTTCTCCTTCCAAGTGGTGGACTTGTTATCCCTCTTCGACCATCATGCTTTGTTTCTGAGATCCTGAATAACATAAATTATACCTAAAATATCCACAAAAAACAATAGTCAGTGATCTTAGGAAGTTCCTCTTCTTCTCCTTCATCTTCGAAGGCATTGACCCTGTGATGATCCGGTTTGGAATAAGGCTTTGATTTGTAGGATCTTGGAGTCGAGGATTTGGCCTTCCTATTAGGACTCTCATATTGACCTGAAGGGTTGCTTCTCTTATGGATTTCTTTATCCTCTTCAAGCCAATGCTCGACACCTGACTTCATCCAATATTTTGTGTGGGGTCATCACAAGGTCTTCATAGAAGGGTGAATCCTTCCTTAGTCTCATCTTGAAAGCCTCTACAGCAGTGACCATGGCGATGTTCGGGATGCTCAGAGCTTCCCTGCCAAACCTATTAACAAAATCCCTAAGTCTTTCCTTAGGATCTTGAACCAGTCGATAGAGATCACTAGTGATCTTCTCGAAGGTTCTGCTGCAAGAAAACTTGTTATTGAAAATATTGACTAAGTGTGCAAATGAATTAATAGAGTATGGGGAATGTTTAGCAACCATTTGAGAGCCAGTCCTGTAAGGGTTGAACCAAAGCCTTTGCATAGGCAAGCTTCCTTCAAGTGTCCTGAGATGGAAAGATCTCCATCCTTTCTTGGTATTGTGCTATATGCTCTTCAGGATCTATAGTTCCATCGTAAAGCTTCATGTTGGGAGTTTAGAAGCGCTTAAGAACTTCGGTATCAGCTATCGCGGGAGCAAACCTTGAGATCCTGTGAATTGTTGGAGACGCTTCTTGTATGGGTTGGACCACCCCGGGTACACTTGATATCATTTGTCTCAACTGCTGAAGTTCCCTGGCCATGTTTGGATTTATTCCTGCATCAAGGTTAGTATAAATAATATTAATAGTATTTCTACTTAAGAAGTAAGTAGAATCAAGGTTTCTAGGAGTTTTGAAAGGCTCATTGACATCATTGATCATAGATACTTGGTTGTCTATAGTTGTCCCCCAGGGCAACGCCATAATGGTAGGAGTTGTGTTCTTCTTGTGATTTTCTGAGGATCCTGCATTGTCAAGGTTCAGGATCCTTAGTTGTACAACTGTGGGCATTGTTTCCTGGGATTTCTGAAACTCCACCTTCATCCTTTCAACTTATCTGAGCAGTGCTCTATTCTCTTCCTGTTGTTGGGTCACATATTGCGTCATTTTACTCATCATAGCGAAGAGTTCTGCAGTAAGGACCAAGGTAGTCGGATCTTGGAGTCTTGAACATCCCAAACTTCCTTGGTTAGTTATCGGAGGGGTGCTTTTCTTGGATGTTTCAGGCATTTTCATCTGAGTAGGGGGCCCACTCGAAGGAGGTAGTAGGTTTTTTATTGGAATGGAAAAAGTGGAGGATGAAGAAAGGATAGGTTGTGTAGACATGATCTTTCAAGGATTTTGAACACCACGACCCCACGGTGGGCGCCAAATTGTTTTGGTCAAAAATTACACAAGTATTAATCAACCAAATTGAATAAAAGGTTGTGATGTTCGATTTGTGCAATACCATTTGATAAAAGAGAGTGACACGATTATTTACAAGGAAAGCCCTTGATCCTTGCTAGGATCTCCGACACAAAACCTTGGGAGGTGATAATGATCAGTTGCCTTGATGATTTTATTAATGTAAAATGGTGATTACAAAAAATGCTTTAGTAAGAACATGTGAATAATTTCATAGAGCAAGCTTAGAGTAAAAAGTAGTGTTTTGTGTGTGAAATACAAGTGTCAATTTATAGTCTAAACTAGCTAGCAAGATGTCAGATATTTCCAGGGTCCTCTATGACCAACTTCACCAACGTAATTTGACTAAATATTCTGGGTCTTTAGCATAGTTGAGATAATTCTCTGTTGAGAATTGGTCTTCCCTTGGCTTCTTATGCACATGTATTAGTTATGAACAAAATATAACTGTTATAAAAATTTAATAAAAATAATAATGATAATAGTCGGGATCCTAAGGTAGCTGAGGATCCTGGATATTTGAGGCTCTTGAATATTTTGAGGATCCTGGCCTTAACAACAATAAGCCCCGAAACAAAATAAACAAAGAATACACACAATATAGATTGACTCATTTTGCAATGGGTCACGCAAGAAAAGATAATTTAACGATCATTGGGGAGGTAGTTCAACAAGTTTCCCTTTTTGATCCACTTATCATTACGAGTCATGATGTTGTCAGCACGAACATAGTTCTTTTCAAAAGTCAACTTGCTGACTTTGTGAGAAGCATTGCCACATCGATAACAAACTTTGATTCCAAGATTCTTACCTTTACCAGTAGATTTTGATTTCTTTTCAATTGTTGAGCCCAAGGAACTTTGAAAATTTGATTTAAGAGTTCTTGTTTTAGTTTTGGAACAAGGAATGTCATCGATGGTACGTTTAGATGATACCTATTCATGAGTCTCTTGAATCATTGAGTCATCAGAAGTAGAGGATTTGATTGATCTTCAAGTTACGAATTGCTAACCGAGCATTGAGGAAAGATTCTAAGAATTTCGTTTACCAAATGAACTTCACCATTGCATATAGGAAATTTTAGCAAAATCTTAGTGAATGGAAGAACATACTCATAGTGAGAAGGTTGATGGGATGGATAAAAACCAAATAATTGAGAAACACATTTGGTGATACTGTTAAAATCAGTGGAGTAGTGAGTATCAATTAAAGTTTGATTTATAAAAAATAACTCACAAGTTTATTCTTAAAATCTTCTTTTAAATATTCAGCTTTATAGAAGGTTTGTTTAGTTTTAACAACTTTGGTTAAGGAAACAACACCTTCTATATCGCCTCCAAGAATTTTCTCACACTAATTTGGAATCTGAGCATTAACAATTCTTGTGACATTAGGGTGATCAATCATGTCATCTTTTGATGTCTTCAATAGAAGAGTAGTTAATGATATTTTTTAACCTGATACGCTGATGCAGCGTCCCATTCTTTCTTGAGGTTTGTAGTAGCTTGATAAGGATCATCGTCAAGAGTCCCAATGCTGTTAATTAAAGTGTCAGCGTGAGATTCAACGATCTGGGCCATGAGATACATACATTCATCATCTGAGGAGTTTTATTTTTCAAAAGTTGATGATAGTGTAATCATTATCTCTTGAGCAGTTGAACATTTTTAAACCAGACGAATGACAAAATAAGGGAGTAAGCTTCCAATAGCAATTCTCCCCTTTACATCGAGATTCAGCATCCTTTTCTCTTCCTTGTTATATCTAGGAGCATATTTTCCTTTTAGCTTACTATCAGAAAAACCATCATTGGATGATTGATGCATAACAGCGACATGACCTTCGTTGATGATGTCGAGCACATCAAATTCCATGAAATCGAGAGCTTCAATGGCCTTTCATTTCTAGGCAGAGAAGTTGTGTTTATCAAATGGAGGGATCTTGTTGTAGACAATTGATTGAAAGAGGTCGACATGATTACTTGAGTGTATCAAAAACCTGCTCTAATACCAACTGAAGGTTTGTATCTATCTGCTGCACATCAAGTATAAAGAATAAAAGTAAACTAATCTAAGAAAACAAAGAACGGAGAGTAAATAGCACAGAGAGTTCTCCGAATTGTTTTTCACCAAGAAAGGATTTGTCTTCACCTAGAAGATGGTTGTTAGAAAGACATTCACCTAGACGAACTCTATACATTAGGTTTTACCCTAATGTAGATTATATACTAATCTATACAAGTATATCCCTTGATTATAGGGATTGTATCTAATCTATACTAAGAATCGATCCTTATCACAAGGATATCAGATTTGCTATCTATTATATATATATATATATATATATATATATCCATATCATTACCTAATATACAAATGATTACATAGAATACCTATACTAAGTGCTAAAGTTGATATTTGTGATACGCTGATGTTGTCGGCATGTAGATTTTGACGCTAATAGATAGAATGTAGAGTGTTTGACTCATTAGATCATAAGGTGTGACCTTACTGATGGTTTTTGAGCATTCTAACACCCGTAAGTGTACATACAACCCTAGAAAAACCTTGGATATTTGTTTGTCTAAAATACATGCAAAGTATGATTTCCAAGGTTCATAATCCTATCTAGCATACATGGGGAACTTTTAATATAAAAGATGGCTAGAATTACATACCTTGTAGTTGATTTGATTCCTTGAAAACCTTGAGAGCCTAGTACCCCAAGTGTGATGCCTCAAATGCTTCACACAACATCAAATGCTTTGGAATAACTTTAGAGTATGTATAACACTTGTAAACATCGGCTTGCCCTCTCTTGTTCTTAGTGTAATGTAGCCGATTTTGGTGAGTATCATGTTCCTTATATAGTGTGTCACATCTAGGGTTACACCATCTAAACCCTAATGTGACATGACTCTTCATTTCCATGACCCATGGGTTTGTAACTCCCATGGAGCATTTTATGGGTTTTACCCAACTTGATAATCCATGGAGCCTTTTAGCCCACTATACAAGTTATGGATGATTTACATAATCAACCCATATATTTAATTAGTCATCTTTTGATCACTGAATTAATTCCAAATTAATTCTTGATCAATACTAATTAAATAATACTCTTAATATATTAGAACTTATAACATATTAATAAACCACAAGTGTTATTTCTCTCATTTAGTCTATCCAAATGCATGATGCCATACAACCCAAATGGACTATGCCGGGTCGGGTCAAGTACATACCAAATATATTTATGGACTTAGGCACCTCATCCAACACTTACATAATGCATCTGGTAGTTGACTAAAGTAGAATTCTGTACCGGGATACAACAAGGAAGAAAAAAATCTAAATCTCGATGTGAAGGCAAGGATTGCTATTAGAAACTCTTTTCGATATCATGTCTATCGGTTGGTTTAAAACTATTCAACTTCACAAGAGATGATGAAAACCTTATCAGTCACTTTTGACTGAGAAGAACTTTTTGATGTTGAAGTTACAAAAAGTAAGTGTCTCATGGTTCAAATCATCGAGTCTCATGGTGAAGCCCTAGGGGACAACATTAGTACTTTTTATATTGGCCTTTCTCAAGCCACTAAGGACTCTAAGTCTCAGGACATGGACTCAACCTCCAAGTATCAGGTAAAGAATTTGGTTAACTACTCTTCTACGGGAAAACCTGACATGTTTGATCATTTATGCTTTGATCTTTCTATCTCCAATAAAGAAAATATTCTCTTAAAATTGAGTTGAAAAATCTTAAAGAAAAACTCTCTTTTACTGAGAACTACCTTTCTCTTGTAAAAAAGGAAAACTCTTGTATCTCACTAACCAATAATGTTCTTGATGCTGAAAAAGAAAAAGTTGTCGATCATGCAAGAGGCATTAAGCTTATTTTAAGTTGCTGGGGTTCTTCCCATTGTAATGTCATGAGGATTATTAATGATCAAATTCCTAATCAATGTGAGAAATCATTGGCGGTGATATCATAGTGGGTGGATGAATTCTAGAAGGGTTCTAGGGTTTCCTTGGGTAATAAGGGAGGCTTGGATGCCTTAGGGAGGAAGTTAAGAGATTCAGGCTTTTCTAAGGAAACTGCCTTATCCATAGAATCCCTTAGTCACCTATATAAACCCTCTTGGAGTTATGATTTTCAGACATCCATTGTTCAAGAGAGAAAAGTTGAAATCCCTTCCTTCTCCTCTCTCCTCTTTAGTTTCCAATTTGCTAGGGTTTGGGTGTGAGCCATTAGAGACACAAGACTTCTGGTGCTTGCTTTCTAATGACGAATGAGGAAGGAATACTAGTTTATTTGCAATAATAAACTAAGGTATGTATTTTCTAATAACCCTTTAGAATTTTCTAAAATAGAAATACAGTTCTAGGGTTCTTGATATTCAATAGTCGGTTGCAAATCATAGTAAGAATATAGATCCTTTAGGGTACATGTGAACTTAGGGTTTATGTTTTTCAGCCAAATTTTTTTTATAACATCTAAAACCCATCAGTGGTATCAGATCCATTTTTCTCATTGATATTGCAGAAAGTTGAATTAGATAAAAATTAGGGTTTATTGAAACTAAATACTAAGGAGGTATTTTCAAAAATTCCATAGGGTTCTTGGAACCCTAGCATCCACCCTATATTTTCGAAATCTGCAAGGGTTTAGAAACCCTAGCCCTTTGCCTTATTTTCAAAAATTGTGGAACCCTTTTACGGTTTACCTTGTTTCCTTATTTGTTATTTTAAAAGCCTTAAAATTTGAAAGATTAAAACCTAGTAAACCCTAGCCAATTTTCGAAAACTAGGAAGCTTAGGATAAGGATTAAATTGAATTATTTTATTAATTTTTTAATTTTAAATAAGTATTTAATCCATATTTATTAAATTAAATTAATTAATTGTTTAACTAAAAGAAAAAGATTAAATCAAAATTGGTTTATTTTTAAATTAAATTAATTTTATATTAATTTCAAAATTTTAAACTTAAACCTAGTATTTTAGAATAGTTTTAAAATACACCTTATACTATATATAATTAAATAGATTAATATAATATATGTATAAGACAAGTTAGTCAAAGCACTAGTATGCCTCATTCATGAAGCCATACTATAAGGGGAGTTTTAGGAAACGGCCTATAAAATGACCGGCATTGGGTATCCATTCTTACCCACTGCACTCTTGTATAGTGGAGGTCATTAGCCGAACGGATTTGTTGGAACATAATCTCATTAATAAGTAGAATGATGTAAAGTAACTAAACTATTTTTATAAAATGTCACTTTTAGTTACTTTAAGAAAATATGAAAAGTATGCTAATTCATAAAATTGAACATTATACTTTATGAGTAGTTAGTGGAGCGCGAGTGGTTAACCGACACACTAATAGAGACTATAAAGAGTAATAATGAGCATCTCGAAAATTATCATTGTTAATGGAGCGCGTGTGGTTAACCGACACATTAATGAGAGATGATAAATGACATCAAGAGTACGAAGAATATTTGTATGGTTATTAACATCTTGTTTGTGATCCTCGGTATCCCAATCACAAAAAGAAGAGCATAATCTAAGATTAAACATGCATTTGATAGATTCAATGAATCTCAAAAGATCTAGGAATTTCATAGTTCAAAATTGGTGAATTGCTTTTACTTACCTTTATAAATTCGCGATAAGATTACGACATCCCTCTTCTTAGTTGTGAATTGTTATTTTCGCTCCTAGCCTTAAATATTAATTATGAGTTAAAATAATAAGGATTATTGTCATCTAACTAAAACCACTTTTTCTCTATAGATGTGTACTTTTGGTGATGCTTCTGCTCCTCAAAACTCATCCTACAACTTCTTCCTTCTCTCGATCGTGTCCAAGGTGACATTGGATGGCACCAACTACAATGATTCGGTGTGTAACATCAAGATGACTCTTCGATACGAGGGCAAAGAGCATGTCCTCAAGAAAAAATTATCGAGATCAATGAAGACACTACTACTCCTAAAGAAATAGTCTCCAACAAGAAACACTATGACGACGCGACTAAGGTTCCTTGCATCATGGTTGCCACCATGATTCCTGAGTTGTAAAGGTTCTATGAGGACTATTGGACATGCGAGATGAACTTGGATCATCTTAAAAAGTATCACAAGAGAGATCGTTAATAAAAGTATGAAGTCATCAAAGCTCTTATGGCATGCAAGTTAAGGGAAAGAGAGTTAGTCTGCAACCACGTCCAAAGAATGGAAAGATATGTGGAATGCCTTGAAAAGCTCAATGTGAATTTCAATGAGGAGTTGGCCATTAACATGGTCCTTAAATCCTTGCCATATTTTTATGATCAATTCATCTTGACTTATCATTTGAAAAACAATGGCCCAACTCCACAACCTATTTTAGATAGCAGAGTCAGGGATGAAAAAAAGTCACACCTCTTCTGCTACTAGTACTCATGTCCTAGCCATTGGGAAAAACAAAGGGAAGAAAAGGAAATGTGGTTCTAAGCAGAAATGGAAGGGCACGACCCATATTGGGTTATCTAGGAATGACCCAAAAGCAAATCCCAGTTTTGATATCCGTCATGTGAGTGATCCCAAAGAGGCCAATTGCTTCTATTGTAATGATAAGGGTCATTGGTAATGTAGCTTCCCCAAGTACTTGCAGGACATCGATGGCAAAGTGAAGCCATTGTTGGAAGGTATTTATACTATTCAAACTAATAACTCACAACCTACTCGCTCTTAGGTCCATAATACAGGATGTGGTTTTCACATTTGTTCTGATTTGCAGGGAGTAAGAGAAAGCGAAGAGATGGAGCATGGAAGGATGAATCTAATCATGGGAAATAGGCAGTTTTCTCTTGTTACCCAGACTGGAATTTATAGTCTTATGCTTAGTGGTGATGTTAGATTATACTTGGGTAAATGTTGTTATTCGTAAGAAATGACATGAAACATTTTCTTTTTCATGCACTATTTAGAAAAGGTTTTGAAGCTTTACCTTGTAATGGTGTGTATGAAACTGTGATTTGTGTTGATAGCTTAGGTAATAGTGTATTTCATTTTGATTTGTCTAATGGTTTAGAGAATGGATACTTGTGGCATTGTTGTCTTGGTCACATTAACAAGAAACCCTTCGCCCAAGTCCAAAAGGATGGAGTGTTGGAATCATTTGAACTAAGGCTAGATGATGAATGTGAATCTTGTATTTAGGGGAAGATGACAAAATCACCTTCCATTGGATCTTGTGAAAAGGGTGAAGGTTTGTTGGATCTCATAGACATAGATGTGTGTTGACCCTTTAGATCCACCACAAGGGATGCTAATCGATTTTATGTGACATTTACTTATGATTATAGCGGATATGGTTATATCTACTTAATCAAGCCTAAGTTAGAGACTTTTTGTAACAACGTAAAATTTCAAAACAAAAATTCATTTTGTCACAACCATTTTCACATAAAATATTTTATAAAATATCAAATAATAGTTATCAAAACATATCGTATCCCAAGATCACAAAAATCAAATCCTCTCTCTAATGTGTACGAGTCACGTCGGCGCCTTTCCACGGTCCTCGCTAGTACCTGAAACACATAACACAACAACTGTAAGCATAATGCTTAGTGAGTTCCCAAAATACCCTTACACACATACGCCTTTCCAGGCCATACTCTACACGACCTTCCGGTCTATGTGTCTCAGAGGACTTCCGTCCCAGTCCCAGTAGACCTTCCGGTCCTACTCGTATCAACCTTCCGGTCCATGACTCCCTGACCTTCCGGTCCACGTCATAATGCCTTCCGGCCCATATCATACATAGCATACATATCACATACATAACACATACATAACGTGCAACGCATAGTATACAAAACATGCAACTCATAGCATACAAGACCTTCCGGTCACACATAGGTACCTTTCCAGGTATAGTATAGTGAGAAGACTCACCTCAGATATCTCGCAAAGTCTCTATCTCGGTAGAAATGTGATCTAGCCTCCGCCTAATCACATAAAGCAAATACTCCCATAAATACAACTGTACTCAACCCTAAAAGTCAACAAGGTCAACGGTCAAACTTTGACCCGACTCGGCGAGTGCACTAGGGTGACTCGGTGAGTCTACACGTGTCCACTAACTCTCTCTTAGACCCTCTCTTGGCACGTCGATTACTTGCCTGACTCAACGAGTTCCACCTGGCAAGAATCGCGGGGCCACCCCGACTCAACTCACCGAGTCCCAAGAACAACTCGGCGAGTTCCAACTTGAACTCAGACCCTTGACTCTCCCTGACTCACCGAGTCATTCCCCCAACTCGACAAGTCCACTCACTGAGTGATTAACGGGCAACCTTCATACTACTCGCCGAGTCTGTTCTTCGGACTCGGCAAGTTCATGCCATGCACAAACTCAAAACGACTTCTCAGGTTAGATTTGTTCCATACAATCATAGATCTAGCCTCCCCAAGCATGATAATCACGTAAAGTTCGGACCTTGACACACATATAACATAGAAATGGTCCAAAATGGTGATTTAGCCCCAAAAATGACATTCCAAGCTCATGACTTCCAAAATGACTCATAAAGCTCCAAGGGTTAAGGTCTCTGGACCTCTTTGAGTCCAGATCCAAAGCACAAACTCGAGAGGGGACTAAATACTCTACATACTATTCTTCTAAAGGGTTTAAAAACCCTAACTCTATGAATCAACACCCAAAACTGGAGAAGGTCCGAAGGATTACCTTAATATGAAGCCTTTGATCTCTGAAGACACTAGATTTGCACTTCCTTCAGCCTTCTTTTGTCTTGGTCACCTTCTCCTTCAAATTTCACCAACAAATGATCAACAATGGCCTCTCTTCTCCTCACAAGCGATCTAGGACTCTCTCTGGGGTGTGGTAGCCACATTGGACGGCCATAACGGCCTTTAAATGGGTCCCAAACCCTGGAAGTTAGGGTTTCATTAAAGAGCGTGGACTCGCCGAGTCCACTCATGAACTCACCAAGTCCAGCTGTGAACTCGCATATGAATCCGCGACCATACTCGGTGAGTCTAGACGCCAACTCACCGAGTTCCCCCACAAAACCCAAAAAAAATAAAGGAACAAAATCTCATACCTGGGAATCCAGGTGTTACAATTCTCCCCCACTAGAATCAGACTTTGCCCCCGAAGTCTCACTCTACAAACAACTCCTGATGTTGCTCCTGCATCTCATGCTCCGGTTCCCAAGTCAACTCTGACCCTTTCTGATGCTGCCACTGGACCTGCACCAGTGGCACTTCCTTGTTCCTCAAAACCTTGATCTTCCGAGCCCTGATCGCCACCGGTCTCTCAGCATAATTCAGGCTCGCATCTATATGAATATCTTCTAATGGCACCACTGCCGACTCGTCGGCTATACACTTTCGCAACTGCGATACATGGAAAGTGTCATGAATCTGACCCAACTCTGCTGGCAACTCCAA
This sequence comes from Lactuca serriola, assembly GCF_051521515.1. Lineage (NCBI taxonomy): Eukaryota > Viridiplantae > Streptophyta > Magnoliopsida > Asterales > Asteraceae > Lactuca > Lactuca serriola. Next base: position 56,502,018 of record NC_136411.1, on the reverse strand, counting down.
ACGATAGGCTACCTGCCCACCCTCGCGATTACCCTGAAAGGACCAATATATCGGGGCCCCAACTTGCCCCTCTTCCTGAATCGGATCACTCCTTTCCAAGGAGAGACCTTCAGGAGCACGACGTCGCCGACCTGAAACTCGAGCTCGTACCGGCGTCTGTCCGCATAACTCTTCTGCCGACTCTGAGCGGTCAACAACCTCTGTCTGACCTGCTGGATCTGCTCTGTTGTCTAAACCACAATCTCGGTGCTGGCCATCACACGCTGCCCTACTTCTCCCCAGCAAATGGGGGTTCGACACCTCCTCCCATACAACGGTTCAAAGGGCGGCATGCCAATGCTCGAATGATGGTTGTTGTTATAAGAAAACTCCACCAAGGGAAAATACATGTCCTAATTCCCTCCGAAATCCAATACACATGCCCGAAGCATATCCTCGAGCGTTTGAATCATCCGCTCACTCTGCCCGTCCGTCTTTGGGTGGTATGCAGTACTGAAATGCAGTCTCGTACCCAACTCCTCGTGAAACTTCTTTCAAAATCTGGAAGTAAATCGAACATCTCGATCTGAAACAATCGAGATCGGGACTCCATGTCGCGATACCACCTCCCTCACATACAGCTCTGCCAGCCTCTCAGCAGAAAATCTCTCACTGATAGCAAGAAAGTGAGCGCTCTTCGTCAACCTGTCCACAATCACCCAAATTGCATCGACACCCCCTCGCGGTCCTTGGCAATTTGGTGATGAAATCCATGGTAATCTGTTCCCATTTCCACTCGGGAATCTCTAATGGCTGCAGCTTACCATGTGGATGCTGGTGCTCGGCCTTCACCCTGCGACAGGTCAAGCACCTCTCTACAAACCATGTGACATCACTCTTCATACAGGGCCACCAATAATATTCTTCAGGTCCAAATACATCTTAGTGGCCTCGGGATGGATCGAAAATTTCAATCGATGAGCCTCCTCCATCAAAATGGTACGCGTCCCGCCCACCGACGGTACCCAAATCCGGCCCTGAAATGTCATAAGCCCCCAGCTATCGGTAACGAATTCCGATACCAGCCCGACAACTCGCTCCCTCTTCTGGCTCTCTGGCTTCACAGCCTTAGCCTGGGCCCCACAAATAGCATCCAACACCGGGGTCATCACTGACAATCTCAAACAAACATCTCGAATTGGGGCGCCCTCCACCCTACGGCTCAATGCATCGGCTACCACATTAGCCTTGTCCGGGTGGTACAGGATGTCATAATCATAATCCTTAACCACGTCCAACCACCTTCTCTGGCACATATTCAGGTTGGGCTGATCCATCAAACACTTCAAGCTCTTGTGGTCCGTGTATATTGTACACCGAACCCCTTACAAATAATGTTGCCAGATCTTGAGAGCGAACACTACCGTTCCCAGCTCCAAATCATGAGTGGGATATCTCGACTCATGAGGCTTAAGCTGCCTCGCTGCATAAGCAATCACATGCCCCCTCTGCATAAGCACCGCTCCCAATCCAGATATCGATGCATCACAATAAATCACAAAATCTTCCATCCCTTCTGGAAGAGCTAGCACTGGTGCTTCACATAATTTCTGGCGAAGTGTCTCGAAAGAGGTCTGCTGCTCCGGACCCCAATAAAACGCAACACCCTTCCGGGTCAACTTGGTGAGTGGCACGGCGATCTTGCAGAAATCCTTAATAAATCTCCGATAATAGCCGGCCAAACCCAGAAAACTCTTGATGTCGGTGGGTGACCTCGGCACCTCCCATCTCATGACCGCCTCAATCTTGGCCGGATCGACCAATATCTCATTCTGGTTAATGAGGTGTCCCAGAAACTGAACCTCTCGTAGCCAGAACTCATATTTGGAGAACTTGGTATAAAGCCTCTCAGATCTCAGAACTCCGAGGATATCCCTTAAATGTTCCTCATGCTGCTCTCTGGATCTCGAATACACCAATATGTCATTGATGAACACGATCACTGAGCGATCCAACATCGGTCTGCACACCCTGTTCATGAGATCCATGAACACCGCAGGTGCGTTGGTGAGTCCGAAAGGCATCACCACGAACTCGTAATGCCCATAACGAGTCCGGAATGCTGTCTTCTGGACGTCCTCCTCCCGCACCCTCACTTGATGATACCCAGACCTCAAATCAATCTTGGAGAACCAAGATGCTCCCTGCAATTGATCAAACAAATCGTCGATCCTCGGCAATGGGTAACGGTTCTTTACCGTTAGCTTATTCAGCTCACGATAATCAATGCACATCCAGAGCAAGCCATCCTTCTTCTTGACAAAAAGGATAGGCGCCCCCCATGGCAAACTGTTCGACCTGATAAACCCCTTCCCAGCAGCTCCTGAAGCTGCCAGGATAACTCCTACATCTTCGGAGGCGCAAGGTGATAAGGCGCCTTAGCGATAGGCGCAGCTCCCGGAACCAACTCAATACTGAACTCTACCTGCCTCTCCGGAGGCACACCTGGCAATTCCTTTGGAAACACATCCGGAAACTCTTGCACTATCGGAACCTCATCAACCGACTTCGGTCTCTCTGAAACAACCCTCACATCCATCACATATGCCAAAAATCCTCTACATCCCTGCTGTAGACTCTGTCTCGCTCTGGCGGACAAACAAAATGTTGACCCCGCACGTGTACCCTTGTTGTGCACTGTAAGAACTCCCCCACTAGGGTCTCGAATCGTCACCAACTGACGCTCGCAGTCTATCACTGCTCCATATTTGCTCAACCAATCCATACCCACTATAACACACACGTCCCCCATCGCGATCGGAACTAGATCTATCGGGAACTCCACACCGAAGATCTCAAGGACACATCCTCGAATCACATCCAAAGCATACACTACTCACTCATCAGCTATGGAAACTCGCAGAGGCCGACTCAACGCCTCTCGACGGATACTAATGTGCTGACTAAATGCCAAGGAAACAAATGACTGACTCGCACCCGAGTCAACTAATACCAAAGCAAGTATAGAACTCACAAGAAAAGTACCTACGCATATCATCATATAAGCATAAAAACTCAACTCAAATAAAAGATGAAAAGAGCATACATACTAGCCATAACATTGTGCGCCGCGCGGACCTCCTCCGCGGTCAACTGAAATGCCCTCCCACGAGCCTTCGGGGCCTCGACCTTCACCGGCCGAACCTTTGTAACCCTAGCAGCAGGCGCAGATCCCTGGTGTAGCTGAGGGCACTCGCCCTTCTGATGGCCGGTCTGGTTGCAATGGAAGCAAACTATAAATCCTTTGGGGAAATCCCTGGTGATATGCCCCTCCTTGCCACATTTGTAGCAAGCAGCCGATCGACAGGCCCCCTCATGTCCCTTGCCGCACTTCCCGCAAGTGCAGCCCTTCTGGCCTCCAGTCCTCGAATCGGTGGACTTGGTCCGCTTGGCTGCCGGCTGAGACTGATCCGGCTGCCAATCCATCCTATGAGACTCGACCTCCTCCCTGGCCTGAGTCTCCAACTCAATCTCCCTCTTCCGAGCATTTGCCTAGAGCTCAGAAAATGTCCGGTACATCGAGTTCGACACGAACTCCCGAATATCCCTCCTCAGAATACCTACTGGCTCATCTGTGCCTGCTCAGTAGACACCTGCTCAGGGCAAAACATCGCCCTCTCATGAAACTTCCGGGTGACAACAGTAACCGAATCATTACCCTGCTTGAGGGTCAAGAACTCCTGAACCAGCCGTTCCCTCTCCACCGGGGGAACATACTCGTCTCTGAACATGATGGTGAACCTCTCTTAGGTCACCGCTGAAATCTCTGTAAGAGTGAAGTCCGCTGTTACGAACTTCCACCAATCCTTCGCTCCCAAGCGAAGCTGTTTCAAAGCGAACCATACCCTCAGATGCTCCGGACATGAACGCATATAGAAGCATCCCTCAATTTCAGCAACCCATCTCATCGCAGCGATCAGATCCTGCATCCCATCAAACTCGGGTGGCTTCGTGTTGCTGAACTCCCGGAACAACAACGAGTCACCTCCCTGAGGCCTGGCAGCAGCCACAGCTGCTGTAGCTGCAGCGGCTGCGGCCTCAGTCACCGCGGCATACCGCTCATCAAAAGTCTCCAACAGTGTGGTCTTGATAGACCCAAACATCTCCAGAATCTCGGCCCTGATCGCCGCATCCACCTCATCGTGGATCATCTGACGAACCTCCTCGTCACTCACACCGCTCGCCTCGGGTCTGTGGCATGTCCCAACCATGATGCCTCTAAAATACAAAAAAAATTATTAGAGACTCGATCCAGCATACTCATACTCGATGACGCAACCCTACTTGTCCTCATTTGTCCAAAAGATTCTTACTTGGAATGCCCACTGATCCGGTGTCTTCAGTAGTACGGGACCAATACTACTGACCACACCGCATCAACATTCACTCCAAGTCCTCCTCCATGGATCTTGGATTACAAGTACTTTATTCTCATGAGCTCCTAACTGCTATCTACTCGCTCTCAAAGCATCTCAGCAGCAGAAATATCCTAGGCTAAGGCATCACAAATCAGGCTACTCTAGTCCTAATATGTATACCTAGCCTACTCTAGCATGCATAATGTCACATACATATCTCACAACACAAAATGTAAGGGTACTTTTGGGAATTCACCGTTCAGGCGCTGGCTGATGGTACACATGGCTCTGCTCTGTTTGTCTCAAAACTCTTTTTACTCTTTACAAAAATTTCACTTCATTATAAATTTTTTTCTCAAATCCTCAGTTTGAGTTCAGTTACGCCCGAAGGTGCATCCGAATCTCTCAAACCAAGGCTCTAATACCAACTTGTAACAACGTAAAATTTCAAAACAAAAATTTCATTTTGTCACAACCATTTTCACATAAAATATTTTATAAAATATCCAATAATAGTTATCAAAACATATTGTATCCCAAGATCACAAAAATCAAATCCTCTCTCCAGTGTGTACGAGTCACGCTGGTGCCTTTCCACGGTCCTCACTAGTACCTGAAACACATAACACAACAACTGTAAGCATAATGCTTAGTGAGTTCCCCAAAATACCCTTACACACATACGCCTTTCCAGGCCATACTTTACACGACCTTCTGGTCTATGTGTCTCAGGGGACTTCCGTCCTAGTCCCAGTAGACCTTCCGGTCCTACTCGTATCGACCTTCCGGTCCATGACTCCCTGACCTTTCGGTCCACGTCATAATGCCTTCCGGCCCATATCATACATAGCATACATATCACATACATAACGCATACAGAACGTGCAACGCATAGCATACAACACAAGCAACTCATAGCATATAAGACCTTCCGGTCACACATAGGTACCTTTCCAGGTATAGTATAGTGAGAAGCCTCACCTCAGATATCTTGGTAAGTCTCTGTCTCGGTAGAAATGTGATCTAGCCTCCACCTAATGACATAAAGCAAATACTCCCATAAATACAACTGTACTCAACCCTAAAAGTCAACAAGGTCAACGGTCAAACTTTGACCCGACTCGGTGAGTGCACTAGGGCGACTCGGCGAGTATACACGTGTCCACTGACTCTCTCTTAGACCCTCTCTTGGCACGTCAAGTACTTCCCTGACTCAACAAGTTCCACCTGGCAAGAATCGCGAGGCCACCCCGACTCAACTCGCCGAGTCCCAAGAACAACTCGGCGAGTTCCAACTTGAACTTAGACCCCTGACTCTCCCTGACTCACCGAGTCATTCCCCCAACTCGACAAGTCCACTCATTGAGTGATTAACGGGCAACCTTCATACTACTCGCCGAGTCTGTTCTTCGGACTCGGCGAGTTCATGTCATGCACAAACTCAAAACGACTTCTGAGGTTAGATCTGTTCCATAAAATCATAGATCTAGCCTCCCCAAGCATGATAATCACATAAAGTTCGGACCTTGACACACATATAACATAGAAATGGTCCAAAATGGTGATTTAGCCCGAAAAATGACATTCCAAGCTCATGACTTCCAAAATGACTCATAAAGCTCCAAGGGTTAAGGTCTCTGGACCTCTTTGAGTCCAGATCCAAAGCACAAACTCGAGAAGGGACTAAATACTCTACATACTCTTCTTCTAAAGGGTTTAAAAACCCTAACTCTATGAATCAACACCCAAAACTGGAGAAGGTCCAAAGGATTACCTTAATATGAAGCCTTTGATCTCTAAAGACACTAGATTTGCACTTCCTTCAGCCTTCTTTTGTCTTGGTCACCTTCTCCTTCAAATTTCACCAACAAATGATCAACAATGGCCTCTCTTCTCCTCACAAGCGATCTAGGACTCTCTCTAGGGTGTGGTAGCCGCAATGGACAGCCATAAGGGCCTTTAAATAGGTCTCAAACCCTGGAAATTAGGATTTCATTAAGCAGCATGGACTCGTCGAGTCCACTCATGAACTCGCCGAGTCCAGCTGTGAACTCGCATATGAATCCGCGACCATACTCGGTGAGTCTAGACGCCAACTCGCCGAGTTCCCCCACAAAACCCAAAAAAAATAAAGGAACAAAATCTCATACCTGGGAATCCGGGTGTTACACTTTTGAAAAGTTCAAATAGTTTAAACATGAAGTCGAGAATCAATTAGGCAAGAAGATAAAGATGTCCCGATCTGATAGAGGCGGAGAGTATCTTAGTATCGAGTTCCATGACTATCTTAAGGAATATGGAATTGTTTCACAATTGACTCCTCCTAGGACACCATAACTTAATGGTGCGGGTGAGAGGCGTAATCGAACCTTGTTGGACAAGTTTCGTTCTATGATGAGTCGAGCTTCTCTTCCTATTTGTTTTTGGGGGTATGTCTTAGATACAGTCGCCCATATCCTCAATCTTATACCTACCAAGAAGGTTGTCAAAACACCTCACAACATGTGGAAAAGGAAAGTTCCCTCTTTAGCACATATCAAGGTTTGGGGTTGTGAAGCTTTTGTTAGACAAGAAACTCACGACAAGCTAGAACCCAAAAGTGAGAGATGTATTTTCATTGGTTACCCACAAAATTCCTTTGGATATTTGTTTCACAGACCTAGTGAGAATGTGGTCTTTGTAGCACGAAGAAGAGTATTTCGTGAGACAGGGCTCATATGTAAATAGGACAGTGGGAGTACAATTGACCTTGAAGAGATTCAAGAGTGAACCAAAGAAGGAACCTTAGATGATACTAGTGCTCAACCAGAGGAGGAGACTCCTGTTGGACCCATTGACAATTCATTATCTCTTAGACGTTCTAGTAGAGTTAGCATGCCACCAACGTTCTAGGGTTTCTATATAATGTTAGATGGTGATACGTTTATCAATGATTAAACACTAGTAAATTTAGATGAGCCAGCTAACTACAAGGAAGTGATGGAAGACCCTGAGGCTGCCAAGTGGAAAGAGGCAATAGATAGCAAGATCAAGTCCATGTATGACAACCAATTTTTGAATTTGGTTAATCAAGAACCTGGTCGAAAGACAATTGGTTGCAAATGGATCTTCAAGAAGAAGACCGACATGGATGGAAATGTACACACTTTTAAGGCTCAACTGGTTGCAAAGGGCTTTACTCAAACCTCTAGTATTGATTATGATGAGACCTTCTCACTAGTATCTAAGATAAAGTCTATCAAGATAATGCTCGCCATAGCTGCCTTTCATGATTATGAAATATGGAAGATGGACATCAAAACCACTTTCCTTAATGGGAAGTTGGTTGAATATGTTTACATGAGTCAAACAGAGGGTTTTGTAGATGCAAAGTATCCTAATTGGGTGTGTAAGATTTAGAAATCCATTTATGTATTGAAACAAGCGTCTCCTAGCTGGAATCTTTGCTTCCATGAGAAAGTCAAAGAATTTGGTTTCTGTAGGAGTGAAGATGAGTCATGTGTGTATGTCAAGACTAATGGGAGTATATTAACCTTTATAGTATTGTATGTTGATGGCATACTCCTTATGGGAAACGACATTCCAACCTTGAGAGAAGTTAAGTCTTCGCTTTGAAAATGTTTTGCTATGAAGGATCTAGGAGAGGCGGCCTATATTCTTGGGATAAGAATCTTAAGGGATAGAAAGAAAAGACTAATTGGTCTTAGTCAAAGTACATACTTGGATAAAGTACTAAAATGTTTTAGTATGGAGAATTATAGGAAAGGAGAGCTACCTATTCAGAGTAATGCCAAATTAAGTAAGACTCAAAGTCCTAGTATAGATGAAGAGATAGAAAATATGAGTCGAGTCCCTTATGCTTTGGAAGTAGTATCAATCATGTACGTTATGACATGTAGTCCCCCTGATGTGTCTTTTGCTTTGAGCATGGTTAGTAACTTTCAGGGAATTCCTGGCAGAGCTGAATGGACAATATTGCGGAATTTTATTTATGTGACATCCGCAAATTCACAGTCATTTTATGGATTTCGCTTTCTAATCCTTGGTGGTAGTGATATGTGACATCCCCAAATTCATGGTCATTTTAAAAAAATTATTTATGCTTATTTAAAAATCAGAGTATTCAATTTAAAGAATAATATTGCGGAATTTGTTCCCAGAAAAACATGAGAAATATATTATCAAAGCATTTCCGAAGAAATGTATTTTGTTTATATTAAAACTTTGGGATGTCATCGTCAATACAGAAACATAAGCATAAACAGACCTTACATTTATTTACATTAGTGATTTACATCTCCTTTAATCTCTCAGTGTAATGTAGCTTCGTATCGACACCTGTGATACATATAAACTGAGTGGTTCAGGTTGGGAAACTTGGTGAGTACATAGGGTTTTCAATCCACAATAATAAAGTTATTATGTTTTATCATCAAACTATTAACCCAATTACCCATCCCCATTATCTTCTTTATACTTAAGGATCTACCCTAAGAATCATCTATTCTTTCATTCATTCATTCCTAACAGGCACCAAGTCCATAGTTGCCGATGTTATTTGTTAGGCACTAAGTCCATAGCTGCCAATGTTCAACTATAGGGTACTAAATCCATAGCTACCAGCGATCATTTATAAGACACTAAGTCCATAGCTGTCAATGTTCATTTATGAGGCACTAAGTCCATAGCTGCCAGGGTTTTTAGAGTACATCTGGTGAACACATCGTTCACAACACCTACAGGTTGCGAGCATGCTAGTGTTCCACTGGACTGTCTAGAGTAGTCTGTGATTGTCACCTATACTCTGCTAGATGACTGAATTTTTTGGGTCATCGCTTCTCAGTATCTTTCACCTCTCATAATCTATATCATCTTTCATCTCTCATCATTCATCTCTCATCTCATCTTATATTTAATCTACCCATCTTTACCCATCATAATTATAGGTATAAAATACGTATACAGTTTAAATCGAATAAAACATGTATATTTTGTTAATCCAACATAGATATCAAGAACACAGATAATATGCACACATAACACGTAATTTATATTAAATATTTCATATCTATATGTAAGATAAAAGTAACTATGCACTCACTTGTTAAAGTGATGATTCCAAACTCGGGCAGCGCTTTGTTTCTAACAATTATACTTTCTTTCGACGAAACCTAGTATCGTTACCGCTAGAATTTATTCTAATATTTATTGCGAATATTTACGAGAGATATTTTGTATAAGTGTTAAACAATACTTTTCAACTACAATGTACAAACATGGGTCAGACATGAACCACCAGAGGGCATGACCATTTTGGCATTATAACACTTTGAAATCCAACAACCCAATGCGGCCCTTCAAACCAGATTCCCCGTACCACAAGTAGTTACAAAGATATTATAATAACACTTTGTATATTATATTTTATAATATATTTATTTTTTGTAAGTTCATAATAACGATATTGAACTTAAACATAAGTTGTACTTGAAGTAGGGTAAGCATAACTCACTTAGTGGGAGGTTTCGCTCGGAACCGGGCTCTGCCAGGGCAGAACTTCTGAGCCGAAAAGCTCTTCTTTTTGGAGCCTTCTGGCGCTCCGGGTCTTTCCTCTACCAATTAAGAGTTACTAGGGGTTTGGGAGAGGTTGAGAGAGAAGTTAGAGAGAGAGAGAAGGGTTATGGTGTGAGAAAAAGGGTGAGCTTCGCATGGTATTTATAGGGTGAAAAATGACCCAACTTGGCGAGTTTGAGCCTCCAACTCGTCGATTTCAGTGCCAAGTGTCACCATCTGGTGGCAAGGCGTGGGGAGGAAGCAATGGTCCAGATTAAGCCACATCACCCCCTTCACAGCAGCACCCTTTCGTCTTCTAATTCCGTAACTTTCACATACGAGCTTCATTTTCAACGCTCTTTATATCCACGTGTAGTTGGCGACGTACTATACAACTTTCGTTTTGACTCTATTGGCTAATTCTCGACCGATTTTCAATTTAACATTATGAGAAGATTACACTTTTAACGACCGTGTAAAATTCATAACTTCTACATATGGACTCCGTTTTCGACTGTCTTTTTATCATTGAACTCCTATTAATGAGATCTTCAATTCTCATTTAGGTTGTGTCGGCTAAAATCGATCAATCTAAAATTTGAATTTCGAGTTGTGCACTGCTTTGTATGTATGTTCTCGAAGCCAATGGATATTTTCTACGATAATGAAGCAGCAATTGCTTTAACTAAAGAACTGAGAGATCATGGTAAATCAATACATATCGAAAAAAAGTACCATTATAACAAATATAAAGTTGAAGAAGGTCATCTTATAGTGAAGAGAGTTTCGTCAGAAGATAATCCTATAGATCCTCTCACAAAGTCTCTTGGTAGGATTAAGCATAGTCATCATGCTAGGATTATTGATTTGAGAGATGAAATTGGCTTTAGTAGTTAGATGATTAGTTTGAAACTTGTAACATAATAAATGTAATTGATTTTTGGTGATTGAATAATATAGATTATTTATGAGTATTGTTTACTGCATTTGTCAATTATTTATTCTTGTGTTTCGTTTTTCATGCTTTACTTCCTGAATAATTTGATTATTCAAAGCTCCACAGTCGCTCATACTTTAGGAAGTAAGTGGTGAATGAAGACTATCATGAATTGTATTGTAGATTGTCTAAGGAGTTTAGACATAGCAATTGTGTTGCTACAACGTTCATGGGTACTTAAAAAATAGATATTTGGGTATTGGATAAACCCACGCTCATAGAATTACGTCATGGATTATATCGTGAGTAATTATAAGATGATAATATCATATATATTCATAATATGGAGATATATGAGTTGTAATTTACAAGTTGGTTGTACATTGGTATTGCGTAAATGCAACAGTAACTTGATGTTATAAAACGTAATGTCATGTATGACTTTGTGAGTAAAGGATACAAGCATATGATTAAAAGTTTATTCTTTCCTTTTTCCTTAATGGGAAAAGCAATATCTTTGGTCCCTTCGGTGATTTGGTGTTAACTTATAGTGTTGGGCCCAACCAAGACTAAATTGATGTCTTCAATTAGAAGGCTTAAGTCGTCATCGCAAATTAGGAAATCAGGAAACATAATTTTGGACAATGAGATTGATTCTAATCCATGTCTCATATCCATATGATATCTAGAAGAATGGAGGAATATTTCATCACTTATCTAAGGACACATATCTGATCGGATCAGAGTTCGACAGTTGCTTTTGAAAGCACAATTTCCTATTTAATTTAGAAGTTATACCATTAATTTAGTCTTAGACTTATCCATGTGGGAGACGGTTGGATTAGGTGTCTAAGCCAATAACTAAATTAGTATAATCTTGAATTATTAGTAAAGTCCTTTTGGGTTGCCCTCAAACCTAGTAATAGACTGGAATGCTATTTGGAGAGAGAGAGAGAGAGAGAGGTTGGTTTATTAATTTATTATATGATCAATAAATTAGTTAGAAATCAAAATAAATAATTTATTAATGTATTATGAGAATAATATATTAATTAGAACTAATATTGTTTAATTAGAAATTAATCAGAAATTAATTGGAATTAATTTTGGGATTAATTTATTCACCAATTCTAGAACCTCCCATAGAGGGTGGACGAATGCTAGAAGCGTTATAGGGTTTCCCTGGGAAATAAGGGATCCTTGGATGCCTTAGGGAGGAAGTTAAGGGATTAGGGTTTGTCTAAGGAAACTACATTATCCATAGCATCCCTTAGTCACATATATAAACACTCTTAGGTTTATGATTTTCGAACATCCCTTTTCTAAGAAAGAAAAACTGAAAATCCCTTCCTTCTCCTAACACCTATTTAGTCTCCAATTTGCAATAATAAAATAATGTATGTATTTTCTAATAACCCTTTAGTATTTTCGAAAATAGCAATATATTTCTAGGGTTCTTGACATTCAATAGTTGCTTGCAAATCATAGTGAGAACATGGATTCTTTAGGGTGCATGTGAACTTAGGGTTTATGTTTTTCTGCCAAAAATATATATTTTTTGTAACATATAAAACCCATCACTTACACACCTCAGATGGAAATTCCGAGAGCATTTTTGGACTCAGACTATGGATTAATATTTAGTTCATACTATAAATATTTATAGTGAAAATATTTGTGAAAGTCGAAAGATCGAGCGTTTCGGGTCATTTAGACATGCAACTTTAAACGCGATTTCCTAGAGTTCTACAACTCGAAAAATTAATTTGTTTGGGTTTTTGGAATCCTTGAACTCGACTCTATCTTACGACACTTTCAGAAAACTTATTTGATGTCGGGGTCCCGATACGCCAAACTAGGATTGTTTTGGGCATTTATTCAAAATTGTGACATCATTGGGGGCCCACCTATCTTTGCTAAAAATGAAAAATCAGCTTTTCTTTGTCCCTTCCCTTTGCCCACGTGGGTTAACTCCCATACCTCCTTTTTCCTTCTTTGAGTGTACACTTCTCTCAAAGAGTACAAAGCATGGTCTAGGTGAAGCATTTAACTAACTTAAGAAATATGATGCAGTACGATCTTGTCAGATCTTCATGACTATAAATAGAAGCTTAAGGCTTCCTTTAATCCTCAAAAAATCCTCAGCAACATCATTCAAACACTCCCTCTCCAATTGTCCTTATTTCTTTTAGAAAACACCACTTTTCCACCACCAGCCACCATTTCCCTTGCTATTTTGGTCGATCAATAGCCCTCCCAAACACCTCCATCCTTTCAACCATGCACAGTCCCTCCTCCGTCGGGTTTCTAGGTAGAAAAAGGAAACGGAAGCAGCCAAAAGGCTGTCGGGCAGCCACTCACCACCTCCCACCATCGCTGAATCGCCATCACCGCCTCTTTTTACTGGCTTCGTGAGTTTCCGACCACCACCATTTCTTTTTATGTGTTTCTTTTGTTCGTGAACCAACCATGAACAAATATCTTTTTGTTTGTGTATTACGTGCATGCGATCAAAATAGGAGGAGGAGGACACCCTCCAAAAACTTGAATTTCATTTAATTAAAAACCACCTTCTATGGAAAATCCTTGACAAAATAAGTCCAAGTCCCAAACTTTATTTCCATTTAATTACTTTATCCCCCTCCCCCCTTGGAACCTATTACAAAAATAGTCCCAATCTCTAAATATTGAATTAAAATAAACACTTCAGTCCCTACCATGGAATTTCCTAACAAAATGAGTCCCACCTAAAAAATTGATTTCCATTAAATCCAAAAACTACCACTCTCATGATTAATATTTCAAAATGGCCCCTCTTTGGTTTGTGTAAAATAGCCAAAACCTTTCCTTTGGTTAAATAGGTAACAAAAGTAGTCCCGGTGGTTCGTTTTAGAAGCATGAATTTGCGATTTCTCTCATCAAGTTTCTCGAAATAAACTGGAAATCACACATTAAAGTGAGTGTTACGACCCCTATTTTATGTTTCTATATGCTTTGGGGGGGGGGGGAGGATACATGTGCTCACTTATGCTAGGTTACGCAAAAACACTCATAAAATATTATAATTTTATGTGAGAACTATAACTAGTTTATAAAATGTTGGTTTGACATATATATGTTATGAGCACATAAACTAGTTTTAAACCTCGATATTTACATATGTTATGTTGTCAAAATAATACAACTAATAAAATAACATATTTGATTTTACTACATTACCCTATGATTTTATACGACGTTGTATGTCTTAAAAAGCATGTTATAAAACTTTGTAGTATTTCAAGGATTCAAACTATTACCATGCATGTATATTTATAAAGTTTATACATGTACTTATGAATGTTTCTTGAGACATACGTGTTTATAAAAGCAAGTACCTTACACTATACATACATACCAGATATAATTGGCTTTTATAAAATCTATACAATTCATTATACCTAGTAACTTATCTAGTTATAAGTTAGGGTCGAGAGCTATTCACATACCTTAGTTAATGGCTTAGTGGTGAGACTATATTTATTAGCTAAGTCTAAACACTTAGCATACCCACACTACTATAATCATTAATCTTCGGAGCGAGATATGTATGTTTAGATCTATACGAGGTTGACATCTCCACCTGCAGGTTCTACCTAGAACCTCGATCGATCATTCAAAGCAGGTGATAAGTATCTACTATCGTACGACGTACGATGAAGTGTTGTAGGGGTATATTCAATCACATAGCTCGGTTATAGGACTCACTATAAAACGTTAACTAGAATCTCTCTCTCTCTCTCTCTCTTACTACAAACTATGGCCTTGGTTTCTTTCAAAATTATTTTAAGTATGGATTTACTTATGCAAAGATACATTTTGGTTTTCAAAGTTTATTCAAAGATTCTTTACAAATATAGTTTTAAGTATGGTTATAATTACAAAGAAAATACTTTTAGACTTTTTAGAAGTATCATTACTGTTGTTAGCAGAAATCCTGTAACTCTCACCAACCTTCTGTTGACCCTCAAAACTACATGTATTCTCAGGGAATCAATAATCAAGCATTCGTACGACAGATAGTCATGGATTTCAGACAATCTATTTTACAAGCTTTTGTTATGTCTGTCTATCTGTTTAAGGTAATTTATGTATTATACTATTATCTATACTATTATAAGTAAGAACCATGTATGCAAACATCAAGATAGAGTACACATGTTGTTTTGTTTATTGTTGTACTTGTGTTATAAATTCAGTTTACCTGTGATCCATGAACATAGTCTTACAACCCGGCATATTTCGTCGCCTCGGCCGGGGGTGTGACATTAATGAATAAAAACACAAGCAAAACTGTGAAGTAGCAGCCATAGGTTTGTCATTTTTATGGGATAATGTAAGAAATAGCAATTCATTTTATATGTTTGTGTATTATAAGATCAACTTTCTTTTTCTTATTAAGACATTGTACTTTGAAAAATCTACCAAATTATAGAGGTAAAGTTGCTTTGTATTTGGATGACATTGATATAATATGGTAGATTTTTTTAACAATTTTATGATATGAAGAAATGAAAGTAGGATGCTATAATAATAAACTAATCAATGAAAGTGCTTTGCTCTTCCTTGGAGTCTATAGAGAATGGAAAGTTTGTTGGAGATCCTGATATGGGAGAATTCTAGAACTTTTTTTTGTGGTTATCCCTCATTCCGAAGGACCCGCCCTCTACTCAAGAACAACTTCAAAGTTTATCATCCATTAAATTATTTTTGGTATTCAGAAAATGGTGATAATTTTTTGGCAAGAAAACAAGAATGTAATAACACTGCAAAACGCAAAAACTTTACAAATCTTTTTTCATAACTTTATAATCTTAATTTTGCCATAAACTATTTTTGTGTATACAAGGTTTAGTGGCTCATATATTAATAATTAATTATCTATAACACGAGATTCAGGGCCGGCCCAAGCCTAGGGCGAGCTGGGGCATCAAATTCTAGTATGGCATCAATTTTTCAAAGTCTGTTATAGTATTATTGTATATTTGGGCCATTTCTATTCGGCTAGTCCAGTAAGAGATCCATCCCATGTCAAGACGTCTAGGGCAGCCAACTGAGACCTAATTAGCGCCAGTTAAAATCAATTTCACATGGTGCCTCTTCGATCTAAACAAACACCTAATAATTGAAGATGAAGAACACGAAGCGTCCCTTCTGCAGAATGGAGATGACGATTAGAAATTAAAATCATGAGCTAGTCCTCTATCGATCATTCTACTCATCCATTTAGCGCTTCTCTCGCCCTCTCTCTCGACCGCTTTTCCTATGTTCTTCTTTCTTTCTTTAATCCTGAATCGTCCTCTCCTCTACCACTCTAAATATGTAATAGTTTATCTATTGCTCTAAATCTGTTATGTTAAAGTGAAGATTCAAAGGTGCTGCGATATTGTGATTGAATGATTTTATCCTCCTAAAGTCGTAATCCAGTAAGTTTTTTCTTGTATTTCAAATTTCTTACATAACCTAATTGAAATTTCGAAAATATGATAGTGATTACCGGTTAAGATTTATGAATTTTCAGTTTCGAAAATCCTGAATTTCCAGTGGAGAAGTGAAATTATTGATCAAGCCATAAAGGTTGCAGTCTATACTAAGCTTCATTAATTTTCTAGGTATTTTTTTTCTTCTATTTATTGTAACTGCTTTGATTTTTCATCAAAGTAACTTTGATTGTTTTTATATAATCTGAAATCTGATAACTTATGTCAATTTGACAATTTTTCATTCTCATAAGTTATATATATTGCTGCTTAATGTGATATGTTATGTCAATTTCTGAATTAAGTTATGTCGATTTCTGAAAATCTGATATAGTGATATACGAATGATGATTTTGATTTTTCTGATTCTGAATGATTGGATATATATAGTCTGATAAAGTGATAAGTTTTTTTTAATGCTTATTTTAAAAAAAATTGATATATTTTTTTTCTGAATAATGATATGGTTTTCTAAAAAACTAAATAGTCTGATATATATAATAAAAAATTAAATTTTGATATGTAAATTATGATGTTGAAAAAGTGATGTGTTTTTGATTTTTGAATAATATGCTGTTAATTTAATTTCTGAAAATATAAAAGATATTATTTTTTTGTTTAGGTTCTGGATACGAATTGTTAACTTCAAGTTGTGGATATACGGATTGCAAAAAATATTGGAGTTGAACCAAAATTTAATGTCAAACGCGTTTATAGTAGAAAAAAACAATTTGATGAAGTTCAATTTCAAATATCAAAAGAGAACAACAATCATCTCAAGAAAAATTTTAGAACTGATTATTTTATTGTTATAGTAGATATTGCTCTAACTCAATTGAGAAGTGGATTTGAGCAAATGCAAGGATGCATTGTTTTGGATGAGTTTTATGTATGTTTTTGTTTGTATAACCTTGTTTTGGTTTGAGTACAAAATTTTATAAGTTTTGCTATCTTTTTAAATAAATAAAGGCATTAATTTAGAATTTCGTCCCGGGCATTGAAAATCAATGGACCGACCCTGACGAGATTCTTGATATTCATTTGATTTTCAATAACCAAACTTCATTTAACCCAATTAATTATCTATAACACGGGATTCTTGATTATCATTTGATTTTCAATTACCAAACTTCCTTTAATCCACGACGTACGTAGTACATACTTTTTTACTTGTTAAAATAAAAATCCAGTTAACCAAAAATAGACTATAGGAACCAAAAACTATAATTAAAACAAATTAAATCTATAGAGTCTAAAATTATAATTATTTTTAAGGAAAAATGTATAAAATTACAACTATTTATTTACTAGCATTTAAAAAAAACACATATATTTTGTTTATTTGCATAAAAAACTTATATTTTTTTGTTACCTTTCAGATTTATCCAAATATTTAGTTTTTAAAAAGAAATTATCGGTTGTTTTGTGACATAACATTTATCTTATTCATTTATAGGTTGATATGAAAACAAATAAACAGTGTCATTTATTTTTGCTTAAGTAATGGTCGTTGAGTTAATATTCTATTTCGTATGTTCTCTCTTAGACAAGAGACAACCTTACATATCTTTATTTTTCATGTTAACTTAAAAACAAAAAGCAAGCAAAAAAAAAAAAGTTTATGTAACAAAACAACCAGTATTTAAAAAAAAATGATATTTAGGTTAATGTGAATGTTAACTGAAAATATAATAGTTTTTTTGCATAAAAATAAAATATAATGGTTTTTTTGAATGTTGATAGAAAAATGAGTGTATTTTTCTACATTTTAATCTTATTTTTAAATTAAAAGTTATAAAGACTAAACATGGTCACCACTTCTACAAAGAGAGTCTCTGCGGATGTCCTTTAACTCTGAGGAATAAAAAAACTTTCTAAGGAAATGAGATGGTGGTGGAAAAAAGACAAAAAAAATATAAAATTTTAATTCGGCAAATGGTACATCGTTCCACAGAGATGCTCCTGCGGATCTGTTCTTCAGAGGTACTCCTTTGATGAATTGTTCTTTGCTAAAACATGGCCTAATAACGATTCAGGTATTTGTTTTTCTTTTAAATCTAACGACGTATCAACATTTAGCATATATCATTGATTCAACATAACAATTTAATATATAAAACTATATTTCTAAATCTATTTCTTCGACGATTTAGTCAACATAGACCATGTTTTAGCAAAGAACAATTCCTCAGAGGAGTACATCTAAAGAAAAGATCTGCAGAGGGCACCTCTGTGGAAAGATGCACCCTCTGCGAAATTAAAATTTTATATGTTTCTTTTGTCTTTTTCTATGTCACGTCATTTTTTCAGAGAGTTTTCTTGTTCCTTAATGCTAAAGGACTTCTCTATAGACCCTCTTCGCGGAAGTGGTGGCCACCCACTCATAAAGGATACGAAGCATCGCATATAGAATTAGTTGGTTAATATAACGTATACAATTTCCTGTTTTGGCGTGGATACATTCTAGAGAAAATTTCTGAAATGACAAAAAAGGAATGGTTATTTGAAGAAAATAACCAAGAATTAGGAGTTTTTGAAAAATGACCACCACTTCCGTAGAGAGGGCCTCTACGGAAGTGATGGTCATTTTTTGAAAACTCCTAGTTCTACGTAATTTTCTACAAATAGTCTCTCCTTTTTTGCCGTTTCATAAATTTTTTCTAGAATGTATCCCTACCAAATCATGAAATTGTATACAATATATTAATCGACTCATTCTATATGTATCTCCAATCACTTCGTATACCCCTATATGTACCTCCAATCGCTTCAGATACCCCAATATGTTTACCCATTTAGTCTCTAATGCTTTTGTCGGACTTTGTGGGTTTTTAAACTTAGGATATGACCTGCTCTTTTAGTCTCTGTCAACATGTAATAGCTGGTTCAGTGAGCTTTTAGACCAAAAAAACTCACATTGTGCCCTATAAAACCAAAAAAATAAGTTTGTGGATCAATTTGTAACAAATAATGATTTAAGTGATAGTTATTTTATAAAAAGTGGAAATATTTGATAACTTTAGGAAAAGTCTTATATAAATATGGCTATATCTTTCTTTTTTCCTCCGGTTTATTCCCCCCAAAACAGTTTTACGTGTAAAGTTTCTAAACTTTTGTTTTCATCAAATTTAGATGAATAAAATTTTAAGAAATATACAAATATAATCTTTGAGAATATACATTTACTTTTATTTGTATTTCAAAACCTAGAAAGTAACAAGTAATTTTACTCGTAATCGTAACAAAGAATTCAAGTGAAAAACTACAATTATGGGATATGACTTACGTACATGGATACGAGAAGAATGATTTTTGCGAGCTTGATCCTCATTTTGTCGAGAAAATGATAATATGCATCTCTACATCGTTTGATGACAATCAACATGCCAAACGTGATCCAGAAACCAACAACAAATCTGCACATCACTAGGATCCAATCAGTGCCATCAGGTTCGCCATGATCGTCATTAGCTCCCTTGGTATCATCAGTTTTTTGTCGGCAACCTGGAAGATGAGCCTCACAAAGTGTATGATTTTCCAATGAAACTAAATTCATTGAAGGTTTGAAGTTGATGCCCTGTCGGAATTGTTCTTATAGGATGGTTGTATGATACGTTCAACAAACTCAGAGCAGTTAACCCAGTCAAGCTCAAAGGAATCTTTCCATCAAGATGGTTCACAGACAAATCCAAAGATTCGAGTTCTCTCATTTCATCACAAGTGCTGAGAATGTTTCCTGTTAATTGATTTTCTGAAAGGGGAAGAGGATTGTGATCTTTGGTGAGTGTGTGTGACGATCGAGGGTGAAGACAGAAAGAAGTGCAGCGATAGATTTCTTGGGACGGTACAAAATTGAGAGTGAATCGATTTTAGAAGAAAATGAGAGTTTCTTTTTTATACGAATTGATCCCCAATTTTTTTTATTTATTTTTTTTTTTTTTGGCTTTATAGGGGCATAATGTAATTTATTTTTGTCTAAAAGGTTATTCAAGCGGCTATTACAGGGGACTAAAAGAACAGATCATATCATAGTTTAGAGACCTATAAAGTCCGACAAAAAACTTTAAAGACTAAATGGATAACCTTAAAAAATTTGTAGGGCATTTATGTCATTTTTTTCCTTAAATTTCAATTATGTATAAAGAATAAAAAGAAGTTTGTTGGTTAATGATTGAAGAGACATTCTCACTTTGAATTTTCTCTAATTTAAATTTTCCATTTCATATTAGAACTTTTTAGAGTATGTGGGCCACCTAGATAAATCATTATAACTAAATAGCCAAATTTACAGATTAAATATAACTATAAAAAGTTATCTTCAATTAGAATTCTATTTGTAAATAATAATAAAAGTTAGTCCAACTATTTCAAATTGAATATTTACTTCGACAAATTTCTGAAAGATAATGAGCGCATATGTAAACCAATATTGTTAGTAATAGCAATTGGATGAACACATAAAAATTAAAATTACTGGAAAGAAAATGGTTACGATAACTAAAATTAAGATAAAAGAAAACTTTCAAAAATATAGATTCTTTATTGATCGAAAAGCCAAAATTTGGAAGTATTTGTGTGTAAAAGTATGGAAGATAGACTTTTTGATGTTTTAGTCTACATAAAGTTTTGAATAATCTCAGTTTTTTTTAAAAGTATCGAAGATGGACTTTTTGTTGCTTTAGTCAACATAAAGTTTTGAATAATTTAATTATCAAAGATTCACATAACTCTCCAAGTCTTTAGGAGAAGAGAAACACACACACATATATATATATATATATATATATATATATATATATATATATATATATATATATATATATAGAGAGAGAGAGAGAGAGAGAAAGAAAAAGGTAAATGTTCATTTGAGAAGTACATAAAAAAAATATTTTAATATTCTAGTTTTCTTAAAACATAATATGTATGATATTCTAACATTATATGTTTTTAGAATATTTCAATGTAATATGTATTAAAAATATTGTTTTAGAACATAGAATATTATATATATATATATATATATATATATATATATATATATATATTATTTTGTATTTTTTGAATAAAAGAATATTATAATACTTCACTAGAAAAAAGGGTATCACGGTGTCAAAAAATTAGATTCGTCTCAAATTAACCTAATCACACATATATATATATATATATATATATATATATATATATATATATATATATATATATATATATATATGTTTCTCCGTCATGTCGCATTTGTACGCAGAAAAGATTTTGCTGAAAAAAATATATATATATATGTGGCACAGATTTGTTCTGTCGTCTCAATAATTTAATTGTTTTAATTTGAATATATATATATATATATATATATATATATATATATATATATATATAATTGAAAAAAATTAAGGGTTTGATATTTAATTTTAGCAAATTTCGTAGCCTCCACCAGCCTTTGCTTCACTCTCCCTCACTCCCGGACAAATGACACACCCGGGTTGAATGGTTTTTTTAGATCTATTTTGTTATTCGGCCATAATTGTTTTTTATTTGCAAAATAAATTTTGAAAAAAATAAATGTTCTTAAAATTTAATTTTATATAAAATAAGCATAATCATGAATATTTGAAAATAAAATTATATATTTTTATATTTTTTTTAAAATACCCAAAAAAAATATTCAAAAATATAAATGATACATCTATTCATTATGTTAGTGACTTTTTATCACACATAATGTCTAAAGTGCATATCAACACAACATCACTGATCCTTGGATCATATATCATAATTAATAGTTGTGGCACACAGAACAATCAATATCGGAATAATAAGGTCACTAGCTTTATAATAACTTTAATTTTATTTTATATTTTTTAATCACTTTCTTTTTTATATTTAGTACTAACTAGAACTTGCAATAAGAACCACGATTTTTCTTTTGTAAGAAGATCTAATAATTCATTTACTATAGGTATATTTAGCGATTGATGTGGGTCATGGTGGTATGAATATCATGAAGATTAGTTGGTTGGTTCATATTATGCACATTTTCTATATATATATATATATATATATATATATATATAATCATAAATGATTATACATATATGCTTGTTGACAGATTGAGTAATCATATATGATTAACACGGTTGGTGGCAAAATAGGTGGTAGTGGTATAAATGACGTAGGTGGCAGTGGTGGGGTCAGGTGGTCGTAGAGGTGGTGATAGTGGTGTTGACGGTGGCGGTTGTGGTGGTGGAGAAGGTGGCAGAGATGAAAGGAACGGGCGGTGTTGCATAATCATTTATGATTACAATTTACCTGCCGCTCCGATACGTCGGAGGGTTAGAGCAGCGGATGTAAATTATGTGACTAATGTTGAATCTCAAGATCTGTATTTTATTTTGAATATCAACCAATCCTACATCTCTCTCTCTCTCTATAATATATATATATATATATATATATATATATATATATATATATATATATATATATATATATATATTATTGCAATGATAAATAATCACCATCAATCAATTTGTATTTTAAAGTGTATAGTTGTATCGGAGAAAACCAATTTTGGAGTGAAATAGCAAAGGAAACCTAGTTGTCGACCAAACTATATACAACTAAATATATTATCTAAATTATTATTGAAATATTACTTGTATAAAATACATTTTTTCCCCTTTCCTTCGTCCCTAAAAAAACATTTAGCCCATCCTACATACAACCAATTTTATAAGAAATAAACTCAATTTCTATATTCTACGAATCAAATGCTTATAAGTTATTGTGGCATTTTCTATTTTTCAGAAGTAAAAACCTTTTTTTACACTTTAAAAAATCACAATCTCTTTATTTGTGGAAAATTCTAGTACTATAAAACATATTGCAGAAACTGTCTCGTTTTATTCGAATATGTTGAGTAAAGATGTTGTCGGCGAATTTCACGGAGTCAGTTAAGGCATGAGGCGTGATCTCATCCAGTAATCATTGACTTGGAGTGTTGTCGAAGATTACTTTGGTGTGATGACCAAGTACTAGAATCCTTGAGCAATAAGGAATCATATTAAAGGAAAATCTAGTTGTCTTTCTTCAAGGAATCCTAGTTTTACTCTAATGTGTTTGTTTAGTATAAAACTGGTGATTGTTTTTATAAAATCCCAAAATTCATGGTCATTTTAAAAAATTCATTTATGCTTATTTAAAATCAGAGTATCATTTTTGAATAATAATATTGCCAAATTTGTTCCCAGAAAAACATGATAATGGTATTATCATAACATTTCCGAAGAAATGTATTTTATTTATATCAAAAGATTGGGATGTCACCGTCAATACAAAAGCATAAGCATAAATAGACCTTACATTCATTTACACTAGTGATTTACATATCCTTTAATCTCTCATTGTAATGTAGCTTCGTATCGGCACCTGTGATACAAATAAACTAAATGGGTCAGGTTGGGAAACCTGATGAGTACATAGGGTTTTCAACCCACAATAATATAATTATTATGTTTAATCATCAAACAATTAACCCAACTTCCCATCCCCATTATCTTCTTTATCCTTAAGGATCAACCCTAAGAATCATGTATTCTTCATTCATTCATTCTTAAAGGTTGTTCTAAGGAATAGGCAGGAAGTCCATCGCTGCAAGGGTTCACCAGCAGGCACTAAGTCCATAGCTGTCAATGTTATCTATTAGGCACTAAGTCCATAGCTGCGAATATTCATCTATAAGGCATTGAATCCATTATTGTCAACGTTCATTTATAAGGCACTAAGTCCATAGTTGCCAAGGTTCATAGAGTACATCAAGTGAACACATCGTTCAGAACAGCTATAGGTTGCGAGCCTGCTAGCGTTCCACTGCACTGTTTAGAATAGTATATGGTTGTCATCTATACTCTGCTAGATAATTGGATCATCGTTAACGTCAATGCTTCTCATCATATTTCACCTCTCATTATTTATATCATCTTTCATCTCTCATCATTCATCTCATCTTTCATCTACTCATCTTTACCCAATATACTTATAGGTATAAAAATACATATATAGTTTAAATCAAGTAAACATGTATAGGTTCATAATAACGATAATGAACATAAACATAAGTTATACTTAAAGTATGGTAAGCATAACTCACTTAAAAGGGAGTTTAGCGAAGAACTGGGCTCTGCGCGGGCAGAACGCAAAAACTTTACAAATCTTTTTTCATAACTTTATAATCTTAATTTTGCCATAAACTATTTTTGTGTATACAAGGTTTAGTGGCTCATATATTAATAATTAATTATCTATAACACGAGATTCAGGGCCGGCCCAAGCCTAGGGCGAGCTGGGGCACGGCCTAGGGCATCAAATTCTAGTATGGCATCAATTTTTCAAAGTCTGTTATAGTATTATTGTATATTTGGGCCATTTCTATTCGGCTAGTCCAGTAAGAGATCCATCCCATGTCAAGACGTCTAGGGCAGCCAACTGAGACCTAATTAGCGCCAGTTAAAATCAATTTCACATGGTGCCTCTTCGATCTAAACAAACACCTAATAATTGAAGATGAAGAACACGAAGCGTCCCTTCTGCAGAATGGAGATGACGATTAGAAATTAAAATCATGAGCTAGTCCTCTATCGATCATTCTACTCATCCATTTAGCGCTTCTCTCGCCCTCTCTCTCGACCGCTTTTCCTATGTTCTTCTTTCTTTCTTTAATCCTGAATCGTCCTCTCCTCTACCACTCTAAATATGTAATAGTTTATCTATTGCTCTAAATCTGTTATGTTAAAGTGAAGATTCAAAGGTGCTGCGATATTGTGATTGAATGATTTTATCCTCCTAAAGTCGTAATCCAGTAAGTTTTTTCTTGTATTTCAAATTTCTTACATAACCTAATTGAAATTTCGAAAATATGATAGTGATTACCGGTTAAGATTTATGAATTTTCAGTTTCGAAAATCCTGAATTTCCAGTGGAGAAGTGAAATTATTGATCAAGCCATAAAGGTTGCAGTCTATACTAAGCTTCATTAATTTTCTAGGTATTTTTTTTCTTCTATTTATTGTAACTGCTTTGATTTTTCATCAAAGTAACTTTGATTGTTTTTATATAATCTGAAATCTGATAACTTATGTCAATTTGACAATTTTTCATTCTCATAAGTTATATATATTGCTGCTTAATGTGATATGTTATGTCAATTTCTGAATTAAGTTATGTCGATTTCTGAAAATCTGATATAGTGATATACGAATGATGATTTTGATTTTTCTGATTCTGAATGATTGGATATATATAGTCTGATAAAGTGATAAGTTTTTTTTAATGCTTATTTTAAAAAAAATTGATATATTTTTTTTCTGAATAATGATATGGTTTTCTAAAAAACTAAATAGTCTGATATATATAATAAAAAATTAAATTTTGATATGTAAATTATGATGTTGAAAAAGTGATGTGTTTTTGATTTTTGAATAATATGCTGTTAATTTAATTTCTGAAAATATAAAAGATATTATTTTTTTGTTTAGGTTCTGGATACGAATTGTTAACTTCAAGTTGTGGATATACGGATTGCAAAAAATATTGGAGTTGAACCAAAATTTAATGTCAAACGCGTTTATAGTAGAAAAAAACAATTTGATGAAGTTCAATTTCAAATATCAAAAGAGAACAACAATCATCTCAAGAAAAATTTTAGAACTGATTATTTTATTGTTATAGTAGATATTGCTCTAACTCAATTGAGAAGTGGATTTGAGCAAATGCAAGGATGCATTGTTTTGGATGAGTTTTATGTATGTTTTTGTTTGTATAACCTTGTTTTGGTTTGAGTACAAAATTTTATAAGTTTTGCTATCTTTTTAAATAAATAAAGGCATTAATTTAGAATTTCGTCCCGGGCATTGAAAATCAATGGACCGACCCTGACGAGATTCTTGATATTCATTTGATTTTCAATAACCAAACTTCATTTAACCCAATTAATTATCTATAACACGGGATTCTTGATTATCATTTGATTTTCAATTACCAAACTTCCTTTAATCCACGACGTACGTAGTACATACTTTTTTACTTGTTAAAATAAAAATCCAGTTAACCAAAAATAGACTATAGGAACCAAAAACTATAATTAAAACAAATTAAATCTATAGAGTCTAAAATTATAATTATTTTTAAGGAAAAATGTATAAAATTACAACTATTTATTTACTAGCATTTAAAAAAAACACATATATTTTGTTTATTTGCATAAAAAACTTATATTTTTTTGTTACCTTTCAGATTTATCCAAATATTTAGTTTTTAAAAAGAAATTATCGGTTGTTTTGTGACATAACATTTATCTTATTCATTTATAGGTTGATATGAAAACAAATAAACAGTGTCATTTATTTTTGCTTAAGTAATGGTCGTTGAGTTAATATTCTATTTCGTATGTTCTCTCTTAGACAAGAGACAACCTTACATATCTTTATTTTTCATGTTAACTTAAAAACAAAAAGCAAGCAAAAAAAAAAAAAGTTTATGTAACAAAACAACCAGTATTTAAAAAAAAATGATATTTAGGTTAATGTGAATGTTAACTGAAAATATAATAGTTTTTTTGCATAAAAATAAAATATAATGGTTTTTTTGAATGTTGATAGAAAAATGAGTGTATTTTTCTACATTTTAATCTTATTTTTAAATTAAAAGTTATAAAGACTAAACATGGTCACCACTTCTACAAAGAGAGTCTCTGCGGATGTCCTTTAACTCTGAGGAATAAAAAAACTTTCTAAGGAAATGAGATGGTGGTGGAAAAAAGACAAAAAAAATATAAAATTTTAATTCGGCAAATGGTACATCGTTCCACAGAGATGCTCCTGCGGATCTGTTCTTCAGAGGTACTCCTTTGATGAATTGTTCTTTGCTAAAACATGGCCTAATAACGATTCAGGTATTTGTTTTTCTTTTAAATCTAACGACGTATCAACATTTAGCATATATCATTGATTCAACATAACAATTTAATATATAAAACTATATTTCTAAATCTATTTCTTCGACGATTTAGTCAACATAGACCATGTTTTAGCAAAGAACAATTCCTCAGAGGAGTACATCTAAAGAAAAGATCTGCAGAGGGCACCTCTGTGGAAAGATGCACCCTCTGCGAAATTAAAATTTTATATGTTTCTTTTGTCTTTTTCTATGTCACGTCATTTTTTCAGAGAGTTTTCTTGTTCCTTAATGCTAAAGGACTTCTCTATAGACCCTCTTCGCGGAAGTGGTGGCCACCCACTCATAAAGGATACGAAGCATCGCATATAGAATTAGTTGGTTAATATAACGTATACAATTTCCTGTTTTGGCGTGGATACATTCTAGAGAAAATTTCTGAAATGACAAAAAAGGAATGGTTATTTGAAGAAAATAACCAAGAATTAGGAGTTTTTGAAAAATGACCACCACTTCCGTAGAGAGGGCCTCTACGGAAGTGATGGTCATTTTTTGAAAACTCCTAGTTCTACGTAATTTTCTACAAATAGTCTCTCCTTTTTTGCCGTTTCATAAATTTTTTCTAGAATGTATCCCTACCAAATCATGAAATTGTATACAATATATTAATCGACTCATTCTATATGTATCTCCAATCACTTCGTATACCCCTATATGTACCTCCAATCGCTTCAGATACCCCAATATGTTTACCCATTTAGTCTCTAATGCTTTTGTCGGACTTTGTGGGTTTTTAAACTTAGGATATGACCTGCTCTTTTAGTCTCTGTCAACATGTAATAGCTGGTTCAGTGAGCTTTTAGACCAAAAAAACTCACATTGTGCCCTATAAAACCAAAAAAATAAGTTTGTGGATCAATTTGTAACAAATAATGATTTAAGTGATAGTTATTTTATAAAAAGTGGAAATATTTGATAACTTTAGGAAAAGTCTTATATAAATATGGCTATATCTTTCTTTTTTCCTCCGGTTTATTCCCCCCAAAACAGTTTTACGTGTAAAGTTTCTAAACTTTTGTTTTCATCAAATTTAGATGAATAAAATTTTAAGAAATATACAAATATAATCTTTGAGAATATACATTTACTTTTATTTGTATTTCAAAACCTAGAAAGTAACAAGTAATTTTACTCGTAATCGTAACAAAGAATTCAAGTGAAAAACTACAATTATGGGATATGACTTACGTACATGGATACGAGAAGAATGATTTTTGCGAGCTTGATCCTCATTTTGTCGAGAAAATGATAATATGCATCTCTACATCGTTTGATGACAATCAACATGCCAAACGTGATCCAGAAACCAACAACAAATCTGCACATCACTAGGATCCAATCAGTGCCATCAGGTTCGCCATGATCGTCATTAGCTCCCTTGGTATCATCAGTTTTTTGTCGGCAACCTGGAAGATGAGCCTCACAAAGTGTATGATTTTCCAATGAAACTAAATTCATTGAAGGTTTGAAGTTGATGCCCTGTCGGAATTGTTCTTATAGGATGGTTGTATGATACGTTCAACAAACTCAGAGCAGTTAACCCAGTCAAGCTCAAAGGAATCTTTCCATCAAGATGGTTCACAGACAAATCCAAAGATTCGAGTTCTCTCATTTCATCACAAGTGCTGAGAATGTTTCCTGTTAATTGATTTTCTGAAAGGGGAAGAGGATTGTGATCTTTGGTGAGTGTGTGTGACGATCGAGGGTGAAGACAGAAAGAAGTGCAGCGATAGATTTCTTGGGACGGTACAAAATTGAGAGTGAATCGATTTTAGAAGAAAATGAGAGTTTCTTTTTTATACGAATTGATCCCCAATTTTTTTTATTTATTTATTTTTTTTTTGGCTTTATAGGGGCATAATGTAATTTATTTTTGTCTAAAAGGTTATTCAAGCGGCTATTACAGGGGACTAAAAGAACAGATCATATCATAGTTTAGAGACCTATAAAGTCCGACAAAAAACTTTAAAGACTAAATGGATAACCTTAAAAAATTTGTAGGGCATTTATGTCATTTTTTTCCTTAAATTTCAATTATGTATAAAGAATAAAAAGAAGTTTGTTGGTTAATGATTGAAGAGACATTCTCACTTTGAATTTTCTCTAATTTAAATTTTCCATTTCATATTAGAACTTTTTAGAGTATGTGGGCCACCTAGATAAATCATTATAACTAAATAGCCAAATTTACAGATTAAATATAACTATAAAAAGTTATCTTCAATTAGAATTCTATTTGTAAATAATAATAAAAGTTAGTCCAACTATTTCAAATTGAATATTTACTTCGACAAATTTCTGAAAGATAATGAGCGCATATGTAAACCAATATTGTTAGTAATAGCAATTGGATGAACACATAAAAATTAAAATTACTGGAAAGAAAATGGTCACGATAACTAAAATTAAGATAAAAGAAAACTTTCAAAAATATAGATTCTTTATTGATCGAAAAGCCAAAATTTGGAAGTATTTGTGTGTAAAAGTATGGAAGATAGACTTTTTGATGTTTTAGTCTACATAAAGTTTTGAATAATCTCAGTTTTTTTTAAAAGTATCGAAGATGGACTTTTTGTTGCTTTAGTCAACATAAAGTTTTGAATAATTTAATTATCAAAGATTCACATAACTCTCCAAGTCTTTAGGAGAAGAGAAACACACACACACACACATATATATATATATATATATATATATATATATATATATATATATATAGAGAGAGAGAGAGAGAAAGAAAAAGGTAAATGTTCATTTGAGAAGTACATAAAAAAAATATTTTAATATTCTAGTTTTCTTAAAACATAATATGTATGATATTCTAACATTATATGTTTTTAGAATATTTCAATGTAATATGTATTAAAAATATTGTTTTAGAACATAGAATATTATATATATATATATATATATATATATATATATATATATATATATATATATATTATTTTGTATTTTTTGAATAAAAGAATATTATAATACTTCACTAGAAAAAAGGGTATCACGGTGTCAAAAAATTAGATTCGTCTCAAATTAACCTAATCACACACACACACATATATATATATATATATATATATATATATATATATATATATATATATATATATATATGTTTCTCCGTCATGTCGCATTTGTACGCAGAAAAGATTTTGCTGAAAAAAATATATATATATATGTGGCACAGATTTGTTCTGTCGTCTCAATAATTTAATTGTTTTAATTTGAATATATATATATATATATATATATATATATATATATATATATATATATATATATATATATATAATTGAAAAAAATTAAGGGTTTGATATTTAATTTTAGCAAATTTCGTAGCCTCCACCAGCCTTTGCTTCACTCTCCCTCACTCCCGGACAAATGACACACCCGGGTTGAATGGTTTTTTTAGATCTATTTTGTTATTCGGCCATAATTGTTTTTTATTTGCAAAATAAATTTTGAAAAAAATAAATGTTCTTAAAATTTAATTTTATATAAAATAAGCATAATCATGAATATTTGAAAATAAAATTATATATTTTTATATTTTTTTTAAAATACCCAAAAAAAATATTCAAAAATATAAATGATACATCTATTCATTATGTTAGTGACTTTTTATCACACATAATGTCTAAAGTGCATATCAACACAACATCACTGATCCTTGGATCATATATCATAATTAATAGTTGTGGCACACAGAACAATCAATATCGGAATAATAAGGTCACTAGCTTTATAATAACTTTAATTTTATTTTATATTTTTTAATCACTTTCTTTTTTATATTTAGTACTAACTAGAACTTGCAATAAGAACCACGATTTTTCTTTTGTAAGAAGATCTAATAATTCATTTACTATAGGTATATTTAGCGATTGATGTGGGTCATGGTGGTATGAATATCATGAAGATTAGTTGGTTGGTTCATATTATGCACATTTTCTATATATATATATATATATATATATATATATATATATATATATAATCATAAATGATTATACATATATGCTTGTTGACAGATTGAGTAATCATATATGATTAACACGGTTGGTGGCAAAATAGGTGGTAGTGGTATAAATGACGTAGGTGGCAGTGGTGGGGTCAGGTGGTCGTAGAGGTGGTGATAGTGGTGTTGACGGTGGCGGTTGTGGTGGTGGAGAAGGTGGCAGAGATGAAAGGAACGGGCGGTGTTGCATAATCATTTATGATTACAATTTACCTGCCGCTCCGATACGTCGGAGGGTTAGAGCAGCGGATGTAAATTATGTGACTAATGTTGAATCTCAAGATCTGTATTTTATTTTGAATATCAACCAATCCTACATCTCTCTCTCTCTCTATAATATATATATATATATATATATATATATATATATATATATATATATATATATTATTGCAATGATAAATAATCACCATCAATCAATTTGTATTTTAAAGTGTATAGTTGTATCGGAGAAAACCAATTTTGGAGTGAAATAGCAAAGGAAACCTAGTTGTCGACCAAACTATATACAACTAAATATATTATCTAAATTATTATTGAAATATTACTTGTATAAAATACATTTTTTCCCCTTTCCTTCGTCCCTAAAAAAACATTTAGCCCATCCTACATACAACCAATTTTATAAGAAATAAACTCAATTTCTATATTCTACGAATCAAATGCTTATAAGTTATTGTGGCATTTTCTATTTTTCAGAAGTAAAAACCTTTTTTTACACTTTAAAAAATCACAATCTCTTTATTTGTGGAAAATTCTAGTACTATAAAACATATTGCAGAAACTGTCTCGTTTTATTCGAATATGTTGAGTAAAGATGTTGTCGGCGAATTTCACGGAGTCAGTTAAGGCATGAGGCGTGATCTCATCCAGTAATCATTGACTTAGAGTGTTGTCGAAGATTACTTTGGTGTGATGACCAAGTACTAGAATCCTTGAGCAATAAGGAATCATATTAAAGGAAAATCTAGTTGTCTTTCTTCAAGGAATCCTAGTTTTACTCTAATGTGTTTGTTTAGTATAAAACTGGTGATTGTTTTTATAAAATCCCAAAATTCATGGTCATTTTAAAAAATTCATTTATGCTTATTTAAAATCAGAGTATCATTTTTGAATAATAATATTGCCAAATTTGTTCCCAGAAAAACATGATAATGGTATTATCATAACATTTCCGAAGAAATGTATTTTATTTATATCAAAAGATTGGGATGTCACCGTCAATACAAAAGCATAAGCATAAATAGACCTTACATTCATTTACACTAGTGATTTACATATCCTTTAATCTCTCATTGTAATGTAGCTTCGTATCGGCACCTGTGATACAAATAAACTAAATGGGTCAGGTTGGGAAACCTGATGAGTACATAGGGTTTTCAACCCACAATAATATAATTATTATGTTTAATCATCAAACAATTAACCCAACTTCCCATCCCCATTATCTTCTTTATCCTTAAGGATCAACCCTAAGAATCATGTATTCTTCATTCATTCATTCTTAAAGGTTGTTCTAAGGAATAGGCAGGAAGTCCATCGCTGCAAGGGTTCACCAGCAGGCACTAAGTCCATAGCTGTCAATGTTATCTATTAGGCACTAAGTCCATAGCTGCGAATATTCATCTATAAGGCATTGAATCCATTATTGTCAACGTTCATTTATAAGGCACTAAGTCCATAGTTGCCAAGGTTCATAGAGTACATCAAGTGAACACATCGTTCAGAACAGCTATAGGTTGCGAGCCTGCTAGCGTTCCACTGCACTGTTTAGAATAGTATATGGTTGTCATCTATACTCTGCTAGATAATTGGATCATCGTTAACGTCAATGCTTCTCATCATATTTCACCTCTCATTATTTATATCATCTTTCATCTCTCATCATTCATCTCATCTTTCATCTACTCATCTTTACCCAATATACTTATAGGTATAAAAATACATATATAGTTTAAATCAAGTAAACATGTATAGGTTCATAATAACGATAATGAACATAAACATAAGTTATACTTAAAGTATGGTAAGCATAACTCACTTAAAAGGGAGTTTAGCGAAGAACTGGGCTCTGCGCGGGCAGAACTTCTGAGCCAAAAGTTTTTCTTATCGGGGCTTTCCGGCGCTCCAAGGCTCACTTCTTACATCTAGTTAGTTCTAGGGAAAGGCTTAGAGGGTTTGGGGGTGTCTGGGAGAGAATGGATAAGAAGATGTGAGAAAAATGAGTTAAAACTAGTGATATTTATAGGTTGCCAGTAACCGCGCACGTTGGGCGTACGCATTGGTACGTTGGGCGTAATTTCCAAAAAGGTAGTACGATAGGCGTACTTCGAGTTACACTGGGTGGAGAGGAAGGTGTGGTCCAGATCTTGCCACATGTCACTCATTGGTTAATCCCAAATGTTAACTATATTCTACATTCCGTAACTTTCGCATACGAGCTCCGTTTTTGATGTTCTTTATATCCACATGCACGTAGCCACGTGATCCAAAACTTTTTTTAGACTCTGTCGGCTAATTTTCAATTTATTTTTAAAGTTCTATTTTAACAGGCTTAGATAGTTAAAGTTAGTTAAAAATTCATAACTTTGTCATACGACGTCCGTTCTCGTCTGTCTTTAAGTCATTGAGCTCCTATTAATGAGATCTTCACTTCTCATTTAGGTTGTGTCGGCTAAAAATCGATCGATCTAAAATTCCATTTCTGGGCTGCATACTACTACGCCAAATCTTAGAAAAATCATAACTTCCTCAAACAAAGTCATATTTGGACGTTTTCTATATGCATGCTCTCGGATTAACGTATACTATGGATTTCATTTAGATTGCAAAGGCTAACAAGTATTTTGTCAAAAATTCAATTTTTACGATACGTGGAGTCGTGCCGGTTTTCTCGCAAAAAACTTCGACGGGTCATAACTGATGGGTTTTATACATAGCAAACAATCATTTGTGTGCATGCAACCCTAGATGTTGGATCTATGTTTTCTCTATTAGACATACAAGCATTGAACACAAAAACTAGAGACCCTTTGAGGCATGTACAAAATTTGAAATTAACATAAAACTAGGGTTTAGATACATACCTTTATTGTCATGTAGTAATAACAATACCTTTGAAGATCTTGACTTTGAGAACAAGTGCCACAAATGTAACACCTCAAATGGCTCACAAATACACCAAAGCATGAGATGATTATGAGAGAGACGAGAGGAGAGAGGAGGGAGTTGCTCAAAATTTCGGTTATTCTAGTGTTTCTTAGGATGGCCGAAATCTAAAGGGGTGATGCTCATTTTATAGTCAAGGTTGCTTAGTCCCAAAGCTAGGGTTTTAAGGTGGAAACCCTAATTCCCAGGTTAGGGTCTAAGCAACCCACGGATCTCCCTTCCAAAGGTCATGTACAAAAATCCTTAGGGCCTCCCTAAGATTTTCGGCTAACCCTCCTTAGGGTGATCCAAGAGCCCAAACCATAACTATTAATTAATTGCAAAACAGTCCATGGACTTTTAATTAATTACTTTAATCCTAAAATTAATTCCAAATTAATTTCTAATTAAATATTAATTAAACAACATGATTTCTAATTAATATATTATTTTCATAACATATTAATAAATCTTTTTATATATGAATTTATTATTCCAAATAATAAATTCAACCTCTTCCTCTATTAATCATCATGTCTAGTTATTAGTGTGAAGGCAACCCAAAAGGACTATGCTACTATCAATTCAAGTTCATACCAATTATGGTTATGAGCTTAGACACCTAATCCAACAGTCTCCCAATTGGATAAGTTTAATAACTATAGTTGCAAGTATGACTTCAAAAATTGACTAGCAAATTGTTTCTTTCAAAGCCGTTGTCGGACTCTAACCTAGTCAGTAATGAGTCCTAAGATAAGTGATGATATAATCCTCCATTGTGCAAGATATCATGTGAACAAATGACATGGAGCAAAATCACTCTCGTTGTCCAACAGTTTTTTCCTGATTTCTGATTTGTAATGACAAAGAACTCAATTGAACACATCAGTTCAGTCCTGACTGGGCCCGACACATAAGTCGATACCAAATTATCGAGGGGCCTAAGATATTGTTTTTCCCGTTAGGGAAAAAGGAACAGATAAACTTCTACTTATATGATTGCACTATTTACTCATGAAATCATGCACAACAATATGTTTTATAACATCAAGTTACTGATGCGTTTATGCATTATCAATGCACAACCAACTCATATATCTTGGTTTAAAGATTATACAATATTATCGTCTCAAAATTACTCGTGTTAAATTCTATGAAGTAATTCAGTGAGCGTGGGTTTAATCCAATAATTAAATCCCTATTTCAAAAGTATTCATGAATGTTGCAGCAAACCATTGCTATGTCTAAACACTTAGACAATCTACAACCCAATTCATGACAACCTTAATTCACTACTCACTTCCAAAGTATGATCTACTGTGGAAATCTGAATAATCTAATTATTTGGGAAGTAAAACATGAAAAAGTGAAACACAATGATAAACAATTGAAAAAGGTAGTAAATAATACTTATAAATAAATCTCTATTTATTTAATCATCAAATGTCAATTAGATTCATTTGTTACAAGTTTCTAAATATCTACCTAATCACTAAAACTAATATCATCCTTTAGACCAATGCTCCTTGCATGATGAACATGCTTAACCCTACTAAGACCCTTTGTAAGGGGATCAGCAAGATTCTCTTCTAATGATACCCTCTTAACGACAAGGTGTACTTCTTCTACTCAATGTCTGATAAAATGATATTTTATGTCGATATGCCTAGATCTTCCATGATTTATTGGTTCCGTGGTCAAGGCAACCAATCCTTTATTATCATAAAAAAATCTCCATTGGCTCCTTAATGGTTAGCACAACTACAAGATCTCCAATGAAGTTCTTTAACCATATAGCCTCCTTGGACGCTTCGCTCGCAACTATATATTCTGATTCACATGTAGAATCAACCACGACCTCTTGCTTGGAACTTTTCCAAGTCGCTACTCCTCCATTAAAGGTAAACACCCAACCTGACTGAGAACGGGAGTTGTCTCTGTCGGTCTGAAAGCTGACGTCCTTCGCAGATACTTAAGAATGTTCTTAACTGCTATCCAATGAGCTTTACCCAGATTTCCTTGATATTGACTAACCATGCTCAAAGCATAAGCCATGTCCGAGCTATTACATGTAATAACATATATGATCGATCCAATGGCGGAAGCATATGGAAATTGACTCATTTCTGCTATCTTTGCATCTTTACTCGGACTTTGAGACTTACTCAGCTTGGTATTACTCTGGATGGGAAGCTCTCCTTTCTTGGAGCTCTCCATGCTAAAATGCTTTATCACCTTATCCAAATATGTTCTTTGACTAAGTCCAATTAGTCTTCTACTCCTATTTCTCAAAATCCTTATTCCCATAGTATAAATAGGCTCTCCCAGATCCTTCATAGCGAAACACTTTCCAAGCCAGGACTTAACTTCCCACAAGGTTGGAATTTCATTTCCTATAAGTAGTATGCCATCAAAATACAACACCATGAAGTTGACTATACTCCCACTAGCTTTAACATATACACAAGATTCATCCTCACTTCTAGAGAAGCCAACCTCTTTAACTTTGTCGTCAAAGCAAATATTACATTTGCGAGAAGCTTATTTCAATCTATAGATTGATTTCTCAACCTTACACACTCTATTGGGGTATCTAGCATCCACAAAACCCTCTGGTTAGCTTATGTAAACAACCTCAACCCACTTTCCATTAAGGAAAGCGGTTTTGACATCTATCTACCAAATTTCATAATCATGAAACGCAGCTATGGCTAATGTAATCCTAATAGATTTAATCTTAGCCACTGGTGAGAAGGTCTCATCATATTCAACCCCTAGGGTTTGAGTAAAGCCCTTTGCAACGAGTCGAGCCTTGAAAGTGTGTACCTTTCCATCCATGTCGGTCTTCTTCTTAAATATCCATTTGCACCCAACTGTCTTACAACCTGGTACATTATCAACCAAATTCCAAACTTGCTTGTCATATATGGACTTGATCTCGTTGTCCATTTCCTATTTCCACTTAGCAGACTCATGGCTCACCATGGATTCCTTGTAGTTAGAAGGCTCATCCAAATTTACCAGTGTACTATCAATGACATACGTATCACCATCTGTAGTAATATGGAAACCATAGAACTCTGGTGTCATTCTAACTTCGTTGGAACGTCTAAGAGGTAATTACTCGTCAATCGGTTCACCATGAATTTCTTCCCTGGGATGAGCACTAGTGTTCGAGGTTCCTTCATCGCTTGACTCTTGGATTTATTCAAGATAAATGGTACTCCCACTGTCCTTTTTGCATATGATCTCTCTCTCGCGAAAGACTCCCCCTCGTGCTTCAAAGACCACGTTTTCACTAGGTCTGTAGAACAAGTATCTAAAGGACTTTTGTGGGTAGCCGATGAAAATACATCTCTCACTTCGATGTTCAAGCTTGTTGTGAGTCTCTTGTCTAATGAAAGTTTCACAACCCCAAACCTTGATATGTGCCAACGAGGGAACCTTCCCTGTCCACATCTCGTGAGGTGTTTTGGTAACTTTCTTTATTGGGACTAGATTAAGAATGTGGGCGGCAGTCTCTAAGGCATACCTCCAGAATGATATTAGAAGTGAAGCTTGACTTATCATGGGACGAACCATGTCCATCAAGGTTCGATTATACCTCTCATCTACACCATTAAGTTGTGGTGTCCAAGGAGGTGTCAGTTGTGATACAATTCCACATTCCTTGAGGTAGTCATGGAAATCCATACTAAGAAATTCACTGCATCTATCAGATATGAGCATCTTGATCTTCCTGCGAAATTGATTCACAACTTCATGTTTGAACTCTTTGAACTTTTCAAAGGTTTCTGACTTATGCTTGATTAAGTAGATATATTCATATCTGCTATAATCATCGGTAAAAGTCAAGTAAAATTTATTTGCATCGCTAGTGGTGGATTTAAAGGGCCCACACAAATCCGTGTGTATGAGATCCAACAATCCTTCACCTTTTTCACAAGAACCAGTGAAAGGTGATTTTGTCATCTTTCCAAGCAAACAAGATTCACATGTATCATCCGACCTTAAGTCAAATGATTCCAACAGCCCATCCTTTTAGAGTTGGGCAATGTGCTTCTTGTTGACATGTCCAAGAAGACAATGCCACAAACATGCATTGTCTAAACCATTAGACAAATCAACTTGCAACACTCTATTTACTAAATTGTCTACAACTGTCATAGTTTCATACACGTCATCCAAGGTAATGCTTTAAAATAAAATACACCATTATAATAAGCATAAATAGAACCGTTCTCAAAAGAATATCTAAAACCTTGTTTGTATAAACCATGAAAAGAAATAATATTCCTCGTCAATTCTGACGAATAGTGACAATTGTTCAAAGCACTAAAGAGTAAACACTAGTCTTGGTAACCGGCGACGATCTCCTATTGCCCATAACTAGGGTCATCTTCCCATGCTCCACATCCTCACTTCTTTTTACTCCCTACATGTCAGCACAAATGTGAAAACCACATCCTATATCAAGGACCCAAGAATTAGAATGCGATGAGTTATTAGATTGGATAGTGTAAATACATGCCGAGATTGGCTTGATGTTGCCATCCTTTATGTCATGCAAGTACTTCGAGCAACTTCATTACAAGAGGATCATTGCATATAAGTTTAGAATCTAACAAGATTACGGTAAATGACAAGAATTTGGTGTTCTTACATTTATTGTAATGGATTTGGGATTGTGAAATGAGCATCATTGAAATGTTGTCAATCGATCTGTTTCACAAAGAGAGGACCACATGTAAACATAGTGTGCATACTTGGAGTATGGCATAGCTATATTTTTGGACGAACATAGTGTGCATGCTTGGAGCATGGCATGACTATTGTTTCAATTCAAGTATTAAGTTGATTAATCGAAACATGAATAATGAGAAATCAATATGGTGCTTAGATAAAAGGGTTTTTATTTACACTCAAAGTGTTGAGGCCATACAAGATTAGTATTATTTATGTGTTTCACTTTGCATGTTTTGACTTCCAGAATAATTAGATCATTCTTCCCGAATGATTAACTTTTTCAAACCATCCATAGTCAGTCATATGTTGGAAGTAGATATGAATCAAGACTGTCATGAATTTGGCTTGTATGATTTGTCTAATGTGAATTAGACATAGCAAGAGTTGCTACAACATTCATGAGTGCTCATAAGTTCTGAGTATTGGATTCAACCCACACTCATTTAAATCACTTCATGGATTTTATCACGAGTGAATCATGAGACAATAATATCTTATATTCTTCAAACCTAGAGATATGAGTTGTTGACTATGAGTTGGTTATACATTGATTGCACGAAAACGCATTGGTAACTCGATGTTATAAAACGTGCCTTTGTGTATGATTCAACAAATAGTCATTACAAGCATATGAGTCGAAGTTTATCCATTCCTTTTACCCTTAATGGGATAAAAGCGATATCTCTGGGCCCCTCGATGATTTAGTGATGACAAAATGTAAGTGCTCGACCGAGCCTGGACTGATTTGATTTGTTCAATTAGTCAGTCGTCATAAATCGGAAATCGGGAAACAACAAATGGACAGAGAATGATTATAATCCATGTCTCGGTCCATATGATATCTAGAATGGAGGAATATATGATCACTTATCTAATGGACGCGTCATTGATTTGTTCAGAGTTCGACAACGGCTTTTGAGAGCTACGATTGCTAGTCGGGTTATGAAGTCGTACTTGTAATAATAGTTTTAGACTTATCCAAGCGAGAGACTGTTGGATTAGTGTCTAAGTCCATAACTATAATTGGTATATACTTGACTCGACCCGACATGGCCCATTTGGGTTGCATGGCATCATGCATTTGGATAAACTAAAATGAGAGAAATAACACTTAAGGTTTATTAATAAATTACAAGTTCTAATTTATTCATAAGATTATTTAATTAGTATTGATCAAGAATTAATTTAGAATTAATTAAGTGATCAAAAGAAGACTAATTAAATATATGGGTTGATTGTGTAAATCATCCATACTTATATAGTAGGCTAATGCTCCATGGATTATCAAGTTGGGCTAAAACCCATAGGATTCTCTATGATGTATTTTAACCCATGGATCCAAGGAAATGGAAAGCCATGACAATTAGGGTTTACCCTAATTGTGACTAACTATATAATGATCTTATTATTGAAGAAATCGGCACTAGTGAAACAAGTGAGGGCAAGCCGATTTTGAAGTGTTCTATTTTCTCTCTAACTTATTCCAAATGGATTTGATGTTGTGTGAACCATTTGAGGTGTCACACATGGGGCACTAGGCTCTCAAGCTACATGGAATCAAGCACCAACAAAGAGGTATGTCATTCTACTAGATTTTATATTATTTATACTTCATAATATGCTCGTTAGGATAAATACCTTGGAAATTGATATTTGCATGTATAATAGAGAAAACATAGATCCAAGGTATTTGGGGAACTTGAAGAAAAGATGAACGAAAAAACACCCAAAAAGACGTACTCATGACGTGAACAGTTGACGGTTCACGACGTGAGTAGAGAGAGTTAGAAGATAAGCATCCCGGTGAAGGAATCCTTGCCGATCACGTTTACCTCGAGTTCATGACGTGAGACTTAAATTCTCACGATGTGAACGGTAAATTTGAAGATATTATAAATACCTTTGCCCATTACGATTTGGGAGACTTTTTGGCTGGCTTAGAAGGGTTCCTGGAGACAAAATTCAGAGGAAACGAAGATCTGGAAGCTAGTTTTAACACCAAAGAAGAAGAAGTTCATAATTTGGTTTATAGATTGGTACACTTCAACATGTCTTTGATTACAGTTTTTGTTTGTTTAGCTATGTCCAGCTAAATCTATCTGCTTCTGTTAGCTAGATGAAGCTGGAACTCATGGTTTTAATGCATTAGATTTGACTTTACTTGTTGGTGATACGCTTGTGTTGATTGATTTTACCTAGCATGCTTTAATTAATTATTTGATTGCTTTAAATTCTTGTTCTGTGTAGTTAGTGAACACAAATCTGCATGAATCTGAATGCCTAATAATATAGCGAACACTAGTTTATTAGAGCTAAGATCAAACCAATCTTAGATAAGTAATTGAATCATTGAATTATGTTGTGTTAGAGAACTCATAATATGACTGTAATTGTGTTTTGATTAATCAATCTTTCATGGCGCTAATCTTATTTAATAATTAATTCTGTGTTAACTATTGTGTGACCATACATAGATTTACATGAATTGATTAATAAATTATTAGATTTAGAACTAAATTGCTAATACTTCTTTAATTGGTAACCAACAGTAATAGTCATAGCAAATGTATAACCATTGAGTGAAAGCGGATTCGAACTAACAGAAGTGTTTTGTTTATTGATTGAGTTTTTGTTAAAGAATTAAGTTCATATAAACTTGCAAAATTTGATAAAAACCCTTCTTTTGTTAATAATTATGTTAGTTTAGTAGTAAATAAATTAATTAGTCAACACCGTTCCCTGTGATTATCACCCGACTTACCAAACTATTCTATAATTCGACTAGGTACACTGTCTAGGTGCATTTTAGTTAGTTAAGTTAGTTAGGTTATAAATTATAAAATTAGTGGGTACTTTCGTGCACACCAAGTTTTTGGCGCCGCTGCCGGGGAAAGACTTAGTTTATTAGTTTGTTTGCTTTAAATTAATCGATCCTTTTTGTAGGTTAAAACCTGCAAAAAGTATTTTTCTGTTTATTTTTATTTTTAATTGTTTTTCAACGTTCAGGACTCATGACGTGAATCTTTAAGATTCACGACGTGAAAACTGTAATCCTTAGTTTTGTTTATTTTAGTTCGTTTTTCTTAGTTCAGTTTTACGTTTTAGTTTTTTTTGTCTCATTTCAGGAGTTCATGACTAGAGGTTCTAACACACCTTTGGTACCACCACTTGAAGATCCCGAGTCTACACTTCACAAAAAGAAGGATAAGAGCGTGAAAGAAGATCAAACACCAAAGAAGACACCTTTACAATAATTCAAATCTGTGTTCTCAAAGAAGTCGGGGAAGAAAACGGAGGAGTAAAGTTCGTCTTCAAAGAACAAGAGCAAGCTTGAACACTTAGATCAAATACCCGTCCAAGCCGAGTCCGTGTACGATACTGAGCCTGAATTTGAATTATATACAAGTGAAACCAAGAACGAGCTGGAGAACGAGATGGCAAACATTGATGAGATGGCCATGGGGGACTACAAGAAGTGCATTCAAGATGATGTGGGGCCGGGTTTAGTACATCCTATGATTCCTGCCAATGCCACATTCGAATTGAAGCGACATATCCTTACAACACTTAAGGATATCCCATTTTACGGGAAGGATCACGAGGATGCTTTCAAACACTTAAACGAGGTGAACGATATTGCGGATGATTTTAATACTCCTAATATCCCAAGGGAGACAAATTTGCTAAGGATGCTACCAGTCACTTTCAAGGGAGCAGAAAAAGACTAGTTAAAGGCACTCCCACCTGGTACGATCACCACATGGGCCCAGTTGCATGAGAGATTCCTAGATCAATTTTGTTCACCCTCCAAAATCTCTAAACTCAAGAAGGCAATTGCCAACTTTGAGCAAAATCTGGGGGAGTCATTATACGAGGACTGGGAATGTTACAAGGGGTTGTTAAGGAATTTTCCTCAACATGACCTCAATATTCAGCAGGAGATGTCGATATTCTATGATGGGGTGAATGTCATGACTAGACAACTCCTTGATTTGCAAGGACCACTAACGAAGAAGAACCCA
The DNA here is from genome assembly GCF_051521515.1 of Lactuca serriola. Classification (NCBI taxonomy): domain Eukaryota; kingdom Viridiplantae; phylum Streptophyta; class Magnoliopsida; order Asterales; family Asteraceae; genus Lactuca; species Lactuca serriola. The sequence goes on along the minus strand of NC_136411.1, from coordinate 56,458,675 downwards.
AATCAAGCCAAGGAGCTGATTGAAGAGTTTTGAAAGCACTCTTGTGAGTATCACAACCCAGGGCGTGATGGAATAAAAGGCAGTGGAGGTACACAAACTGAAGAGATGGCTGTTGTGATGGCAATGCTTAGCACTATGGATAGGAGATTGACTCAATTGGACCGATCAATTCATGCAATTCGAGTTGGTTGCGAGAGATCTAGTGGCCCACACTTGACAAAGGATTACAATATGGATGAATATGGAAACAAGAAAGCTCAAGTATGCTACTCAAGTGGGGAGAAGTATAAAGAAGATTGGAGAAAACCAAAGAAGGAGTGGTTGCCTTACGAAGAATACAAGAAGCAAAAAGAAGAGAAATTTAGGCAAACTGGCCGGGGCTTCTACCAAAGAGAGCTACCACTAGTTGAGAAGAAATCAAAATTAGAGACCATGTTGATGAAATTCATGGAAGCTTCAGAAAAAAGATGTGATGCTACTGACACTGCAATGGAAGAACAAAGAAGTATAATGAAGAATCATCATGCAATGATGATAGATCAGCAAACATTAATAAAGAATCAGCAAGCCTCCATTAATAACCTTGAAGTACAACTTGGTCAACTTACCACTTTGGTTAATGAGAAGATGTTCCCGAAAAATCCTAAAAACAAAACCCAATCTCATGTGATGCCCATATATATTGAAGAAGAGGCAATTTCTGAGTTTCTAGAATCCTTAGAAGTGGAGCCATAACAACCCGATCCAAAGCCAAAGAAGCCAAAGCTCGAAATTGAAGAAGCTACCGGAACACCTAGTTCACGTCGTGAGCCCGCTATGCTCACGTCGTGGGCTCAGTCTGAACAGAAGAATTCTGTATTTGTTCTAACTTATGAACCACCTTTTCCATTCCCGTCTAGAGCTAATCTCAGTCCTCTAGAGAGAGAGAACATCTGAAGTTTATCAAGCAATTAAAGGGTATTCCTATCAATACTCCTTTTATTGATTCACTTGCAAAAATTCCAGAATATGCTAAGTTCTTACAAGATTTATTAGACACTAGTCAGCAATTAAAGGAGAATTCTAAGGTGATCCTAAGTGAGCAAAGCTCAAAAGCTGTGTTGGGGGAAATACCTAAGAAGATGGGGGATCCTGGACGACTCACTCTTCCATGTGAGTTTGGGAATAACATGAAGGTTTTATGCTTTAGCCGATTTTGGGGCTAGCATAAAGTTGATGCCATACTCGTTTTATGAAAAATTAAATATTTAGAAGTTGAAGGCTACAAAGATGACTATTCACATGGCGAACCGTTCAGTGACACAACCTCGAGGCATTTTGGAAGATATTTTAGTAAAAATTAGGAAATTCGTTTTTGCAATATACTTTGTGGTATTGGACATGAAAGAAGATCCCAATGTATCGATTATTCTTGGTCGCCCGTTACTTAAAATTGCTGGAGCTCTGGTTATTATACACGAGTCCAAGCTCACCTTGAGAGTTGGGGATGAGAGGGAAATTTTTGGAATAGAAGATGGTTTCCAAGGGGATCATGCTCAAGAAGAGGTTTTCAACATTGATGGAGACAATGAACTTGAAGAATTATAAAAGCTCATGGAAGAGTAAATCAAAACAATTCAACAAGTTAAATGAACGAAACCAAGAGCATCTGTTCCATTTTTAGTTGAAGTCATTGCCTACAAGAATCCAACTTCTTGGGTGAGCAAGGATGATGATGAGATGTCAAGTGATGAAGAGGAGGTTACTTCAAGAGTAACAAGTCCAGTGGTGAAAGAAGAGAAGGATACTTTGGAGCTTAAAGATGGTGGAAAATTGAAGACTAAAGGGACTAAGCGAAAGCTTGATGGAGACGAGGTCAAAGCTAAAAAGGAAAATTCGAAAAAGGCGTACAAAAGACGAGTTCCAGCTTATAAGAGGCGTTTCAAGGAACAAAAGATCCTAGTGGTGGACTCTTCAGATGATTCAACGTAGGAGGCACGGAGTCCAGCTCAAGACTCCTAAAAAATAAGCGCTTCTCGGGAGGCAACCCGAGTTTGGTTTGCGTTTTTTTCTTTTCTTTTTAGTTTTTGCATTTTAGTCTTAGAAACATAGATCATATCATCCAACTCGCTTTATTCATAATTAAACACTGAGTGTGGGGTCCCTAAAAATGAAGTGGTGATAATTAAGAATTTAGTTAATAGACAAACTTGAATTAATAAAAAAAAAATTGTCATACAGAATTCACGACGTGAATCATTATGATTCACGACGTGAGTTCTGAATAAACCGAACAATATATCATTGATACATATCAGCCCAATTTATATTAAACTAATTGGCCTAAGACTAATCCATTTTTGATTAGGAATGAATGGCCCAAAATTAAGCCCAAACAGGACTCACGGCGTGAATCCTTAAGGACTCACGACGTGAACAATAAACTACTCGGGACCACAGATTAAAGGATAAAGAATCAGTTAGACCTAACACTTTGTTTATTCCTCACGAAGTGAAACAAGAAATCTGGTCCCCCTTGCTCCGATTTTGGCCGACAAACACTCCAATTTCGTTTTTGCTTACCTAATACTTCAATCTAAGGTAATGATTCTTAATTATTAAGTTTAATTCTTCTCTAATAGTTGAACTTAGGTTTAGAGTTTGTTAGTTAGATGAAATGTTGAAATTATTCCTTAAAAATCCCATAATAGCCTTGTAATGTTGATGATTTGTGGTTGGAATTATATAGGAGTAAACCCCATTAACATTGTGACCTGATTTGTGTCCTGATCTTAGTGATTCTGGTTGCTGCGTTACGAACTCACGACGTGAATCCTAAAGGATTCATGACGTGAATACTGGGACAGGACAACTTCAGTTCTATTAATTTCTAATTTGTTGGGTTGTTTCTTTTGGATATGTTTGTTGTTTGTTTTTGCAGAAATGGCTCCCAGAAGAGAGGTTCCAACTGGAGTAGCGGGTTTACATCCATTTTACAACTTTCCAACAACTACGCCCCGGGATGTATATACGCGATGGAACAATCAGTTGGGATGGCTTTACAACCGGGAGTTTGCTATTGCCCCCACTATTTAGTGGGCACGGTTGAGGGAGGTTGGACTGGTGGATCGGATGTCCCAGTATCTTACTAAGTTGTTTTGGGGAATCGATTTTCGTTCACATGCAAGGGGTGGTACAATTTGTTTGCAATCCAAGAGCGGGTTTATAAAGAGCTATGCATGGAATTCTTTTCAACGGTGACATTCCATGAGAATTTCCAAGATCTTACTTTCCCGTAAGCTTTGGTTTTTCGTATAGCAGGGGAATATAGGGAATGCAGTTTGGTGGCGTTTTCATGAAGAATGGGGTTGTACGAGGCTGTTGAGACCATAACTCATGAGTTTGTTTTGTTTTTGAGGGAGGCCACACGGGGTTATGAGAATGGGGTCTTAGGTCCGGAGTTTTGGAGCAATATTGCGGCTGGTGTGTTCAATTCCGGTGTATCTCCTGAAAGCAGCATCAAATCACCAATACATCGCCTTATCATATTTTCTATTCACCACAAACGCCATGGTGATAAGGTTACTAAAGTTAATTTGTTCTTTTTGTGGTGCATTTTACAACCATGTGTGTGCTGTAACATTCCGTATTTCTTGGCCCGCTACTTGATGGAGTATGAAACGAGTGCCCGTCCTGGGAGCCCTATTTGTGGAGGGAACTTTGTTACGTGTTTGGACCAGTCTTATGGCCTCATTGTTCCCGGCATCACTTGTTCTTTGACATGCATGGAGGGGAACGAGTTTACTATGGGGTATTTAGAGACAATGAAGGTGGTCAAGAATTATGGAACACATTGGGGGATTCTTGATGATAATGATGATGATGATGAGCAACCGACCGACCAACCTGAACCACAACCGAGGCCGAGGTGCAGAAATGTGAGAGGAAGAGGAGAAAGAGGGCAACCAATGCATCCACCCGCACCCGTGGTAGGATCCCATATTGGGAACGATATGGCTGGTTATTTCGATAAGCTTTCTTTGAGTGTTAACTGGATTAGCGGGACTATGGAGAACATGGTTCAACATTTCCATGTGGATCAACCGCCTCATTTGGGGTATCATTACCCAATTTTCCCGAGGTGGACGGAGTATCGAGGACATGGAGGCGACGGAGCGGGCACTAGTGGAGCAAACAAGGAGGATTAAGATGATTGATCATTTAGTTTTATTTTATTTATTTTAGACTTGTTTGGTTTGTTTTTATTTTGTTTTTAAATTTGTTTGGATTGTAAGACTTTAAGATATTATGTTACCTTGCTTTTCTTGGTTGTTAACTTTTAGTTTGCTAAGGAGTCTTGGGGAAGGAGTAAGGTCGAGTCAAGAGTTGTGTTCGTTTAGGCAAGTGTCGTTCAAGTTTAGAAGTTGGAAGTCGAAACCCACAATTGGAAATAAGTGTGGGGTAAGTCGAGAGAGAGGATATAGTTAGAAGATTCGTCAAAATACACTACATTTAGAAGGGTCTTAATTTGTTAAGATGTTGAGTGGAGCATATATATTTAGAATGAAGAAGGCAGTTTTAATTCTGTTTTACCCAGGATTCACGTCGTGACCCAATATTTCTCACGTCGTGAATAAAGTTCCGAGGAAATTCAGAATGTGCGCTTTAGCGTTTTCACGTCATGAGCCCGTACTCATTAACGACGTGAGTTGTGAATTTCCACCATATTCATTTCGTTCCGTTCTTCTTCCTTATACGGAATTACTACCATTCCTTATGACACTTTTGTGACGATTCGATAGGCTGTTTTCTCTAAATATACAATGTGGCATATGCTTTCCCACATTATCTACACAGTTTGGAGGCTTGCAGCATTCTTTTTGAAGATTGAATTTTTTTTGATGGCTGGTTTCGCAAGATCAAGTCCAAGTTCTTTTTTTTGAAGAGGTCCAATATTCGAGATACATAATTCAATCACACTTTTGGAGAAGATCACGCCACTATCCCAGGGGAGTCAGTTCCTTTTTCTCCCTTCTCTTAATTTTTATATTAATTTAAGCATACAATGAGGCCATTGTATGAAATAAGTGTGGGGTAGGGGGTAGAAAAAGTAAATTGCTAGATAATTTGGTAAATTTTAAATTTTTTATTAATTAGATCTAGTAGTAATAATTTGAACTACACTTGCTAGTGTAATGATCCGATAAGAGCTCAAATGTTTAGTTGAGCTGATATACGTTATAATGCATTTGTGGCCTCCCTTATTTTAGTGAAATCATGGAACAAAAACATGACCCTGCTTAGTTTGAGGAATGCAAAAAGTTTAGTAGCCTAAACCTGAAATGTATCCAGGAAAGATATATCTTAACCAATAAATGTTGAAGTTAAGCGCCACTGCTTAAGCATGTAGGTTTTTGAGTGATATAAAAAATAAAAAAGTGAGTTATACATGTAAAAAAAAAGAGAGAGAAATTACCGAAAAAAAGATTCTTGAAGAATTTTGGAGCTATCAAAGTATTAAGATCAAAGATCAAAGTTCTAAAGAATAAAAATTTGAAGATGCCAAAAATCATCAAAGAAGTGAATTCAATGAAGTTAAAGATTAAACATCAAAGAAAAGAAGAATTCAAGAGCTACAAGTTGTGGTATCTTCTAAAAAGTTGTAATTCTCTAGTTTATGTATGCTTGGGTAGCTTTACAAAAATATCAAAAATATCTTGAGGTTAGAAAGCTTTCTGAGGATGGATTCGGAGGGTTGCATTGTTAGATTAGTGTCTAAGTCCATAACTATAATTGGTATATACTTGACCCGACCTGGCATGGTCCATTTGGGTTGCATGGCATCATGCATTTGGATAGACTAAAATGAGAGAAATAACACTTAAGGTTTATTAATAAATTACAAGTTCTAATATATTAATAAGATTATGTAATTAGTATTGATCAAGAGTTAATCTAGAATTAATTAAGTGATCAAAAGAAGACTAATTAAATATATGGGTTGATTGTGTAAATCATCCATACTTATATAGTGGGCTAATGCTCCATGGATTATCAAGTTGGGCTAAAACCCATAGGATGCTCCATGGATGCTCCATGATGTATTTGAACCCATGGATCCAAGGAAATGGAAAGCCATGTTAATTAGGGTTTACCCTAATTGTGACTAACTATATAATGATCTTATTATTGAAGAGATCGACACTAGCGAAACAAGTGAGGGCAAGCCAATTTTGAAGTGTTCTATTTCTCTCTAACTTATTCCAAATGCATTTGATGTTGTGTGAACCATTTGAGGTGTCACACTTGGGGCACTAGGCTCTCAAGCTACATGGAATTAAACACCAACAAAGAGGTATGTCATTCTACTAGATTTTATATTATTTATACTTCATAATATGCTAGTTAGGATAAATACCTTGGAAATTGATATTTTCATGTATAATAGAGAAAACATAGATCCAAGGTATCTAGGGTTGCATGTACAATTACGAGTGTTAGAATTCTCAAAACCTAACAATGGTATCAGAGCCTAGGCTTGTTTTCTTTATACTTGATGCAAATTGCTGAAAAAAGTCGATTTTCTGCTCATTGCCCAGTTGACTCTCCGAGTCCATCATGGAACTCGATGAGTCCATGCCTTTCTTCAACCAACTCGCCGAGTCAGTTCATGCACTCGATGAGTTGGCAGCCCAGAGTGCAGATTTTCGAGTTTTGGTTCTGGAATTGGTCTAGAATCATTACCTTTAACTGTTTTGGACTTATAAAACCAGTTTTTTTTAATGTGGTAATGTTTATGTTAAACCAATTTCAATGCTATAATCAAATTTTCAAGTTTATATATGTTTATGTAATTCTTGAAAAATTGTTGATTATGAATGATCATGCTTGTGAGTTTTTTGTTAGATTATAGGAATTATGTACAAACTGTTTTGTTAGTATAATTCTTGATCTTAATGAAATTGTATGGACTCCATAATTTGTCCTCAAATTATGGATTACCAAAAGTTTTTTTTGTTACCTTGTTTATGAGTTGATTTAGATTAATAAAAAATTATGTGTTAGTTGTTTTCAATCCATATTGATCTAAAAGAAGTTCATAAAATATGTTTTTGTAACTTGTCTTCAAGTTATGTGAAAAAGTCATATTTATGAATCTTAAAACTCATAATTATTTCCAAAGGTTACACAAAATGAAGAGTCTTATTCATTAAATGGTTTTATGACTCCATAACTTGTCCTCAAGTTATGGATGTTTAAGAGACACTTATATAAAAGTGTTATTAAAGAATAAGAGGTTACATTAAAATGAAGAGTCTTCATTTCAATAAACCATTAAACTCATAAGTTATGAAATAAAAAGTCTTGAATAGTTTCAAAACCTGCCCTTAAGTTTTCGAATTTGTAAAGTTACCCCCTCATGTATACTTTAATTCCAAATTGAACCTTAGAATTTTAAAAGGTTTAAAATTCAACCCTTATACTATTATTATAATTTTATATTATATAGATATGTATAAGAAAAGTCAATCTTACCGTTAGTAGGCCTCATTCACGAAGCCGATCTATAAGGGGGGTATAAGGTTACTGCCTATAAAATGGCAGTTTAATGGGTGTCCACTCTCACCCACCGCTTCCTTTACTGGTGGAGGTTCGTTAGCCGAACGGGTAGGAAAGGACTATAATTCTCCCTTCATTAAAAGTATAATGATAAATACTAAGTAACTAAACACTTATGAATTCCCAATCTTAGTTACTTAGGAAAATGTGAAATAGGTGCTAACCCATGAAATTACACTTTGTATCTTACCAAGTTGTTAGTGGAGCGTGTGTGGTTAACCGACACACTAATAAGGACTAGTAAGAGTGGCAAAGGGTAACTTGAATTTATTATAGATCGCTGGAGCGTGTGTGGTTAACCGGCACATCGATTAGGTGATAAAGTTAAGGGTACCAAGTCAATTTGCGTGGTTATTCACACCTTGTTTGTGATCCTCGATCGGCATCCCAGTCACAAACTTGAGAGGGCACAATCGAGATTCAAACATGCCATTGAAAGTTCAATGTATCTCAAAAGATCTAGGAGTTTCAAATCCAATTAAAACTTAATTATATTTCGTTTTTCATGGTGGAAATTGGTAAATCGTCATTTACCTACCTTTAACAATTTTATAATTTGGATTACGGCATCCCTCTTCCAATTATAAATAGGTTATTGGGTCCTAGCCTTAATATTTCATATTAGGTGTTATATTAAGGACTTTAAATCAACTAACTTGAATTTCTCCCTTATAGACATCTCCTTCAGACAACTATGGTCTTCCCAAATCTTTAGGAACAAGCTTTCTAATGAAGATGATATCCCAAATGGCAACCAAGGTGAAAGATCAATCCCTTTGTTGCGCTTTAGTGGAACTAGAAATCATACTTCACCTCCTCCAATAAATCTCCATATCCCACAAGTTTCAAGACTTGATAAGTTCTAAGTCACTCAATCCCTATTAGCAAGCAAAGTCTATATGTGCTTACATCTTAGAGGTTAAGTCACATATTGACAAGCCGGGAGAGTCGGGTGTCGAAGTCTCGAGGTAGCTGGCTATTGACTTGGTTCTTTAGTCACTCCCTAATGACAGATCACGACATGAACCTTAATGATCTTACCTATTTACTTGATGATGCTGAATCAACAATGATTTAGAGCATTGGTAAAGTAAATTATATTGGAAGATCTGTTTCCCAAACCTATTTGGACATTGACAATGGTAACGTTGGAAGTCTAGAAAGACTTTCTCTTCCTAATTGAAAGGGGGTCGACCATGGTCAATTCGTTTGACCTAATGGTAAAGAGAAAGGCTAAGTCTGTGATAGTCCCATACACCATTTCCAAAGAGTCCATATATTTCTTTTGCCAATAAAAGGGACATTGGTTGCGAAGCTGCCCAATTTACCTGAAATTTCATAAGGAAGGTAAAGTCAAAAGGTTTGACTTTGCTTCGGGTAAACTCCATTATCTAACTCTATTAAGTCTCCTTTTGAAATTCTTAATACATGATGTAATTTAATTACATTTTAATGTTTTGGAAGAATCAAAGGAAGCTTAAAGAAAGAGTGTGTTGATTCTGATCGTATGGTTCGACGACCAGAATTTTGAGCTACTGCATAAGAGTTATGAAATATTGCTTAGGAATAGATAACAAGTTGTCATATGTATTTTCATTGTAAAGATAAGTTTTTCCACAAGTTTTAAAATAAAAGAAAATTTTGTTTTATTTATTTTAAGTATCCTTACAATGACATTTGTGAAAAATTGTTGTTTATATGTTTCCATTGATAAGAAATATTGGTAAATGGATTTGATTCTTTCATTTGTGGTAGTTTCATAATTTACCAAATAAGGAAAGATTCTCATCACCTAAGTTTCAGTTGGATAGAAACTTGGAATTATGCAAGTTGTATTGTGTTAAGAATGAGAATTTTTCATCTTTGGGAAATTAAGACTAAGTCCTTGTTCACATGTATATGTGACTCAAGTGAAGGACTAAGGGATCAAGTACACATTCTTGTGCACTAGTCAAAGTCCACCACAAAGGATCAATAAGACTATTCATCATGATTTACTAAAGTTTAGTAAATATGGTTATGCTTGCAAGTTTAAGTGTAATTCTGAAACATTGGAAAAGTTTCAATGTATGGCAGAATGAATAAGAAGAATCAAATAAGGCAGAAAGATAAAAGTTTCTCCAATCTGAAGAGATGGGAGAGTACTTGTGTATCTTGTTTTATGATTATCTTAGTGATTATGGAACCATATCACAATTGATCCTCTAAGGACACCTTAGTGCATTTGTTTGCCTAAGGAGAGGAATCGTGAATTGTTGAAATGGTTAAATCAAAAAGATAAATCATACTTCGTTCCAAAAACAAATCCTGGAGTTATACTCCAAGTTTGTAACTTGAGTGACATGGTCTTTAGAAAGTTTTTAACACTTGTCAAATGTAGAGTAAGGTGATTCCTATTGTTGTACATTTGAGATTGGTAAGTTGTGATGTTTTGGATAAGACAAAGACCAACTAAGACCAATTGTGAAAAGTGTTTAACTTGATAAGAATCCGCACTAACTCTTGAATATTTGTTTTGTCAAGGAATGGTTCTTGAAAAAGAGAATCTTATATGTCAAGAGGACAGTGGGAATATTGAGATAGTTTCAAGAACTAATCAAGAGTTTTGTTAATCACTATCCCTTGACTTGAGTTCTGTAACCTATCGTGTTGACATATTCTTATTTCTGTGTCTATTCCAGTTAAAAGTTGACTATGCTTATGAGTTCTATTAGTTCTTAATTGTTTGCATAACAACCTGGAAGCAATGGTAGGCCTTTGTGCTGTCAGGTAGCAATAAATTAAGATTGAACAAGTTCAGTCCATATGTGTTTGGATTTGCCACTAACCTTGTCTTGTGATTATGGTTATGACAAATTCACATGGACAGGAACACTTACACCATAAAATCTAAGTGTCATGAGGTTTCTCTTCGATTCATGAAAATGATGGTGAGGAAACTCTTTCACTAAGTAGATTTTAAGTAGATAGCTATTGTGGGAATGGCAAAAGGTCTAAACATTATGATTACGACATCCCTCTTCATAATTGTTTAGACACACAAGTGAGCTATGTAAGGAAAAGTGTATGATTTTGATAAAGTCTTTTCAAAGCAATTGCGTATCAGAAATCTGAACTTTGGTAAGAAAGTTGATAAAGTATTGATTTCTAAAAGTCCAGCTGATCTCTGGATACATGTCAAAGCTAATGGGAGCATAAGTGTTATGCTAGTAAGACAATAATCATTATGCTAGTGGGAGCATGATTATTATGTTAAGTGTTTCAAGTTAGCAATATTAATTATAGAAAACAAAAGTTTCAATTTGCCTTGAAAAAGTTGTTTTGCTATAATTATGGGAGACGATTTTATACTTCACTTCAATTCTACAAGCTTAGATTGAGATTTTAATCTACTTTAGTCAAGGATATATAAGAATGTTATGTTGGAATGGTTCAACATAAGGAAATTCTATATATGTTGCGTTCTCAAAATTTGATTATGATTACGACATACCTCTTCATAGTTCGAATTGTGAGAAAGTGGCAAATAAAGATTTTATAGCATGAATCGTATTCCATATGCTTTGGGTATAGGTTTGACTACATGTGCTGTAAATATTTATCAATTCTAAATTCTCCAAATGCTTAGGGCATTAAGAGGGAAAAAGGAATAGAACCGGATATGACTAAAATGATTAAGCAATTTTCGAGGACAATCTGAGGTTTACCAAAGATTGGTTGCACGTGGACAATTGGAAGTATAGTGTTAAACTTTGGAAAGCACACTATTGGCATATTTTGAAAAGAGGCAACTCTTGTTCAAAAGGCGATGGTCAAATTGGGAATATAGAATTGTTTCCATAGGTAGAAGGTTAAAAGAACTTAATGCAAAGGAAGATGTTCAAAGGAATGTACTTTGAATTTGATACTTCATTTCCATGGAATTGCTTTCCATTGGAATACTTTGTAATGTCTGTTTCCAAGTCTTTGTGACTTGTGTGCATATTCATTACAAGAGGATCATTGCATATAAGTTTATAATCTAACAAGATTACGACAAATGACAAGAATTTGGTGTTCTTACATTTATTGTAATGGATTTGGGATTGTGAAATGAGCATCATTGAAATGTTGTCAATCGATCTGTTTCACAAAGAGAGGACCACATGTAAACATAGTGTGCATACTTGGAGTATGGCATAGCTATATTTTTGGACAAACATAATGTGCATGCTTGGAGCATGGCATGAATATTGTTTCAATTCAAGTATTAAGTTGATTAATCGAAACATGAATAATGAGAAATCAATATGGTGCTTAGATAAAAGGGTTTTTATTTACACTCAAAGTGTTGAGGCCATACAAGATTAGTATTATTTATGTGTTTCACTTTTCATGTTTTGACTTCCAGAATAATTAGATCATTCTTCCCGAATGATTAAGTTTTTCAAACCATCCACAGTCAGTCATATGTTGGAAGTAGATATGAATCAAGACTGTCATGAATTTGGCTTGTATGATTTGTCTAATGTGAATTAGACATAGCAAGAGTTGCTACAACATTCATGAGTGATCATAAGTTCTGAGTATTGGATTCAACCCACGCTCATTTGAATCACTTCATGGATTTTATCACGAGTGAATCATGAGACGATAATATCTTATATTCTTCAAACCTAGAGATATGATTTGTTGACTATGAGTTGGTTATACATTGATTGCACGATTACCTCGAGTGCACGACGTGAGACTTAAATTCTCACGATGTGACCGGTAAATTTGAAGATATTATAAACACCTTTGCCCATTACGATTTGTGAGACTTTTTGGCTGGTTTAGAAGGGTTCCAGGAGACGAAATTCAAAGGAAAATAAGATCTGGAAGCTAGTTTTAACACCAAAGAAGAAGAAGTTCACAATTTGGTTTATAGATTGGTACACTTAAACATGTCTTTGATTACAGTTTTTGTTTGTTTAGCTGTTACTATGTCGAACTAAATCTATCTGCTTCTGTTAGCTAGATGAAGTTGGAACTCATAGTTTTAATGCATTAGATTTGACTTTACTTGTTGGTGATACGCTTGTGTTGATTGATTTTACCTAGCATGCTTTATTAATTATTTGATTGCTTTAAATTCTTGTTATGTGTAGTTAGTGAACACAAATATGCATGAATCTGAATACCTAATAATATAGCGAACACTAGTTTATTAGAGCTAAGATCAAACCAATCTTAGATAAGTAATTGAATCATTGAATTAAGTTGTGTTAGAGAACTCATATTATGACTGTAATTATGCTTTGATTAATCAATCTTTCATGGCTCTAATCTTATTTAATAATTAATTCTGTGTTAACTATTGTGTGACCATACATAGATTTACATGAATTGATTAATAAATTATTAGATTTAGAACCAAATTGCTAATACTTCTTTAATTGGTAACCAACAGTAATAATCATAGCTAATGTATAACCATAGAGTGAAAGCGGATTCGAACTAACATAAGTGTTTTGTTTCTTGATTGAGCTTTTGTTAAAGAATTAAGTTCATATAAACTTGCAAAATTAGATAAAAACCCTTCTTTTGTTAGTAATTAGGTTAGTTTAGTAGTAAATAAATTAATTACTCAACACCGTTCCCTATGATCGACACCCGACTTACCAAACTATTCTATAATTTGACTAGTTACACCACCTAGGTGTATTTTAGTTAGTTAAGTTAGTTAGGTTATACATTATAAAATTAGTGGGTACTTTCGTGCACACCAACCAATTTCACAACGAAAAACAAAATGGCATGTTTAATCTCGATTATGTCCTTTCTATTTGTGACTGGGATACCGAGGATCATTAACAAGGTGTGAATAACCATGCAAATTAGCTTGGTATTCTCGATGTCATTTATTAGCTAACTAATGTGTCGGTTAACCACACACGCTCCATTAATCAATGATAATTTACGAGACACCCATTGCCACTCTTTATTAGTCCATATTAGTGTGTCGGTTAACTACACACGCTCCACTAACGACTTTCATAAAGTATAATGTGCAATTTCATGGATTAGCATCAAATTCATATTTCCCTAAAGTATCTAAGATTGGGAATTTAGTAAAAACATTTAGTTACTTTATTTACTCCATTATACTTATTAATCAGAATTTAGTGTCCTATCAAACCCGTTCGGCTAACGACCCTTCTCCAATCAAGGGAGCGGTGGGTAAGAATGGATACCTAATGGAGGTCATTATATAGGCCGCTTCCTTAAACTCCCCTTATAGATCGCCTTCGTGAATCAGGCGTACTAACAGTTCGACTGACTTGTCTTATACGTATAGTAAATATTTAAACTTTTAATATTACATTTAGTATAAGGGTGTATTTTAAACATTTCAAAATACTAGGGTTTTAAATAAGTTTAAAATTTCGAAAATTAAAAGCAATTTTAATTTTAATTTTAAAAATTAAAACTTTGATTTAATAATTATCTATTGATTAAACCTTGGATTAATTTATTAAACCAAATAAGGATTATCCATTAAATTAAATAAATTAATTTAACCTAATCCCTTACCACCTAGATTTTGAAAATATAGGATGGATTTATATAATTATCTAGTTAAACAATTAGGAAGATAATTACCAAATATAACAACCCTACCCAAAAATCCTAATTTCAAAATCCATGTCTTGGGGTGGAAGGCAAGGCTTTTCGGGTTGCCTAATTTTCGAAAACCCTAGGGTTAGGAAACCCTAGATCTCAAAAATATGGAGGCCAAAGGAAAAGGTTTTAAAACCCTTTGTAATTATCCAAAACAGGGTTATGAAACCCCAATTTGGAAAAATTCAAGGCCTAGGGTTTAATTTCCATAATTTTTAATTTTGTCAAATTCAATCAATTGCATCAAATCTAATTGAAAACAAAAGCCAATAGCTCAGATACCACTGATGGGTTTTATACCCTAGATGTTGGATTTATGTTTTCTCTATTAGACATACAAGCATTAAACACAAAAACTAGAAACCCTATGAGGTATGTATAATTTTTTAAATTAACATAAAACTAGGGTTAGATATATACCTTTATTGTTATGTAGTAATAACAATAAAATCCTTTGAAAATCTTGACTTTGAGAACAAGTGCCACAAATGTAACACCTTAAATGGCTCACAAATACACCAAAGCACGAGGATGATTATGAGAGAGAGGAGAGGAGAGAAGAGGGAGTTGCTCAAAATTTCGGCTCTTCTAGTGTTTCTTAGGATGGACGAAATCTAAAGGGGTGGTGCTCATTTTATAGTCAAGGTTGCTTAGTCCCAATGCTAGGGTTTTAAGGTGGAAACCCTAATTTCCAGCTTAGGGCCTAAGCAGCCCATGGATCTCCCTTTCAAAGGCCATGAACAAAAATCCTTAGGGCCTCCCTAAGATTTTTGGCCAGCCCTCCTTAGGGTGATCCAAGAGCCCAAACCACAACTATTAAGTAATTGCAAAACAGCCCCTAGACTTTTAAATAATTCCTTTAATCCCAAAATTAATTCCAAATTAATTTATGATTAAATATTAATTAAATAACATGATTTCTAATTAATATATTATTTTCATAACATATTAATAAATAATTTTATATATGAATTTATTATTCCAAATAAAAATTCAACCTCTTCCGCAATTAATCATCCTGTCTAGTTGCTAGTGTGAAGGCAACCCAAAAGTACTATGCTACTATCAATTTAAGTTCAAACCAATTATAGTTATGGGCTTAGACATCTAATCCATCAATAACTTCTTCTTTATATGTTGGATTTTAGCATTCTTTGTATGTACAAAGTCCTTGTGACATATACTATAACTTGGTTAAGATTATTTACTCTAAATAATCTTCTATCAAAAAAGCCGTTTTTGGCGCTTATTGTCTCTAAATTGACTAGCCCGAATCTGCGGGCATTACAATTATCTCCCCCTTAGGATGATTTTGTCTCTGAATAATCAATGAAATAGGGTTGTATATTGACTCCATATGTTATCTCTTCATCCAAGGTAATAACCGTAACTCCTATGTCCTTTCAAATGTGTATCTAACTTGTGGACTTCTTAATTGCTGGCAGTGCTTAATCTTGAACCTGCTCTTCATACTATGTTAGACATTCAATCCTAACCTTCAAGTTACAAACTCGATCCTTATTGGAGAGTGCTGCTTCTACTTAAACAGAATTAACTTAATATATTGTTTTTTCTTCGATTATCATAACAGACCGATGAGTCATGTTCTAATGACCTCTCATCGTATGATGCAACGCTTAAACTCATGTCTTTTTAAGTTAGATTCTAGAATGGAAGATACCTTCCTTCATGTTCTAATGTGATATAATCACATTCTAGCATGCAACACTTCTAGCTACAAGCTTCTTACTTCAGCGGCGATCGCGATACTTCTATTGATCGCTTCAATTATCTTTCACTTCAGTCTTCTAGATTAAGTCGGATGCTACATCGAACATGGTTCTCTGAACCACGTAGAATACATATCTTAGTAGGACTCGATATGATATGACCATTAGGTTCGGCATAATAATCATCTTCTTAGTCATTACTGATACGATGGTAACGACATACATGAACAAAACATAATTAATTACTATCGACTTGGTAACCTTATGAGTTTCCCTGATCCAAGTGTGATTCATGTGCTTCCAGTAGTATAGGCCTATACTACCTTTCACACCTACTCATAATCGTCCCAAGTATTGTCTCGCAGTTCTCCAAGTCACCATACAAGAATTTCACATAGTCATTTAACACATCGGATAACATAACTAAGGTTTATTACTTCTTGAAACGATTACGTAGATATTCAAGTTCTCCCTATACTATGCCTCTTATATTAGGCTACACCACATGATAGTATCTACATGGCTACCTTATATCTTGATCTTCGGATATAAATATTCTCACTCTTGGTCCCTTGCATCCTCGCTTGCTTCATTAAGGATCATCTGGAATTCTCTTGCCTTTGGCTTCGACGGTGCATTTGACCTTGCTGCTTTATTTTTCTTCGGGCAATCTTTTGACATATGCCCCTTGTCTCCACATCCAGAACATGCCTTATCATTAAATTTACAATCCTTGGAATAGTGACCGATCCTCCCACACTTATAATAAGTCACTTCTCCGTAGCATCTCCCATAGTGCTTCTTTTTGCACTTCTCACACCATTTTTCTTCATTATTATCCCCATACTTCTTGTTGTTAGGGTCATACTTCAGGAACCTATTTTTCTTGTCAGATCTTGAAGACCCCTCAAACTTACTCTTATCGCCAACTTCAACCTTGTTGGCATTTCTGCCTTTGATCATTTCTTCGACAGACTTAGCAACCTAGATGGCCACCTCAAGAGTAGGTGTCTGGCATACTGGCACAATGTACTCCCATGGTAGTCGCTTTGTATACTTATCGATTTTCGTTAGCTCGTCAAGGACGATTCTCAATGCAAACTCCATCTTGTCTGTGAAGGCATTGGTATACTGATCAATGGACATGTTTCCCTTTTTCAATGTCAGAAACCGGTTCTCCAGCTCTAGCATGTTCTGGGTTGAGCAGAGCTTGTGTTTAAAGTGTACCAAGAATTCTTCCCATGTCAGTTGTAGTGGCTCATTGGGGCTTATGATATTTCCCAAAGTGTTCCACAAACGAACAACCCCACCCCTAAATTGACGCACATCATAAGTGGTTTGTAGCTTGCCCTTGCAACCACATGTTACGAAAGCTAGCTCCATTTCAGAGATCCAGTCCATAACTCCGATTGGGTCTTCTTTCCCAGTATAAGTTGATGGTTTGCAAGTCGTGAACTCCTTATACTTGCAGCCGGTCCTTTCAATTCTTTCATCCTGATTATTTCTTCTAACTGCTTATGGTTCGTCTTGAATGATAGCCTAACTATAGTTTCCTTTATCTCACTGTTCAATGTTCAGTTCAGGTTGTACAATGGGTACAGTAGGTTCATCCCTATTAAGCAACATTTGCCTCATCTCCTCTCTTTTTAGGTCATCATAGCCTGAATCATTGCTTGGATTCCTGCCATCGTGATTGTCTCGGGTGCAGCTGCTACCTCTGGTGCACACTCAATCATTCGTGGCTTGGGCTGATAGTTTCTATTACCATTTCCTAATCCACTGCAAGTTCTCACCATTTCGATCTATACACTCTAGCAGATTTTCATTGTACAGTGACGAGAATTTAAGATAGGGAAATCTTTATTTACGATAGACGTATAAATCTCCTTATCATTTCGAAAAGATATATGCCAGTTCTAATATCGTAATTAAATGTTTAGAAATCTGAACACATAAAATTTCCATATGAGGTCGGTCACATACCATAGATCTGATAAATAATGGCATCGAAAAGCATCACAAACCTTTTAGCACATAAAAGCAATTTATGCCTCTTTCCTAAAGTAATATAGTACTCATAGGGGTGAGAGCGATGCGGTTATTAGACAAAACCTCACCACTAACCGCAAATGCGGTTAATCCATTTTCAAAACCACCTGGTACGATTATTTTGTGTTGCGGTTAGGTGGTTATTTTTGCAGTGCAGTTTTGTTTTTTCTGTGTTGCGGTTATTAACCACATGGATTTGGTGAGGTTATTTTGTGTGATTTTTAACCATAGTTTAGAGCTCAAATGGTTTTAAGAGTTCAAACATATTACGTGTAATAAAAAAACACAAGACATAAGACAATTAACATAAATCACAAACAATAATATCTTAAAAACGTCAAATCAATAGTAATTTACAATAAATTTCTTAAAATTGTCTAATTTCACCATATTTCAAAGTTAAACATAACAAAAACCAACACTTTTGTCTTCTAGTATTTCATTCATCTTTCATTTATGAAACATCTCTTATTTTTATTATTTAATATATTAATAATCAATAAAAAAGTTGTATATAATATATGCGGTGCGGTGCGGTTTTTGAAAAACAGAAAACCTCACCGTCGGTTTTTATTGCGGTTGCGATTTATGCGGTTAATTTTAGTTGCGGTGCGGTTTTTGCTGACCCCTAAGTACCCGTGTCTATTTAGGCGTACATCCTAAATATAACACTTATCTCACAATCATTGCTTACCATTCTAAGTTTAAGTCTAGAAATCCTACCAATTCTTAGTTCGCTTACACTAATGCTCTGATACCAATTGTGACATCCCCAAATTCACGGTCATTTTAAAAATTTTATTTATGCTTATTTAAAAATCAGAGTATCCTTTTTGAATAATAATATTACGAAATTTTTTCTAAGAAAACATGATAATAGTATTATCAAAGCATTTCTGAAGAAATGTATTTTAGTTATATAAAAAGATTAGGATGTCATTGTCAATACAGAAACACAAGCATAAGCAGATCTTACAATCATTTACACCGATGATTTTTATCTCCTTTAATCTCTCAATGTAATGTTGCTTCGTATCGGCACCTATGATACAAATAAACTGAGTGGGTCAGGTTGGGAAACCATGCGAGTACATATGGTTTTCAACCCACAATAATATAATTATTGTGTTTAATCATCAAACAGTTAACCCAACTTCCCATCCCCATTATCTTCTTTATCCTTAAGGATCAACCCTAAGAATCATATATTCTTCATTCATTTATTCCTAAGGGTTGTCCTAAGGAATAGGAAGGAAGTCCATCAATGCCAGGGTTCATCCAGCAAGCACTAAGTCCATAGTTGCCGATGTTATCTATTAGGAACTAAGTCCATAGCTACCAATATTCATCTATAGGGCACTAAATCCATAGCTTCCAACGTTCATTTATAAGGAACTAAGTCCATAGTTGCCATGGTTTTTAGAGTACATTTGGTGAACACATCGTTCACAACACCTACAGGTTGCGAGCCTGCTAGCGTTCCACTGGACTGTCAAGAATAGTTCGTGATCGTCATCTATACTCTGCTAGATGACTGGAACATCGTTAAGGTCAAGGATTCTCATCATCTTTCATGTCTCATCATTTATATCATCTTTCATCTCTCATCATTCATCTCATCTTTCATCTACCCATCTTTACCCAATAAACTTATATGTATAAAAATACATATATAGTTTAAATCAAGTAAACATATATAAATCGTTCATCTAGCATATATATCAGGAACACAGAAAATAAGCACATATAGCATGTATTAATATTAAATATTTCATATCTAAGTGTAAGATAAAAGTAACTATGCACTCAATTATTAAGGTGATGACTCGAAATTCAGGCAGCGCTTCGCTTTTAACATTTGTCTTTTCTGTTGGCAAAACCTAGTATTATTATCACTAAATTTTAGTCTGATATTTATTGCGACTAATTATTAGTATAGATTTATCATTAACTTAAAGTCTACATCAAGATCTATCAAGTAAGGAACAACCAAGTAGGGTCATATTGGAGGTAGGTTTTGTTTGGTATATTAAGTATACTATTTGGAAATCCCACTTTAAACACCTCACTAATTCACCGCATAGACATCATCCCCGTAAGTAGATCAATGAGCATAACGACTTGGAATCAACGATAAATCTTTTTTATAGGTTCATAATAATGATAATGAACTTAAAAATAAGTTATACTTAAAGTATATTAAGCATAACTCACTTACAAGAGAGTTTAGCGAATAACCGGGCTCTACGCGGGCAGAACTTCTGAGCCGAAAGCTCTTCTTATTGGGGCTTTCCGACGCTCCGGACCTCGCTTCTAACATCTAGGAGGTGCTAGGGAAAGGATTAGAGGGTTTCAGAATGTTTGGGAGAGAAATGGATGAGAAGATGTGAGGAAAATGAGTTAAAACGTGTGCTATTTATAGGCTGCCAGCAACCGCCTATGTTGGGTGTACGCATTGGTACACTGGGCGTAATGGCCAAAATAGCAGTACGTTGGGCGTACTTCGAGTTATGCTGGGTGTACTCCGTCCAAGTGTCGCAATCTCGTTCCAAGCCATGGAGAGGAAGGTGTGGCCCAGATCTTACCACGTGTCACTCGTTAGTTAATCCTGTTGGGTTATGAGCATTCTAACACTCCTAAGTGTACATGCAACCCTAAATACCTTGGATCTATGTTTTCTCTATTATACATGCAAATATGAACTTTCCAAGGTATTACCCTATCTAGCATACAATACTTGATACTGGGGTAATCAAATGGATATAATATATACCTTTGTTTGATGTAGCTTGTCTTCATGAAGCTTTAGTGCATAGTGCCCCAAGTGTGACACCTCAAATGGTTCACACAACATCAAGTGCACATGGAATGACTTGAGAGAAATGGAACACTCCTTAAAATCGTCTAGCCCTCATATTCACACACTAGTGCACGATTTCTTGAGACATGGGATTCTTTTATATGGTGGCTATTTGGGTTACACCATGTAACTCATAACTTTACCCATTCCTTATGCTCCATGGATTTTAACCTCCATGGAGTATCCACGGGTCACCCCATGGACTTAGTTCAACATAAGGAATCTTGGATCACAAGCCCACATATATAAGAATGAATGGTTTAGACAATCAACCCATATGTTTAATTGGTCTCCTTTTGATCACTTAATTAATTCCAAATTAATTCTTGATCAATACTAATTAAATAACCCTATTAATATATTAGAACTTATAATATATTAATAAACCTTAAGTGTTATTTCTCTCATTATAGTCTATCCAAATGCATGATGCCATGCAACCCAAATGGACCATGCAGGGTCGGGTCAAGTCTTACCAATTATAGTTATGGACTTAGACATTAATCCAATAGTCTCCCACTTGGATAAGTCTAAAACTATTATTGCGTATGACTTCAGGAACCGATCAGCAATCGTAGCTCTCAAAAGCTTTTGTCGAACTCTGACCTTGTCGATGAACTCTGACCTTTGTCAATGACTTGTCCATTAGATAAAGGATCATATATTCCTCCATTCTAGATATCATATGGACTGAGACATGGATTAAAATCATTCTCTCTGTCCATTTGTTGTTTCCCGATTTCCGATTCATGATGACTGACTGATTGAACAGATCAAATCAGTCCTGGCTTGGCCAAGCACTCACATGTATCATCATTAAATCATCGAGGGGCCCACAAATATCGCTTTTATCCCAAAGGTAAAAGGAATGGATAAACTTCGACTCATATGGCTTGTTCTACTACTTGTTGAATCATACACAAAGGCACGTTTTATAACATCGAGTTACCGAATGTGTTTTCGTGCAATCAATGTACAACCAACTCATAGTAACAACTCATATCTCTAGGTTTGAAGAATATACGATATTATCATTTCATGATCACTCGTGATAAAATCCATGAAGTGATTCCAATGAACGCGGGTTGAATCCAAAACACAAAACTTATGAGCACTCATGAGTGTTGTAGCACAACTTTGTCCACCAACTTGGACCTCTACAAGCCAACCCATGACAGTGTTGATTCATATCTACTTCCAACATATGACCGACTGTGGATGGTTTGAATAACTTAGTCATTCCGGAAGAATAACCTAGTTTATTTTGGAAGTCAAAACATGAAAAATGAAACACAAGAATAATTGAATCTAATATGGTATCAAAACCTATGAACATAAATAAAACACCTTTTATTTATCACCATATGATTACACATTATTCATTGCATACTGTTTCAGCTATCAACTTTATTCTTGAATTAAAACAATAGTTGTCCCATGCTCCGAGCATGTACACTATGTTTTTCTAAACAATAGCTTTGCCATACACCAAGTATGCACTCTATGATCCTTACTTTGTGAAATAAACCAATTGACCAAACTTTCAATGATTCTAATTTCACACTCCCGAATTCTTATGGAAAATGCAGGAATTCCAAATTCATGCCATTTTACCGAAATCTGTTAGATTTTTAACTTATATGCAATGATTCTCTTGTAATGATTATGCACAAAGTCACAAAGACTTGACAACAAGCATTACAGAGCATTCCAAAGGAGATCAACTCCTTGGAAACATCCTTCTTGCATTAAGTTTCCTAATCTTACACAAATTTATTGAACAACTTCCACCAATGGGATCATTTCCATATTCCCCTTTTGACTATCACTTTTAAACAAGAGTTGCCTCTTTTCAGAATATGTCAATATGGTCCTTCCAACATTTAACACTATACTTCCAACTGTCCCTAAGAAACCAATCTTTGGTAAACCTTAGATTGTCCTTGACTATTGCTTAATCGTTTTAGTCATATCCAGTTCTAGACCTTTTCCCCTTCTTAATGCCCCAGGCATTTGGAAAATTTACAAAGGATGAATATAGCACATGTAATCGATCCTATATCCGAAGCATATGGGACACGATTCATGATGTATCACATAAAGACTAAACCAGTCTTTTGCTATAATATTTTCATTTCTATCTGCCAAGTTCTCATAATTCAGATTATGAAAAGGGATGCCCTAATCATAATCGAATTTTAGAACGCAAATAATGAAACCATATATAGAATTTCCTTATGTTGAGCCATTCCAACATGAAATTCATATATATTCTTGACTAAATTTGATTAAAATCTCAATCTAAGCTTTTAGAATTTAAATGAAGTATAATTTCCTCTCCCTTAATTATAGCAAAACAACTTTTTCAACCTCTGTAGCCTCACGAGTTGAAACTTTTGTTTTCTATAATTAACATTGCTAACTTGCAATACTTATCATAATTATCATGCTCCCACAAAAATGATGATTATTAGCATAACAGTTATGCTCCCACTAGCTTTGACATGTACTCAGAAATCAGCTGGATTTTTAGAAATCATTACTTTATTGACTTTCTTACCAAAGTTCAGATTTCTGATACTAGATCGCTTTGATAAGACTTTATCAAAATCATACACCTTTCACTAGATAGCTCACAGGTGTGTCGAAACAATTTAAGAGCTATGAAAAGGGATGCCATGATCATAGTCTCAATTGTTTAGACCTTTGCCACTTTTCACAAGTCCAGGTTAGTGTGCCGGTTAACCACACACGCTCCACTAACGACTTTGAGAATGTAAATATCACAATTTCTATTTAGTTAAAATCTACTTAGTGAAAGTGTTTCCTCACCATCATTTTCATGAATCGGAGAGAAACCTTGTGACACTTAGATTTAATGGTGTATGTGTTCTTATCCATTTGAATTGTCAAAACCATAGTCACAAGACAAGGATAATGACAAATCCAAACTCATATGGACTGAAATCAATCGTAATTTCTTGCCATCTGGCAGCTCAAGGGCCTGCCATTGCTTCCATGTTGTTATGCAACCAATTGAGAACTCTAAGACCTCATATGCAAAGCCAACTTTAACTGGAATGAGCACAGAATATGTCAACACGATAGGTTATAAACCTCAAGTCGTGTGCTAGTGATAAACTTACAGGTTTTTATCCTTGATTATCCTTTCAGGATCTTTAAGACTCCCACTGTCCTCTTGACATATGAGACTTTCTTGTCAGATATTCAAGAGAAAGTGTGGATTCTAATCAAGACAAACACTTCACACAATTAGCCTTAGTTGGTCTTTGTTTTATCCAAAACATCACAGCTTACCAATTTCACAAGAGTAGAAAACTTTTACTCTTACATTTGACTAGTGTTGAGAAACCTTCCTTTAAGATATGTCACTCAACTTACAGTCTTGGAGTATGACTCTAAGACTTGTTTTGGAACGAAGTATGACTCATCTTCTTGATTTGACCACTTCAACAATTCATAGCTCCTCTTCTTAGCTATCAGAATGCACTTAGAGGATGAATTGTGATAAGGTCTCTTAATCATTAAGATGATCATATGATATGATACTAAAGTACTCTCCCATCTTTTCAGATTTGAGAAACTTTTATCCTTCTGCCTAATTTGATTCTTCTTATTCGCTCTGCCATACATTGGAACATTTTCCAATGTCTCAGAATTACACTTAAGCTTTTATAACCATATTTACTGAGCTTTAGTAAATTATGATGAATATTCTTATCGATCTTTTGTGGTGGACTTGACCAGTGCACAAGAATGTGTAATCGATCCCTTAGTCCTTCACTTGACTCACATATACATGTGAACAACGAACTAGTCTTAATTTTCCAAAGATGAAAAAATTCTCATTCATCATGCTATACAACTTGCATGATTCCAAGTTTCGGTCCAATTGAAACTTGGGTGATGAGGATCTTTCCTTATTTGGTAAATTTAGACATTACTACAAATGACAGAATCAATTTCATATTTCCACTCTTGCTATTAATGGAATCATATAAGCAACAATTTTTTCCTAAAATGTCATTGTAAGGATATTTTAAAATAAATAAAAACATCATTTTTCCTTTTATTTTAAAAACTTTGCGGAAAAACTATCCTTACAATGCAAAAGAGCATGAAAACTTTGTTGTTATCTATTCCTAAGCAATATATCATAACTCC
Source organism: Lactuca serriola (assembly GCF_051521515.1). Taxonomy (NCBI): domain Eukaryota; kingdom Viridiplantae; phylum Streptophyta; class Magnoliopsida; order Asterales; family Asteraceae; genus Lactuca; species Lactuca serriola. The sequence continues at coordinate 56,433,610 of NC_136411.1, read as the reverse complement.
TAAGAAGTAGCTCAAGAATCCAATCTTCAAACTATGCGATCGAAATACATCTACGCGATCAGATTTAGCATATTCTTTCTTTAAGTTTCTTCACTTTTCTTTGATTCTTACAAACATCAACATGTGACCCAGTCACATCATGTATCAAGAATCTCGGTATAAAAACTTAGCAGAGTTAGATAGTGGATTTTACCTGAAGTAGGGTCAAACTTATTGACTTTAACATCCTTAGGTAAAATTGACAACTTCGCAACTAATGCCCCTTCCTTTGGCAATATAAACATATGGACCCTTTGGTAATGGTACCGGTACTATCACAGACTTAGGTTTTCTCTTTACCATTTGGTCAACCGAGTTGACTATGGCCATTCCCTTTCCATTGGGAAGAGAATGCTTTTTCTGGATTTCCAGTGTCTTCATTGTCAATGTCCATAAAGTTTTTAGGAAGTTGATCTTAGCAAATAGATAAGATCATTAAGGGTCTTCTCATAGTCTGTTTCATAGGGGTCCCAAAGGAACTCACTATGTGACCTAGAAAATTATTGAGCCACCAACTTCCTCAAGACTTTGACACCCAACTCTCCCGGCTTGTCAGTATGTGACTTCATCTCCAAGATGTGAGCACACCTAGACCTTGCCTTGCCAATAGGGCTTGAGTGACCTTGAACTTGTGGGATAGGGAGAATAATTGGAAGAGGTGAAGGAAGTGAAGTTCCAAGAGATTTGAGAGGATCATAGATGTCTTAACTAGACATCTTTTAGGAGATATTCAAGATAGTTGATTAAAAGTCATTAATATAACACTCAATATGAAATATTAAGGCTAGGACCCTACAAACTATTTTATAACTCAGAAGAGGGATGCCGTAACCCAAGCTATAAAATATTTTAAGGTAGGTGAATGACGATTCACCAATTTCCACCAAGATGAACGAAATGTATTATTAGGTTTTAATTGACTTTTGAAACTCGTAGATTCTTTTGAGATTCATTGAACTGTTCAATGGCATGTTTCAATCTCGAGTGTGCCCTTCAGGTTTTGTGACTGGAATGTCGAGGATCACAAAACAAGGTGTGAAGTAACCATGCAAATATACTTGGTACCCTTAATTATTTTCCCCTTAATCGATGTGCCGGTTAACCACACACGCTCCACCGATACTATGATAAATATTAAGTTACCCTTTGCATACCTTGTTAAGTCCAGGTTAGTGTGCCGGTTAACCATACACGCTCCACTAACGACTTAAGCAAAGTGCAAAGTGTAATTTCATGGGTTAGCACCAAATTCACATTTTCCTAAGTAACTAAGATTGGGTATTAAGAAGAGTTTAGTTACTTAGTATTTATCATTAATACTTTTAATGAAGTGAGAATTCTAGTCCTTGTCCTACCCGTTCGGCTAACGACCCTCCACCGGTCATGGAAGCGGTGGGTGAGAGTGGACACCCATTAAACTGACATTTTATAGGCAGTAACCTTATACCTCCTTATAGACCGGCTTCGTGAATGAGGCCTACTAACGGTAAGACTGACTTTACTCTTTTATATATATATATATATATATATATATATATATATATTATTAACTTATAATATTATAAAGTATAAAGGTTGAATTTTAACTTTTAAAATTTTGAGGGCTAACTTGGAATTAAAGTATTCATAAGTGAAAACTTTTCAAATTCCAAAACTTGAGGGCAAGTTTTGAAAATTATTCAAAACTAATTAATTCCATAACTTAAGTGTTTAAAGTAGTTTTAATTAAAAGACTCTTCAAGTTCCATAACATGAATACAAGTTATGGAAGACTTTAAACTAATAAAAGAATGTACCTTTTTCTTTATTTTGTAACTTATGGAATTAATTAAGGTTACACATTTTATTACTTAATGAAGTGACTCTTTGAACCTCCATAACTTGAGGACAAGACTCTTAATTTTTTGTAACCATTGCCAACTTTTATGAGTTTTATGAAACTTAAATGTGACTTTTCATATAACTTGAGGACAAGTTACAAAAACACATTTTAGAATCAACTCTTAGATTAAAATGGATTGAAAACACATAACCAATTAACTTTTCTATTAATCTAAGCAACTCATAAGAACAAGATAATTCGAATCAAACTTTTTTCATGTAATTAGTCTAAACCTTAAACTAATACAAAACATGAATCTATTGACAATTATCTTTGAAATTGGATTAGCATGAACATTACCATATCAAAAACACGTTTATAAGTCCAAAAACATCTTAGGGTAATGTTCCTAGTCCAATTCCAGCCAAAAAAGTCGAAAATATGCTATCTGGGGCTCCTACTCATCGAGTGCATGAACCTACTCGACGAGTAGGATGATTTTATTCATGGAATCGGCGAGTTCATCAGTGGACTCGGCGAGTCCAGTGCCCAGAAGGCCAGAAAATTGATTTTTTCAGCATTTTTCAGCAATTTACGTGAAGTATAATTGAAAACAAGCTTAGGTTCTGATACCACTGTTGGGTTATGAGCATTCTAACACTCCTAAGTGTACATGCAACCCTAAATATCTTGGATCTATGTTTTCTCTATTATACACACAAATATGAACTTTCTAAGGTATTACCCTATCTAGCATACAATACTTGATACTTGGGTAATCAAATGGATAAAATACATACCTTTTTTTGATGTAGCTTGTCTTCATGAAGCTTGAGTGTCTAGTGCCCCAAGTGTGACACCTCAAATGGTTCACACAACATCAAGTGAACACGGAATGACTTGATAGAAATGGAACACCTTTTGAAATCGTCTAGCCCTCATATTCACACACTAGTGCATGATTTCTTGAGCCATGAGATTCTTTTATATGGTGGCTATTATGGTTTCACCATGTAACTCATAACTTTACCCATTCCTTATGCTCCATGGATTTTAACCTCCATGGAGTATCCATGGGTGACCCCATTGACTTAGTCCAACATAAGGAATCTTGGATCACAAGCCCATATATATAAGAATGAATGGTAAACACAATCAACCCATATATTTAATTAGTCTCCTTTTGATCACTTAATTAATTCCAAATTAATTATTGATCAATACTAATTAAATAACCTTATTAGTATATTAGAACTTATAATATATTAACAAACCTTAAGTGTTATTTCTCTCATTATAGTCTATCCAAATGCATGATGCCATGCAACCCAAATGGACCATGCAGGGTCGGGTCAAGTCTTACCAATTATAGTTATGGACTTAGACATTAATCCAACAAATCCTTAATATTAATTATCTTCGAAACTCTGTAACTTTCGCATACAAGCTCCATTTTTGACATTCTTTATATCCACACATAGGTAGCGACATGATATAAAACTTTCATTTAGACTCCGTTGGCTAATTTTGAATTTATTTCGAAAGTTATATTTTAATAGGCTTAGACAGTTAAAGTCCGTTAAAAATTCATAACTTTGTCATCCGACGTCTGTTCTCGTCTGCCTTTAGATCGTTGAGCTCCTACTAACGAGATATTCATTTCTCATTTAGGTTGTGTCGGCTAAAAATCGATCGATATAAAATTCAATTTCCTGACTACATACTACTATGCCAAATCTTAGAAAAATCATAACTTTCTCAAACAAAGTCAGTTTTGGACGTTCTCTATATGCATGCTCTCGGTTTAACATATACTATGACTTTCATTTAGATTGATAAGGCTAACAAGTGTTTTGTCAAAAATTCACTTTTTCCGATACGCGGGGTAGTGCCGGTTTTGTTGCAAAACTTCGACGGGACATAACTTCTTTGGTATAAGTTGGATTTTAGCGCTCTTGTTGGGTCTAAATTATGGTTTATACTTTGCTTTTCTAGGCAATTGTAATTTTCCGACTATGACCGAAAAGTGTTTACGACCCAATGGGTGTTTACGGTCGTAAACAGGTTTAAGGCCGTGAACCCATTTATAGCTTATGTTCCCCATATATATATATATATATATATATATATATATATGTGTGTGTGTGTGTGTGTGTGTGTGTGTGTGTGTGTAGATGTTAGGTGGGTTAGGAGTGGTTGATGAAACAGTGAGAGTTTACGGCCAAGAGAGAGAGAAAGGAGCATAAGTGTGTGTAAGTGTGTGAATCTTGTGTAAGGAACTTTAATTCTAATCAATTCAAAAAAAGATTCATATTATTCTTGTTCTTCTCTTGTATTTTGATCTGGCATCATCCGTTTGATTGGAATTTCGCACCATCAAACGGTTCTGATTGATACACAAGCGAATTTGGGACTTACAATTGGTATCAGATCATGGATTGTATCAATCAATTTTGTCAGATCTGGAGCGTATTTGATCTTCTTTTTGAATGAATTTTGTATTTTTGGATAGATATTTGAAAAATAATGGGGGTTTGTTCTTCGCATTTTTCATAAAAATGAGTTTTTGATCGAGTTTTGGAGCAAAAAAGGGCAAAAATCGCTGTTTTTTTCGTATCTACGAAGTGTTCATGGCCCTTTAAGGGTTCTCGGCCTTTGAAGGGTGTACGAACCAAGAAGGATTTGCGGTCCAAGGTTTACGGCTCAACAGTTTGCAGCCAGCCCCGCCTCGGAGTTTACGGCTCAGCAGTTTGCGGTCCTCGCCTCGTTCATGGCTCAACATCGGTTCCAGCTTCAGACAGGCTTCACACGCATCATCCTAGCATCAGCAAAAATAGGAACCGTTTTTGGGGGTTGCCAGGGATCGAACCCGAGTCTCTTGATTCATAATGCAGGCGCCTTTCCATCTAATCTAGATTGTTAGATGTTAATCTCCTTCCCAATTTAATTCATAACGCGTCCCTATTTCGACCTACTTTCGTATTTTTAACACTTTCAACCCAAAAATCAATTTCCTTTTATTTTTAAATTCCAATTTCTTCCAAAATTTAAGTTTTTAATTTTTGAATTTTGACCTAAAATTTTGACTTTGACTTTCAAGTTTGACCTTTGACTTTAAACTTTGACTTTCTCGTTTAACTTTCAAATTTTCAAATTTAGTTTTTCGGTTTGACTTTTAAGTTTGATTTTTCAATTTTCACTTTTAAGGTTGACTTTTGAGGTTTTAAGTCAAAGGGCATAATTTTTTTTTAAAAAACAATGAATTCCTCAAACATTCCGGTCAATGAAGTTTCATGCTCACAAACTTGCATTAAAACTGTTAAAAATTTACATGAACACATTGATTTATTAAAAAGAGAAAATGAGGAACATAAATATGAGGGGTACCAACTTAGGAAATGCCTGAAACCACTAAAAGAACAATTAGAGGCCAAGACTAATGACTTTAAGAAATTACAGTCAGAGTACAGTGATAAATGCATTCCTTATAGATATCTTAAGAAAGATTTAGATGTTGTGACTGCCGAACTTGATGCATTAAAAGCAAAATATAAAGATGTTGAATTCAACTTTAAGAAATTTGATGTGTCAAGTTAGGTAGTTGCATCGATGATTGAAAAACAATTAACATTCAAAGATAATCAAACTAAGGGGTTAGGGTATCACAGTGTACCACCTCCCTGTAATGACAACTATAACCCACCACTTGAGACCAACAAGGAAGAGACAACTGCTCATTATGGCCCACTCCCTGAACCAGCTCCAGCTTTAGTTAAGACTGAACAATCAGGGCCAACTGAGGGTGTTGAGGTGAAGAATACTGATGTTTCTACTTTCTGTGCAGGTAAAGTCGCGGAAGATGAGAACAAGGAGAATACTATTAAACAAACTAATGTCTCCTTGAACTCTGAATTTGTTGCTTCGAACTCAGTTGCTACTAATCAACCTGTTGTTAGTAAATACAGACCACCAATTCAAGCTAAACAGAGTACCTGTTGCAAGTGTGCATGTGGAACAACCAGAAAAGAGGCAAGGGTACGCCACCATGGGCAGGAAGAAACAACTTCCTAGAGAAGAAAAATACATGTTTTCACTATGGAACACCTGGACACATTGCCAAAAACTGTCCAAATCGCGCATATGTTCCCTGCTACGCACAAGGCTGGCAGAACGCGCCTAGAAGGAGATTCTCCAAAGGAAATCATTCGAGATCACAATCACGAAATGGCGGCTGGAATGCCAAGAAGAGCAAGAGTTTAACTCCCAAGGCCAAGAAATCAACTCCCAAGGGCAAGAAGGGTATGCCGGCCAAGAAGTCCAATCCAAGAGATGCTCCAGCGAAACCAAGACCAGCTAGGTCAAAGTCATCTCAACGGCCGACATCAAGCTCAAAAGCAAGTACCAAGGCATCCATCAGATCGAAAAAGAAATGGGTTAAACCCAACTATAGATGGGTACCAAAGGTTTAATCTCCCAAATCACCTAATGACTCTAACGTTTCTAGATCTTCTGTTTGTGATCAGCATGAGATGTCGTGGGAGAAAGTTCAGTGCAAGGATGAAAAAGGTCAACCCAGTTTCAAAATGGACTAGGTTCCAAAGACCAACTGATCCCGCTCTATGTCGGAGCAGCAGTAGAGGCATATTATTAGACTCCAGTTTGTTGGTAGTGGCTGTTCGAGGCACATGATAGTGGACATCTCTCAACTGTACACCACTTAGAACATTATTTGAGAGTATATGTCCTTTGCGGGAAGGGAAGAAGGGAAAGGATCACACATGGGGTTTGTGCTTAACGATGTGAAGAATTTTCGGATCTTTTCCGAGATTATGCATGTTGTTCTCAGAACTTCTTAATGCAAATTCAATCGGTGACTTACGGTTTGATTTTTCTTCTTTATGCTCCTGGGTTTATCTTACACTGATTCGTTTTGAAGACAATATGTTATTTTCTTATAGTTTTTCATTAGTAGGTATTGTTTGTGAAATGATATCAAGAAAGTGATAACGGGAAGTCTAACCATGTGTAAGGGACTGAATCTGAATTGTCTAGACTTTGTGTTCAATGTGCTAATAGGCACGAAGGATTTGACAGTGTGGATTTAGATAAGATTGTTTGGACTGACCATACGACGCTCAGGTAGATTGAGTAGTGAGATAAACATGGCAACCGACGGGATACACTAAATTAATATGCATCTAGAGCTATGGCTTAACTTTTCCTTGATGTATGGACTTATGTCCTTAATTCTGGTTCTGATAGGCGACTGGGGGTTTTGATAAAGTAGGTCTGTAGGAAATTAGTTTCTTGCTTTCTATCTGTCAGTCATATGTTGCTTCCTCTGCATGATTGGAAGAGATCTGACCTGGATTACAACATATGCAACTCTAATTCTACGCACCTCCTTATCTTTGGAATTCTTTCTATCTATTAGTCATATGTTGTTCCCTCTGCGTGATCGGAAGATCTGACCTGGGACACAACTCATGCAACATTCTACCTCTCAATCCCTCTATCTCTGTTAGTCATATGTTGTCCCCACTGCGTGATTGAAAGAGATCTGACCTGGGACACAACATATGCACCTATTTCTAAATCTAACTTCCTCCTTAATATTTGTCTATTCACTTAAAGTAAGGAGTTCTTTGGAAGTTCTTGATAACCAGGGTATATCGGGAAGTGGGGAACACGTTCTAGTGCAACTAAAATTGAACCATTTAGAGGTTGTCTGTAGATCTCGCTTCTTAATTTAAGTGGACAACAATACCTGTGGTCGTCATCAGCTAAATGGTATATTTATAAAAGTTTGTTGATATCCTTCGTGTTTAGGTGGACCACAATACCGGCAATTGACCAGATCTATTCATGAAGGTGAAGGTACTGATAAACAAAGTTAAGGCTTTCTCACAACTTTGATCCCAAATATTTTTTTTGTTAAATTTGTTGATAGTTTTCCCTCTATACACAAATTAAGGGGGAGAATTAAAAAAATCAGATAAATAAAAAAAAATCAGAAAAGTTAAAAAAATATTAAAAATCCAAAAATAGTGTTATTTCTGTTTTATTTCTTGTTCAGAAAAAATCAAAAATCCAAAAATATTTTTGTTTCTGTTTTAATTTTTAGAAAATATGAAAAATACAAAATTATTGTGTGCTAACTTTGTTTTTAGTTTTGTGTTTATATCAAATTTAGTTTTGTCTTGAAAAGTGATTTCAAATGTAGATGAAACTCATGGAGTCTATGTCGAAAATTTCTGAGCCAAGGCTTCGTCCATGATCATCGAAGATTCTCATTCAAAGGAGCAAGAAATGAATATTATTCTTTCAACATTCAATCTTTCAACCCCAGAAGCAAGGTGAAGTTGTAGTTGAAGATTGTGCGACATATGTCATTAAAGCCTCCTCAATCAATTTGTTGTTGTCTTTGTACATGCTGAAGTGATCCAGAAGATTCATTCTCTCTTATATTCTCTCTAAATATTGTCAAGCTGAATGCGCTATCTTTAAAGAATAAGTAAAAGAAGCCTCATCACCCAATGTGCGTTCAAAGTCAAATTTTGAAGAAAAGTCCAACTGCTCAAGATGAATTCATTCACTGAAGATTCATCAAGTTCATCTTGAAGTTGTGAAGAATTTGAAGATTAATGCTAAAGCCAAGCTCCTAATGAAGATTAACAAGAAAAGCCAGCTACCTTTTTTGGGGGAGTTTGTTGGGCCAGTTAGAAAACAAAGCTATAAACCAAGGGGAGATTGTTGGGTCTAAATTATGGATTATACTTTGCTTTTCTAGGCAATTGTAATTTTTCGTCTAGGACTGAAAATTGTTTACGGCCTAATGGGTGTTTACGGCCGTAAACAGGTTTAAGGTCGTGAACCCATTTACGGCCCATGTTCCCCCTATATATATATATATATATATATATATATATATATATACACACATACACACACACATACACACACACACACACATATATATATATATATAAATATATATATAAATATAAATAGATGTTAGGTGGGTGAGGAGTGGTTGATGAAACAGTGAGAGTTTACGGCCAAGAGAGAGAGAAAGGAGCATAAGTGTGTGTAAGTGTGTGAATCTTGTGTAAGGAACTTCAATTCTAATAAATTCAAACAAGATTCACATTCTTCTTCTTCTTCTTCTTCTTCTCTTCTATTTTAATCTGACATCATCCGTTTGATTGGGATTCCGCACCTGCAAGCATTACAGTTTGGGACTTATAGTTCTTTATATGTATGGAATCCTTTTGACATATACTATACCTTGGTTAAGACTATTTACTCTAAATAATCTTCTATCAAAAAAGTTTTTTTGGGGGCTTATTGCCTCTAAATTAACTAGCCCGAATCTGCGGGCATTACAGTTTTCCTCCTGTAATCATCAGTTGAGAGATTGAAGTTTTGAGTTATAATTTTCTTCAATAAAATTTCCTACAATTTTATGCAGTAATATTTGTTTCTAGTTTCATGTTTACATTTAGTTGGTATCAGATCATTGAGAAGAAGAAGCACCTACGACAGATTACAACAAAAGAATAGAGTTCTCTTGTTTTTTATGTTTTTGTTTCTACATAGTAAGTGAGTTTCTCCTGCGATAGAAGTGGAACTCAAGATTAAAGATTTGTGCAAGAAGAAGAATAACGTGCGATTGCAGGTGAATGAGGAAGAACCAAAAGTTGTATCATTTTCTTTTTTCCAATCCCTTACTACAGGAGAATAGAACCTACAACAGTGGTGAGAAGATGTGTTGTTTCCTTTTCTTTTTCGATTTGTGGTCAACCAACGATTGAGAAAGGTCTTGTGTGGAGATATCAAGAAAAAAAAGAGTTCTCTTGTGTAGAAGGAACTGTGTGACAGAAGAACTTATGCAAGAAGATATCATGTGCTATGGATATATCTTGTGTAATAACTTTTTCTGCTTTCTGTGTTTCTGTTTCTTTTCTTGTGAGAAGAACCTGGAAGACAACTTGGCGACTGCAAGTGATTCCAATCTTCCAGTTTTTAGAATACATGTTTTGCCCTAAAAGAAAAAAAAAAGATTAACGTGTTTTTCTTTTCTTTTGGGCCCTTGTTGAGATCTGAAACTTTTATTACAACCCAAGATCGTTTTTTGGGCCTTTGAAGCAAAAATAAATCATCAAGACATAGTAATCATTATTTATGTTTATGTTTCTTTTTTAAGAAAAAAAAACCAAATCAGAATTTTTTTTCTCTAAATCGTGTAGAGGAATCAAAAATTGAACCGCGATGTCGGGAGGAGAATCGTCCTAACCACCAGCTAAGGAACACGCGTTAACATTCCAACGCCCTATTTTGACATCGATGAAATATACAATTTGAAGGATGCACATGGGGGTGCTACTCATGATTTATGGCATATGGGATGTTGTTGACCCTACGTTTGATGACACCAAGAAGAACAACAACGTGAAAGGTTTCTTGTTCCAATCGATACCGGAAGATTTAATAATCCAAATCGGTAACCTTCAAACTAGTAAAGAGATGTGGGATGTGATTAAAACCCGAAACCTTGGAGCTGATCGAGTAAAGGAAGCAAGGCTCCAAATATTGACTACCGAGTTCGAGAACATCAAGACGAGTGATACAAGTACAATAGACGATTTCACTGCAAAATTATCCTGAATTGCTTCGAAATCTACTTCAATTGGAGAGGTTATAAACGAACAAAAGCTTGCGAAGAAGTTTCTCATGAGCCTCCCTAGAAAATTTGTGCATATTATAACGACTATTGAACAAGTCTTGGATCTAAAGACGATATGCTTTGAAGACGTGGTTGGTCGCTTAAAAGCCTATGAAGAAAGAATCAAGGAAGGTGATAAAACGTCTGAAACGCAAGCAAATCTTATTTATACCAAAACTGAATCTTCATATAGTAACACCGAATCATCAAATGGTAGAGGTCAAGGTTCAAATAACCGAGGAAGAGGACATGGTAGTGGACGTGGTCGGGGTAACACCCAAAATGATAGTCACTCAGAATCCACTAAAACTCGTAAAGATAAAAAAACAAAAGGGAAAACATTGTGAGCAAAGGGGTCTCTCCAATATTCAATGTTACCGGTGTGACAAGTATGATCACTTTGCTTCAAGATGCCCGGACAGAATCAAAAATCTTGAGGAAAACCTTAATGAGACACACGAATGAGACACATATCATGAGGAAGGATCATTCTTTATGATAAATGTGATTCAAGAAAACGATGTTCTTGAACAAAGACAAATACACCCCTCCAAAAATTAAAGCAAATGCCAATGAAGAGGCAATTTGGTACTTAGACAATGGTGCGAGCAACCACATGACTAGCAACTACTCTTATTTTTCTGAATTAAATAAAAACATAACAGGTAGGATGAGAACTGGAGATGGGTCTTAAAGGAAAAAGGTCAATTTTGTTCGAAGGGAAAAGCGGTGAACAAAAACTAATGAAGGATATTTATTATATCCCAAAACTTTGTAGTAATGTTATTAGCCTCGAGAAATCTATAATAGTCGGTCGTGATGTTCGGATGTGAGGTGATTTCCTAACCATGTGAGATGGAGACAAAAGATTGCTTATGAAATTCCCAAGAAGTGTAAACCAAATTTACAAAATTCAGTTAAATTTTGGTTAACCACATTACTTGCAAGCCAATACATCAATTGAAAAACAAACCATTAAAGAGATCATGACTTTCCATACAAATAGAGGTGGAGAATTCACATCGATTGAGTTGAACCATTTTTGTAAAAAAGAAGGGATTTCACGTATGTTGATGGATCCTTATGCACCTCAACAAAATGGTATAGTCGAACGGAGAAATCAAACTATACTCAAGATGACACGATGCTTAATGAAAACAAAAGATATTCCAAAGTTTTAACTCTGTTACTTGTGATTCATATAATTTGACTAAGTCATGATGGGAAACTTAGTATGTCACATAGGGTGATTGAACAATGTTCTAGTCTCTGGTCCTATCACACATACCCTTAATATGATGTTACCTAATATCCAAACTTAATTAAACCAAGCATCTTTTATAAGTCTTATTTCATTATTAAGTGATGTGTGTTTTTATGTGTATATTTAAATTTCTCAAGTTTTAAATTTATAAAACAGATTTCATCGCAACCGAACTATTAAACACACTAGGTAGTGAACCCAATCATGCAATAGTATAGTTGTGGTAAGACCAGGTGTCGAACACTAGGGGAACAGTGGTGAATTAATTTGGAGTTTAATATTATAGGTTACACACAAAAGTAGTAAATAGGGGTTTTATGGAATTTAATCTCAAATAAACAACTAAACAGCAAATATCGATAAATTGACCAAATACAAATTTCTTTAGGTACTTTGGTTTAGACAAATTACATCTAAAAATTATAGACAATTGCTCACACATAAGTTATTTATTCTTCATTCACCGATTCCTAATATGTCTAGTTCCTTGGTCTAGACAACGAATCCTTTGACATTCAAGACTTTTAGTAGAAGTGATCAAGTGCACTAATTATCCTAAAATTCAGTATTTAGATCGTATTATGAGAGGCTTGAACTACTAGCATGAAGATCATGAAGCTAATCACATATGAGTGGTCATCACATGCATACTTACACATTGAAATCACAAACTATTTAACCTTAGGTTTTGATCAAACACTAGTCATAAAATTTTATAAGTCATAAAAACTCATATGATTCAAGCACATCAAACTAGATTGTTCGTCTACCCTAACAATGCTCAGCAATAAACAGGTAAGAATGTAACACCAATACATACGGATCATTATCAAGCAATCATAATAAATTGAATAAGATCAAATAAACCTCAAAGCAATTGAACTATAGATTCAAGAATTCATCTAATTATATACGCAGAGCAAAGGGTTTAATACCCTAATCAAAAAGTAAACACATAGTGGAATCATAGTGGAATGCTAATCATGATCAAAATAACAAACCACATGATATTTGGTATGAATCTGCTCTTTAATCCCTCGGATCTTCGCTCATGTCAGCTTAACGGCCTTTCGACCACCTCATAGACTCTCAAAACGACAAAAGGATGGTTACTTGTCAACCAAAGATCAATGAAAATCTAGTTCCCCTCTTAAGTTGGTAGAATATCACAATTTATAAGTCTTGGAACCGAATTATATACGCTGGGTGTCAGTCGGCTTACGTGGGGCGTACCAGATAAATTGTGCGATCATGAACTGGACACGCATCCCGGTACACTGGGCATACTCTATAATTACATTGGACACACTCGAAAAATTCAGCGTACGCTGGGCGTAATGGGCTTCTTCATCCTCTTTTCCGATTTTTGTAATCCCTATCCAATTCCAGTCTTTTTGCTTCCTCTGTGCTCTTGCAACAATTATACCTATATAATATAAATTTAAGCATTATAAGTACCTTTTAGTTCTAAATAACATGAAAGCATAGTATAAAATAATAAGAAAACACACACACACACACACACACACATATATATATATATATATATATATATATAATAGACGTTATCAACCTACCCCACAGTAGTCTTTTGCTTGTCCACAAGCAAACGGATTTTTAACTTAGCAATATCGTATAAGACAATCCATTTGAAACCTAGCCATTATCCCAAGACTGTAATGCATGTATTTGTGTTTATAATTCCTGAAAGCTCCCCAATCCTAAATACTCTCAATCCTTATGAACATTCACCTCTTAGTTTATACTAGACTCATTTTTGCAACCCACCAAATCCATCCTCAGAAATCTTTCTTAACCTCATGGTATTTTTTGTTAAGCTTCCCAATCATACATAATATCTAGAAAGAAAGATTACAACTTTTATACCACAATGGAACTCTTTGAATTCATCTCTTCTTTGATATTTCCTCCTTGATTTCTTCGACTTCAACACCATTTTGCTTGATTTTGGTATCTTAACTTTTTTCTTCTTTAGAAATTTTGATCTTTTGATCTTCATACTTTGATAGCTCCAAAATTCTTTCAAATTTTTCAAATTTCTCTTTTTTTATATATATATCTCACTTTTTCACTCAAATCCTACATGCTTAAGCAAGGGAGTTTAACTTCAACCTTTATTGATTAGAGGTATTAGTCCAAGTGCAATGACTACATAAGCTTTTCTAGATACATTTCTGGTACATGCTGCAAAACTGTTTATATCGTACACACTACCAGATTATCTTTCATATCTCATGACTTTTCACTAAGAATGGGAAGCCACAAATACACTATAACATATATTGGTTCAGGTAAATATTTGGGCTCGCATCGGATCATCCCACATAATACTAGCATTTAATTTGTCTAAGACTTACTAGATTTTCTATATTAAAATATTATTTCAAGTTTATGTGAATATATATTGTCAAAATTAGCAATGCATGCAATTTTTGAAAAATCAGATGATTGTTTTTTTTTCTAATGTAACCAAACCCCTACCATACACTTAATTCATGCAATGTCTCCATTGCATGCTACGCAAAATAAAACATCAAAAATAAGAGGGAGAAAAAGAAATATACCCCCCTGTGATAGAAGTGACGAGATCGAATGGGCTGCTAAAAAAGTTGCTCCAAAATTTTGATGGAAAATTAGACTCTGGAAATGATGCTTCTGAATGTGCGTTGCATGTATCATAGTAAAACATAGATCCAAGGTTTCTAGGGTTGCATGTACACCATAGGAGTGTTAGAATGCTCAAAACCCAACACTTCATATGCAGCTGATAGCAGAGAGTGGGTCGGAGATTACCCTAGGGTAAGCCTAGGATGAGATTAGTGCTAGGAGCGGTATTAATAAAATGGACTTGGTGGAGTCTAGGAAATTCTTGAGGAAAGTACGGATACATATGAAAGGTAGTATGGGCCCAGACTACTGAAAGCATAGGATCTGTACTCGATTCAAGAAGGGCTGCAATAAGACCAGGAAACTTGTAGTGCGTGTGTGATCCCTCAATATTGAATGAGTATTCGGGTGGTTGTTATGGCATGTTCCCAGCATGATGACACTGCGTGATGGGCTAGTTCGCAGTTTAGGTGCCGGCAAGGGATCAGGCTCGGACTCTAGATTTGGGCAGCTTGGTGATCAAATGAGGGAGTTTATTCCATTTGAGATTACAAGTAATATCATTGACCAGACTCCTGTGATATTTGGTATGGTCAAGGAGGGCATTTTGGAGATCCTTGATAAGATAATGAGCATATTTCGCTTTGAGGTGAAGGTTGTGATGGGGACATACGCGATGATGTTTTGGGAGTTCCGAGCTGGTGGAGCTCCAGACTATCACAGGGTTAGGGACCCCATTCTCAGAAGGAGGTGGTTAGCGGATATGGCTAACACATTCAGGACGAGTTTCTGCCCCAAGGAGGAGAAGGTCAGATATGCATCCTGCCTGTTGAAGCTTCAGGCACGTCACTGGTGGGAAGAGATTGGTAGTGAGTTGGGTGATGATACGGTTGATGCTGTGTCATGGGATAATTTCTCAATTGGGTTCTAGAGGAGTTTTCTCCGACAATTAAGGTGTAACAGTTGGCCCGAGAGTTTCTAGGACACCGCTAGACTACTAAGACTGTGGCATAGGTCACTGCCAAGTCTCGAGAGAGGGCTTCAGTGGTAACACAGTATGCAGTAAATGAGTATGAAGAAATTAAGGAATCATGATATGCTTCGGGATGATATCAGGGAGTTCGTAAGTATTTCGGGATGCGAGATCCTAAATGATATGACTTCTAAAGCCCGTAAGTGGGAGATAGATTTGCAGCACATTGGTAAGAGGGGGTCAGATCAGGTGCAGACATTGGAGGGTCCCGGGAAGAGACCCAAGATTTCTGACTAGTGCATGAAAGGCTAGTAGGGCCGGAACCTGTGCAGCACGTGAGGGAAACTGCACGAGGGAACTTGTCATTCCAGAGGTTTGGGATGCTACAAGTGTGGCATGTTTGGTCATGTTAGCAGGGATTTTCCTCAGGGGGCAAGTCGTTATGTTTCCTCTACGATCAGGTGGGCCACAAGAAGGTCGATTGTCCGATGTTAAGGGGAGGAGCAGTGAGCACACTTGCTCCGGGTACTTTGTGGATCACGGATGGATGAGAGGGTAGGGCAGGAGCCCAGCAGAAAGGAGTCGGGCTTTGTCGTGTCAGAAAGTGGACGTCAGGACTCCAGCAGGCGACATTGCAGGGATGTTATCGGTTGCAGTAAATGTATATTTGAGTTATTTCTCTGCTTATGTTTGGGGTTATTGTTGGATTAATGTCTAAGTCCATAACTATATTTGGTAAGACTTGACCCGACCCGGCATGGTCCATTTGGGTTGCATACCATCATGCACTTGAATGAGAGAAATAAGACACTTATGGTTATTAATATATTAAAAGTTCTAGTATATTAATAATAAGAATAATAAGATTATTTAATTAGTATTGATCAAGAATTAATCTAGGATTAATTAACTGATCAAAAGAAGACTAATTAAATATATGGGTTGATTGTGTAAATCATCCATACTTGTATAGTGGGCTAATGCTCCATGGATAATCAAGTTGGGCTAAAACCCATAGGATGGTCCATGGATGCTCCATGGTGTATTTGTACCCATGGATCCAAGGAAATGGAAAGCCATGACAATTAAGAGTTTACCCTAATTGTGTAACTATATAAGCATCTTATTATTGAGGAAAAATCGGCCACTAGTAGTATTCAAGAAAGGGCTAGCCGATTTTGGTGAGTGTAGAATTCTCTCAAGTCATTCTAAGTGTTTTGATGATTGTGATTCCATTTGAGGTGTCACACTTGGGGCACTAAGCACTCAAGCTTCATGAAGACTTTCTACATCAAGAGGTATGTATTCTATCTTGTTACATTATTGTTTTGTATGCTAGATTAGGATAATACCTTGGAAGTTCTTATTTGCATGTATAATAGAGAAAACATAGATCCAAGGTATTTAGGGTTGCATGTACACTTAGGAGTGTTAGAATGCTCAAAACCCTACAGTGGTATCAGAGCCACGGGTTGTTTTCTGTTATATTGATGCACATATTTTATTTTCAAAGTTGAAAAAAAAAACATGAAGTTTGTCAAATTTTAAGATAATTACTTGTTCTTGTGAAAAACTAATTATTTGTAAAATTTGAATAATTTGCTTTATGAGTCGAATTAGGTCAAATTTAATAAAAGATAAAATAATATGATTATTTTATTAGTTTTAAAAGTTTGATCTAAAGAGTTTTAATTTTTTTTTTGAAACCTCCATAAGTTATGGATATGAAAAGGTTTTAAAAAAAAATTGATTCAAAGTTTTTTTTTGGAGTTACAAAATTTGGTGTTAATGTTTTAAAGGATTCCATAACTTAAGAATAAGTTATGGATCACCAAAAGTTTTTTGTGTTACCTTGTTTTATGAGTGAATTTAGATTAATGAATAAAATTATGTGATAGTTGGTTTTAATCCAAATTAATCTAAGAATTGATTCTAAAATGTGTTTTTGTAACTTGTCCTCAAGTTATATGAAAAGTCACATTTAAGAATCATAAAACTCATAAAAAATTGGCAAAGGTTACAAAAATGAAGAGTCTAGTTCTAATTAAATGGTTTTATGACTCCATAACTTGTCCTCAAGTTATGGAGGACCAAGAGTCTCTTCATTTAATAAAATAAAATAAAATAAAAAAAAAGGTGTAACCTTAATTAATTCCATAAGTTATAAAATAAAGAAAAGTTAATTCTTTTATTAGTTTAAAGTCTTCCATAACTTGTCCTCAAGTTATGGAACTTGAAGAGTTTTTGGATTAAAACTACTTTAAACACATAAGTTATGGAATTAATTAGTTTTGAATAGTTTCAAAACTTGCCCTCAAGTTTTGGAATTTGTAAAGTTTTCACTTATGAATACTTTAATTCCAAGTTAGCCCTTAGAATTTTAAAAGTTAAAATTCAACCCTTATACTTTATAATATTATAAGTTAATAATATATATATGTATAAGAGTAAAGTCAGTCTTACCGCTAGTACGCCTCATTCACGAAGCCGGTCTATAAGGTGGGTATAAGGTTGTTGCCTATAAAATGGCAACTTAATGGGTGTCCACTCTCACCCACCGCTTGCTTGACTGGTGGAGGGTCGTTAGCCGAACGGGTTTGACAGGACTAGAATTCTCCCTTCATTAAAAGTATTAATGATAATACTAAGTAACTAAACTCTTAATAATACCCAATCTTAGTTACTTAGGAAAAATGTGAATAAGGTGCTAACCCATGAAATTACACTTTACACTTTGTCTAAGTCGTTAGTGGAGCGTGTGTGGTTAACCGGCACACTAACTTGGACTTAACAAGGTAGGTAAAGGGTGACTTAATATTTATCATAGTATCGATGGAGCGTGTGTGGTTAACCGGCACATCGATTGAGGGGTAATTTATTAAGGGTACCAAGTGATTTGCATGGTTACTTCACACCTTGTTTTGTGATCCTCGGCATCCCAGTCACAAAACCTGAAGGGCACACTCGAGATTGAAACATGCCTTTGAAAAGTTCAATGAATCTCAAAGATCTAGGAGTTTCAAAACCAATTAAAACCTAATAATACATTTCGTTTATCTTGGTGGAAATTGGTGAATCGTCATTCACCTACCTTCAAATATTTTATAGCTTGGATTACGGCATACCTCTTCTAAGTTATAAAATAGTTTGTTGGGTCCTAGCCTTAATATTTCATATTGGGTGCCATATTAAGGACTTTAAATCAACTATCTTGAATATCTCCCAAAAGATGTCTGGTTTAGACACCTATGATCTTCCCAAATCTCTTGAAACAAGGTTTCCTAATGAAGATGATGTCCCATGGATATCATACTTCTTCACCTCTTCAAATTATTCTCCCTAACCCACAAGTTCTTGAAAAGTTTAAGGTCACTCAGGCCCTATTGGCAAGGCAAGGTCTAGGTGTGGTCACATCTTGGAGATGTAGTCACATATTGACAAGCCGGGAGAGTTGGGTGTCAAAGTCTTGAGAAAGTTGGTGGTTCAACTACTTTCTAAGTCACATAGTGAGTTCTTTTGGAACACCTATGAAAAAGACTATGACAAGACCCTTAATGATCTTGTCTATTTGTTAAGATCAACTTCCTAAAACTTTATGGACATTGACAATGATGACATTGGATATCCAGTAAAGCATTCTCTTCCCAATGGAAAGGGATCGGCTATAGTCAACTCGGTTGACCAAATGGTAAAGAGAAAAGCTAAGTCTGTGATAGTCCTGTGTACCATTATCAAAGGGTCCATATGTTTGTATTGCCAAAGAAAGGGCATTGGTTGCGAAGCTGCCAAATTTACCTAAGGATGTTAAAGTCAATAAGTTTGACTCTACTTCAGGTAAATTCCACTATCTAACTCTGTTAAGTTTCTATTCTGAGATTCTTGATACATGATGTGACTGGGTCACATGGCGATGTTTTAAGAATCAAAGGAAAAAAAGTGAAGAAACTTAAAGAAAGAATATGCTGAATCTGATCGCGTAGATGGATTTCTATCGCATAGTTTGAAAAATCGGATTCTTGAGCTACTTCTTAGGAGTTATGAGATATTGCTTAAGGAATAGATAACAACAAGTTTTCATATGGATTGTAAGGATAGTTTTTCCGCAAAGTTTTAAAATAAAAGGAAATTTTTGATTTTATTTATTTTAAAATATCCTTACAATGGCATCTGTGGAAATTTTTGTTGCTTATAAGATTCCATTAGTAGCAAGAGTGGAAGTATGAAATTGATTCTTTCATTTGTGGTAATGTCTAAATTTACCAAATAAGGAAAGATTCTCATCACCCAAGTTTCAATTGGACCGGAACTTGGAATCATGCAAGTTGTATAGCATGATGAATGAGAACTTTCAAGTTTTGGAAAATTAAGACTAATTACTTGTTCACATGGATGTGTGAGTCAAGTAAAGGACTTAGGGATCGAGTACACATTCTTGTGCACTGATTAAGTCCACCACTAAAGATCGATAAGAAGAATCAAATAAGGCAGAAGGATAAAAGTTTCTCAAATCTGAAAAGATGGGAGAGTACTTTAGTATCAGTTTTGTGATCATCTTAATGATTAAGAAACCATATCAAAATTAGTTCTCTAAGGAAATCTTAGTGCATTCTTATGACTAAGAAGAGGAACTTGAATTGTTGAAATGGTTAAATCAAGAAGATGAGTCATACTTCGTTCCAATACAAGTCTTAGAGTCATACTCCAAGATTGTCATTTGAGTGACATGTCTTAAAGAAGGTTTAAAACACTTGTCAAATGTAAGAGTAAAAGTTTTCTACTCTTGTACATTTGAAATTGGTAAGTTGTGATGTTTTGGATAAAACAAAGACCAACTTAGGCCAATTGGGTAAAGTGTTTTTCTTGATTAGAATCCGCACTATCTCTTGGATGTTTGACAAGGGAGTCTTATATGTCAAGAGGACAGTGGGAGTCTTAAAGGTCTTGAAAGTCTCAAGAAATAATCAAGAATAAAACCTCAAGTTCTTCACTAGCACACGACTTGAGGTTTATAACCTATCGTGTTGACATATCTGTGCCCATTCCAGTTAAAGTTGGCTTTGCATATGAGTTCTTAGAGTTCTCAATTTGTTGCACAACAACTTGGAAGCAATGGCAGGCCCTTGAGCTGCCAGGTGGCAAGAAGTTAAGATTGAGTTCAATCCATATGAGTTTGGATTTGTCATTATCCTTGTCTTGTGACTATGGTTTTGACAATTCACATGGATAAGAACACATACGCCATTAAATCTAAGTGTCATAAGGTTTCTCTCTGATTCATGAAAATGATGGTGAGGAAACACTTTCACTAAGTAGATTTTAGCTAGATAGCAATTGTGATATTTGCATTCTCAAAGTCGTTAGTGGAGCGCGTGTGGTTAACCGGCACACTAATTTGGACTTGTGAAAAGTGGCAAAAAGGTCTAAACATTATGATTACGGCATCCCTCTTCATAATTTTTTAGATACACAAGTGTGCTATCTAAGGGAAGGTGTATGATTTTGATAAAGACTTATCAAAACAATCTAGTATCAGAAATCTGAACTTTGGTAAGAAAGTCAGCTGATTTCTGAGTACATGTCAAAGCTAGTGGGAGCATAAGTGTTATGCTAATAATCATCATGTTAGTGGGAGCATGATAATTAAGATAAGTATTGCAAGCTAGCAATGTTAATTATAGAAAACAAAAGTTTCAATTGGGAAAAAGTTGTTTTGCTATAATTAAGGGAGAGGAAATTATGCTTCATCTCAAATCTATAAGCTTAGATCGTGAGGTTTTAATCATTTAGTCAAGGATATATATATGAATTTCATGTTGGAATGGCTCAACATAAGGAAATTCTGTATATGGGTCCATTATTTGCGTTCTAAAATTCGATTATGATTACGGCATCCCTTTTCATAATCTGAATTATGAGAACTTGGCAAATTGAAATGGAAATGTTATAGCAAAAGACTGGTTTAGTCTTTATGTGAGACATCATGAATCGTGTCCCATATGCTTCGGATATAGGATCGATTACATGTGCTATAATCATCCGTTCTAAAATTTTCCAAATGCCTGGGGCATTAAGAAGGGAAAAGGTTTAGAACTGGATATGACTAAAAGAATTAAACAATTGTCGAGGACAATCTAAGGTTTTCCAAAGATTGGTTACTCAAGGACAATTGGAAGTATAGTGATAATTCTAGAAGGACCATATTGACATAATCTGTAAGGAGGCAACTCTTGTTCAGAAGTGATAGTCAAAATGGAATCTGGAAATGTTTCAAAGTTAGAATTTTCAATCTGTGTAAGATTAAGGAAACTTAATGCAAGAAGGATGTTTCCAAGGAGTTGATCTCCTTTGGAATGCTCTGTAATGTTTGTTGTCAAGTCTTTCTGACTTTGTGCATAATCATTACAAGAAGATCAATGCATATA
Organism: Lactuca serriola; assembly: GCF_051521515.1. Classification (NCBI taxonomy): domain Eukaryota; kingdom Viridiplantae; phylum Streptophyta; class Magnoliopsida; order Asterales; family Asteraceae; genus Lactuca; species Lactuca serriola. The sequence goes on along the minus strand of NC_136411.1, from coordinate 56,411,737 downwards.
AGTTTAGAATCTAACAGATTACAGTAAATGGCATGAATTTGGAATTCTTGCATTTGCAGTAAGGGTTTGGGAGTGTGAAAAGAGAATCATTGAGGTAATGTTCAATTGATCTAGTTCACAAAGTAAAGATCATAGACAAACATAGTATGCATACTTGGTGTATGGCATGACTAGTGTTTAGAAAACATAGTGTACATGCTTGGAGCATGGGACAACTATTGTTTCAAATTCAAGAATAAAGTTGATAGCTGAAACAGTATACAATGAATAATGTGTAATCATATGGTGATAAATAAAAGGTGTTTTATTTATATTCATAAGTTCTGAGACCATATTGGATTCGATTATTATTGTGTTTCATTTTGCATGTTTTGACTTCCCGAATAAACTAGGTTATTCTTTCGGAATGACTAAGTTATTCAAACCATCCACAGTCGGTCATATGTTGGAAGTAGATATGAATTAAGACTGTCATGGGTTGGCTTGTAGAGGTCTAAGGTGTTGGACAAAGGGCTACAACACTCATGAGTGCTCATAAGTTCTGAGTATTGGATTCAACCCGCGCTCATTGGAATCACTTCATGGATTTTATCACGAGTGATCATGAGACGATAATATCTTATATTCTTCAAACCTAGAGATATGAGTTGTTACTATGAGTTGATAGTACATTGATTGCACGAAACCGCATTTGGTAACTCTGTGCTATAAAACGTGCCTTTGTGTATGATTCAACAAGTAGTAGAACAAGCCATATGAGTCGAAGTTTATCCATTCCTTTTACCTTCGGGATAAAAGTGATATCTGTGGGCCCCTCGATGATTTGATGATGACAAATGGAAGTGCTCGGCCGGGCCAGGACTGATTTGATTTGTTCAATTAGTCAGTCGTCATAAATCGGAAATCGGGAAACAACAAATGGACAGAGAGAATGATCATAATCCATGTCTCAGTCCATATGATATCTAGAATGGAGGAATATATGATCCCTTATCTAATGGACAAGTCACTGACAAAGGTCAGAGTTCATCTACAAGGTCAGAGTTCGACAGAAGCTTTTGAGAGCTACGATTGCCAGTTGGTTCCTGAAGTCATACACAATAATAGTTTTAGACTTATCCAAGTGGGAGACTGTTGGATTAATGTCTAAGTCCATAACTATATTTGGTAAGACTTGACCCGACCCGGCATGGTCCATTTGGGTTGCATACCATCATGCACTTGAATGAGAGAAATAAGACACTTATGGTTATTAATATATTATAAGTTCTAGTATATTAATAATAAGAATAATAAGATTATTTAATTAGTATTGATCAAGAATTAATCTAGGATTAATTAAGTGATCAAAAGAAGACTAATTAAATATATGGGTTGATTGTGTAAATCATCCATACTTGTATAGTGGGCTAATGCTCCATGGATAATCAAGTTGGGCTAAAACCCATAGGATGGTCCATGGATGCTCCATGGTGTATTTGTACCCATGGATCCAAGGAAATGGAAAGCCATGACAATTAAGAGTTTACCCTAATTGTGTAACTATATAAGCATCTTATTATTGAGGAAAAATCGGCCACTAGTAGTATTCAAGAAAGGGCTAGCCGATTTTGGTGAGTGTAGAATTCTCTCAAGTCATTCTAAGTGTTTTGATGATTGTGATTCCATTTGAGGTGTCACACTTGGGGCACTAAGCACTCAAGCTTCATGAAGACTTTCTACATCAAGAGGTATGTATTCTATCTTGTTACATTATTGTTTTGTATGCTAGATTAGGATAATACCTTGGAAGTTCTTATTTGCATGTATAATAGAGAAAACATAGATCCAAGGTATTTAGGGTTGCATGTACACTTAGGAGTGTTAGAATGCACAAAACCCTACAGTTATATCTTCAGGGAGTGTTATATGTCATTTGCATACCATGAATCGTTAGTGGTTTAGTAAGGGGTCGTATCTTGTATAAGCGTGTTCCAAGTGTTCGGTTGATATTTTGGGTTGAGCTCGGGATCGGATCAGGGTTATTGTGTGGAAGGTCTACAGTAAAGGTTCAACACCGTGGTTATCAAGGATCGTCGGCTTTCAGTGAGTTCAGTCGTTATGCTTGGGTTGGGCTTTTGCAAGCACCAAGAGAAGTGGTCTAATACTAAAGTTTGCTCTGAGCACCGGTTAATTGGACTTCAAGATTTGAGTGCGGTATCATTTTAAGGCATCTGGAGTATTTAGTATAATTGGGATTCAGAAAGTTTTCAATTGGATTAGGTGTCTAAGCCCATAACTATAATTCGTATGTACTTGACCCGATAGTAGCATGGTCCTTTTGCGTTGCCTTAACCATAGCAACTGGATAGGATGAATTATAGAGAAAGAGGTTAATTAATGATTTATTAATATATTATAAAAATAATATATTAATTGAGAAATACTATTATTTAATAGTATTGATTAGCAATTAATTTGGAATTAATTTAGTGATCAGAAGAGACTGATTAAAAAAACGAGGATTGATTATGTAAATCAGTAATAGTTGTAGTTTGGGCTAATGGATCCTAATGGTATAGGATGGAAGAAAATCTATGGGAAGTCCATAGAGATTTCGTCCAAGGCTTGCCATAAGGAGGTCCATATGTTGGGCCTAAGGAAGGCAAATTAGGGTTTGTAGTTGGAAAAACCCTAGCAGCTCAGTTATATAAGGAACCCCTATGTTATAGTTTTCGGCTATGCATTCTTAGAGAACCCTTTGGCCGAAAATTGTGAAGCTCCACAACCTTTCTCCTTCTTCCTCATTGATAGTGGTGTTTGTGACTCTATTAGAGGTGCAACAATTGTGGCACTAAGCTCTTAAAGGTCAAGATCAAGCAATCAACAAGAGAGGTATTCTTCTAATTCTTGTTTATTCATTGAGTCCGAAAATATGTATGCTAGATTAGGGTTTTCCTTTGAAAAAATTATTATGCATGTATAACCTGAGAAAAACCTAGATCCAAAGCAATTGGAGTTGCATGTACACCATAGGAATGTTGTAATGCTCAAAACCCATCAGTTAGATCAGAGCCTAGGGTGTTTTTATGTTATATTTGATGTATTTTTGTTTTGTTCAAAGCTGGGAGAAAATATATTTCTTTTGTCTCTACCTGATGAACACGATGTGATGATAGTTGAACACGACGTGTTGGTCTGCCATGACGTGTTATGGCAGGACACAACGTGGCTACTCGTCTGTTGGCAAATTTTTGGATATTTGGCATAAATTAGTTTAGGGTAATTACCATAAGTTGTTTTTACTGATTAAATTCAAATTTTCTGATATGGTAATGAATATCCTCATCTAATAGAAATATAATTGTCAAATTTTAATATAATTACGAGATTTTTGTGATAAATTAATTATTTGTAAAATTTGATTTGAATTTTCTTGCCAAGTAAAATGGATAAGGTCAAATTTATGATAAGGATAAATTATATGATTAATTTAATTGTTTTATATTTGATCAAAAAAGTTTTTGAAAAGTTTTAAAACTTGCCCTCAAGTTTTGGAATTTAAAATTTGATTAAAAATTTTAATTTTGAAATACTAAACTCTAAAGCCCTAGTGTTTTAAAAGTTTAAAATACAACCCTTATACTATTATGATATTAAAAGATTAATATGTGTGTGTGTGTGTGTGTGTGTATATATATATATATATATATATATATATATATGACTCAGTTTTACCGTTAGTAGGCCTCATTCACGAAGTTGGTCTATATGGGGTGTTTAAGTAAGCGGCTTGTAAAATAACGGCCATTGGGTATCCACTCTTACCCACCACACTCTTGACTAGTGGATGGTCGTTAGCCGAACGGGTAGGAAAGGACATTAATTCATCATTAATAAGTATAATGAGTATTGTAAAGTAACTAAATATTTTTATAAGTTCCCAAGCTTAGTTACTTTAGGAAAAATGTGAAAATGATACTAGTCCATGAAAATGCACTTTGCACCTTGCCAAGTCGTTAGTGGAGCGTGTGTGGTTAATCGGCACACTAAATTGGACTAACAAGGGAGGTGAAGGGTAGCTTGATAATTATCATAGATCAATGGAGTGCGTGTGGCTAACTGGCATGCTGATTAGGTGGTAAATGACATCTCAAGCACATTTGCATGGTTATTCACACCTTGTTTGTGATCCTCGGTATCCCAGTCACAAACTTGAAGGGCATAACCGAGATTAAACATGCCATTGAAAAGTTCAATGAATCTCAAAGATCTAGGAATTTCATTTAATAAAACTCAATTCTTTTAAATTTCTTTTTTGGTGGTGAAATTGGTAAATCGTCATTTACCTACCTTCAAATAGTTTTTGATTGGATTACGTCATCCCTCTTCCAAATTGTGAATTATTGTGTTGGTTCCTAGCCTTAATATTTCATTTGGGTGTTATATTAAGGATTCTTTATCTAATCAAAACTTTGTTTCTTTTCTTTTCAGATGTCTGGCTCAAACAACGCTTCTAGCTCGAACTCCAACTCCTCAAGGTCATTTTCTCTTATGAACATTTGTGGGAGGGTCACCTTAGATGGATCCAATTTCAATGATTGGATTAACAACATATGAATGGCCCTACAATACGAGGAGAAAGAATATGTCCTCAATGAAAAACTCAAAGAGATAGATGAAACCAAAGCTACTGAAGAACAAATAGCTGAGCATAGGGCTCGTGAAAAAGACGCAAGAAAGGTGTCGCGTATTATGGTGGCCACTATGACTCTTGAGCTCTAGCGGTTCTACGAGGACTGCTGGCTTTACGAGATGTGCTAAATTTTGATGGAAAAGTACCATCAAAGTGCACATCAAGAAAGGTACGAGATTGTCGCCTCGTTAATAACAACCGTGATGTAAGACGGAGAGTCCATCACGAGCCACTTGCAAAGGATGCAAAGGTATGTGGATCGATTCCTCATGTTGAATGTCAACTTTGACAAAGAGTTAGCGATTGATATCATTCTCCACTCTTTGCCTCTTTGTTATGATCAGTTCAAGATGACTTATCATATGAACAAGGAGGAAGTCACTTTGAGCAAACTTCAAGGTTTGTTGAGAACTGTTAAAAGTGGACTTAAAGGAAAAGTTGTCGAGTCCACCCCTACTGTTGCTGCCCCCGTCCTTGCTATAGGACATGGAAAAGAGAAGAAGAGGAAAGCTCCCTCTAAGAGCTACAAGGGAAAGTCCCATGGTGGATCTACTTCAAATGGATCCAAAGGTAAAACTAGTTCTACTACTCCCTCATTCGATCCTAAAGAAGCAACATGCTTCTACTGTAACGAGAAGGGGCATTGGAAACGAAGCTTCCCGAAATACTTGCAGGACATCAAGGATGGGAAGATAAAGCCCTCATTCGTGGGTATTTATACTATTCAATATAATAACTCATCACATTATAGTTCTTGGGTCCGTGATACAGGATGTGGTTTTCACATTTGTTTTGATTTGCAGGGGCTAAGAAGAAGTAGGGATGTGGAGCATGGGAAGATGAACCTGATAATGGGAAATAGGAAATTGTCGCCTATCACCAAGATCGAGATTTATTCTTCAGTGCTTAGTAGTGGGTTAGGATTAGATTTGAATGATTGTTGCTACTCATCAGAAATTACGATGAATATTATTTCTTTTCATGGTTTGTACAGACAAGGTTTTAGATTTTCATTTAATAATGAAGTTGGTTCTATAAATGCTTTCTATAGTGGTACTTTATATTTTGAAGCATTGCCTTGTAATGGTGTATATGAAACTGTGATGGTTGAAGACAACTTAAGAAATAATGTGTTGCATACCGATTCGTCTAATGGTTTAGACAAGGCATGCTTGTGGCGTTGTCGTCTTTGACATGTCAACAAGAAGTGCATAGCGCAACTCCAAAAGGATGGAGTCTCGGAGTCATTTGACCTAAAGTCAGATGACACATGTGAATCTTGTCAACTTTGAAAGATGACTAAATCACCTTTCACTGGTACTTGTGAAAGAGGTGAGGGTATCTTGGATCTCATACACACAAATGTGTGTGGGCCCTTCAAATCCACCACAAGGGATGCTAACCGCTTCTATATGACTTTTACCAATGATTATAGCAGATATGGATATATCCACTTGATCAAGCACAAGTCGGAAACCATTGAAAATTTCAAATAGTTTAAGCAAGAAGTGGAGAATTAATTGGGCAGGAAGATAAAGATGCTCAAATCTGATAGGGGTGGTGAGTATCTTAGTATTGAGTTCCACGACTATCTTAAGGAATGTGGAATTGTTTCACAATTGACGCCACCTAGGAAACGACAACTTAATGGTGTGGCTAAGAGGCACAATCAAACCTTGTTGGACATGGTTCTTTCCATGATGAGTCGAGCTTCATTACCTATCTCACTCTGGGTGTATGCCTTAAAGACTGCCGCTCATATCCTTAATCTAGTTTCTACTAAGAAGGTTTTCAAAACACCTCACGAGATGTGGACAGGTAAGCTTCCCTCGTTGGCACATATCAAGGTTTGAACCTCATAGCGACCGAAGTATTTTCATCGACTACCCATAGAAATCCTTTGGATATCTTTTCTACAGACCTAGTGACTACGTGGTCTTCGTAGGAAAAAGTGGGGTTTTCCACGAAAGAGAACTCATATGGAAAGAGGAAAGTGGGAGGAAAATTGACCTTGAAGAGCTTCAACAGTCAAGTGATTAAGGAACCTATAACACTAGCGCTCAACCTGAGGAAGAGATTCATGTTGAACAAGCTGACGAGTCCATACCTCTGAGACGTTCCAATAGAGTTAGTGTTCCACCTATGTTGTATTGTTTCCATAAAACTGTTGAGGGTGATATGTTTATCCGTGATAGTACACTAATAAATTTGGGTGAACCTCATAACTACAAAGAAGCCATGGCATGCCTAGAGTTTGCAAAGTGGAAGGAGGCAATAGACAACGAGATTCAGTCCATGTATGACAATATAATTTGGAACTTGGTTGACAATGTGTCAGGTCGTAAGACGGTCGGGTGCAAGTGGATCTTCAAGAAGAAGACCAACATGGATGGGAAAGTGCATACGTTTAAGGCATGACTGGTTGCAAAGGGCTTTACTCAAACCACATGGGTTGACTATGATGAGACCTTCTCACCAGTGGCCAAGATCAAGTCTATAAGGGTTATGCTCACCATAGCTACATTTCATGATTATGAAATATGACATGGATGTCAGAATTGCCTTCCTTAACGGGAAGCTGGTTGAAGATGTTTACATGTGTTAGCCAAAGGGTTTTGTAGATGCAAAGTACCCAAATAGAGTGTTCAAGCTTGAGAAATCCATTTATAGATTAAAACAAGAATCACACAGATGGAATCTTTGTTTCGATGAGAAAGTCAAAAAGTTTGAATTTTCGAGAAGCAAGGATGAGTCATGTGTGTATGTCAAGGCTAGTGGGAGTATAGTTAGCTTTCTAGTTTTGTTTATTGATGACATACTGCTCATAGGAAACGACATCCCGACCTTGAAGGAGGTTAAGTAAGTCCTGGCTTAGGAAGTGTTTTGCTATGAAGGATCTAGGGGAAGCTGCTTATATTCTGGGATAAGGATATTAAGAAACAGAAGTAGAAGACTAATAGGACTTATTCAAAGTATTTACTTGGACAAGGTGCTGAAACCTTTCAGCATGGAGAACTCCTACAAAAGGGAACTGCCAATCCAAAGCAATACCAAGCTGAGTAAGACTCAGAGTCGGAGTACCGATGCCGAGATAGGTGAAATGATTCGAGTACCATATGCTTCCGCCGTTGACTCGATCATGTACGCTATGACATGTACTCGCCCTGATGTGGCTTTTGCATTGAGCATTGTTAGCCGATATCAAGGGAACCTGGGTGGAGCTCATTGGACAACAGTTAAGAACATTCTTAAGTACTTGCGAAGGACTAAAGACTAGGTCCTTACACTTGGTGGGAGTGATGACTTGAGCGTGAAAGGGTATAGTGACGCCAACTTTCAGACTGACAGAGATAACTTCCGCTCTCAGTCGGGCTGGGTATTTACCCTGAATGCAGGAGCGATTACTTGGAAAAGTTCCAAGCAGGAGACCGTGGCTGATTCATTGTGCGAATCAGAGTACATAGCATCCAACGAAGCGTCAAAGGAGGTGATATGGTTGAAGAACTTCATTAGAGACATTGGATTTATACCAGCCATAAAGGAGCCCATGGAAATTTTCAATGATAACAAAGTAGCGGTTTCCTTCACCAAAGAACCAAGGGATCATGGTAGATCCAGACACATCGATAAAAAATACCACTTCATCGGACATCAGTTAGAAGAGGGACTCCTCGTAGTCAAGAGGGTATCATTAGAAGAGAACCCAGCAGATCCTCTCACAAAGGGTCTGAGTAGGGTTAAGCACTTACAGCATTCGAGGAGCATTGGTATGAGGGACGATATTAGTTTTAGTGATTAGATAGTTGTTTAGAAACTTGTAATAGATAAATTGAATTGACATTTGATGATTAAGTAATGGAGATTCATTTATGAGTAAAGTTTACTATCTTGTGTTGATTATTTACTATTGTTTCACTTTTGCATGTTTTACTTCCAGAATGAATAGATTATTCAAATTATCCACAGTCAATCATACGTTGGGAGTAAGTTATGAGGTTAGACTGTCATGAATTGGTTTGTAGATTGTCTAAGTGCTTAGACATATCAAAGCTTTGCTACAACGTTCATGAGTACTTCTGAAATAAGATTTGAGTATTGGATTAAACTCACGCTTATGTGAATCACTTCATGGAATTTATCACGAGTGATTGTGAGACGATAATATCGTATAGTCTTTAAACTAAGATATATCGTGTGTTGTTTACGAGTTGGTTGTGCATTGGTAATGCATAAACACATTAGTAAATTGATGGTATAAAATTTGTTATTATGTATAATTTTATGAGTAAATTATACAAGCATATAAGTCATAGTTTATCTCTTCCTTTTATCCTAAGACGGTAAAAGCGATATCTTAGGCCCCTTAATGATTTTGTGTTGACTTATGTGTCATGCCCGGTCAGGACTGAATTGATGTGTTCAATTAAGTTCTATGTCAAACAAGTCGAAAGTCGGGAAACAAACTGTTGGACATTGAGAATGATTATGTTCCATGTCATTTTCCACGTGATATCTTGCAGAACGGAGGATTATATGATCCCTTATATAAAGGACGCGTCACAATGACTATGTCAGAGTTCGATAGCGGCTTTTGAGTGCAAAAATAGCTAATCGGATTTTGAAGTCGTACTTGCAGTTATATTTATTAGACTTATCCAAGTGGGATACTGTTGGATTAGGTGGCTAAGCCCATAACTATAATTGGTATGTACTTGACCCGATAGTAGCATGGTCTTTTTAGGTTGCCTTCACAATAGCAATTAGATAGGATGAATTATGGAGAAAGAGGTTAATGAATGATTTATTAATACATAATAAGAATAATATATTACTTGAGAAATCATATTATTTAATTAATATTGATCATAAATTAATTTGGAATTAATTTAGTGATCAGAAGAGACTGATTAAAAGAACGGGGACAGATTATGTAAATTAGTAATAGTTGTAGTTTGGACTAATGGATCATATTGGTATAGGATAGACGAAAATCTATGGGAAGCCCATAGAGTTTTCGTCTAATGCTTGTCATAAGGAGGTCCATATGTTTCTTAGGGCCTAAGTAAGGGAAATTAGGGTTTCCAGTTGGAAAAACCCTAGCAGTTCAGCTATTTAAGGAACCCTAGGTTACATTTTCCGGCTATGCATTCTTAGAGAACCCTTTGGCCGAAAATTGTGAATCTCCACAACCTTTCTCGTTCTTCCTCATTGCTAGTGGTGTTTGAGACTCCATTAGAGGTGCAACAATTGAGGCACTAAGCTCTTGAATGTCAAGATCAAGCAATCATCAAGAAAGGCATTCTTCTAATTTTTGTTTATTCATTGAATCTGAAAATATGTATTCTGGATTAAAGTCTTACTTTGGAAAAATTATTATGCATGTATAACTTGAGAAAAGCCTAGATCCAAAGCGATTAGGGTTGCATGTGCACCATAGGAATGTTGTAATGCTCTAAACCCATCATGTTCAATTAGTCTTCAGGGGTTGTATAGTCTTTTAAGTTTAGCTAGTAATGGATTGGTAGCATTGGTAAGCGCAGGTTGTCAACCATTTGAATATTAGAGAGTAAGAAGGATTGGGAATCTTTCAATTATCATGTGTCGTAAAGACTTAGATGAATCTAAGTAGGGGAGAATTGATCAAGTATTCACGAAGCAGAAATAGGTGTGAAATTAGGATGAGTTTCACATCCCCGTCAGGGAGGAAGGCGGTCGAGTGGCCGTCTAGATTGAGGATTGTGTGAGTTTGTGAGTTCGGGAAACATTCCAACATTTGGTTTGCGTTTTTCTTGGCATCAGATAGTAGGCTTCTTGGACTCAGGTTGGGGTTCCAATCATAAATTAAGTTCAGTTGGGAGTGGGCCAGACGCGTGTTAGCATCTGGATGGTGTTCGTGCAGATAAATTAGCAGTAAGGCAGTGGGCAGTAGGTGTAGCAACGTGGAAGTGTTGTAATATTGCAGGGTAGCCGTAGAATTCACTAGCTAGCAGTTAGCGTGGAAGTTTTATAAGAATGTGGGGTATCCGTAGCGTTCACTAGCTAGCAGTTAGCATGGAAGTGTTGTAAGACTGCGGGGGTAGCCGTAGCATTCACTAGCTAGCAGTTAGCATGGAAGTGTTGATAGACTGCAGGGGTAGCTGTATCATTCACCAGTGGTCAGTCGGTGTGAGACGTGTTGTAAGACTGCATGGGTAACCGTAACATACACTAGCGGTGAGATAGTGTGGGAAGTAATGTAAGACTGCGGGGTCGTTGTAGCATTCACGGATTCTTTCAAATGATTTAGGCCATAGTGGAATTGGAATTGGGGAACAATAGGTCGTTGGAGACCAGGTATAAGGTAAGACCACAATTGATTCCATAGTGTTTAGCTTAGCACGGGGTTGGTGCTGATAGAGTTCGGGTAGTTATTGTCGGCCGAAGTTTTCTTTCGGAAGTCACGTGAGCCGACTGTGAGGGTGTTCTTGACTTAGCAACCGGGCGGGAATCCAGTATTCCAGATATTTAGTGGATTAGTTGGGACCAGGGAGGTCTCGGTTCTTCTGGAAAGTAGATAACAGGCAGCATGATGTTTTAGGCAAATGTAGTGATTCGAGGATTCTTGTGTGTGGGGTAGCTTGTTGATCGAAAGTGCGAAGTCAATTACAGTCGGATTAAATAATCTCAGAGTAGATTATTTGATCCTGTTGTGAAGCTCTCATCTGAGTCTAACCGTTGCTAGGATGAAACTTCTACTCAAAAGATTATCTGAGCCTTCTATCAATTATAAGTATTCTGCAGCTGGTTATGGTTAGTGGCTTTGTTTCCGTAGGATATATCGAGGTAAACAGGGTTGGACGTATTATGGTTGGTCAGTTAATCGATAAGGTTTTGGCATAGTAATTTTTCAGCTCAGGCGGTCTGTCAGGGAGACAGACCATTATAGATTTCGGATCTCAGAAGGCAGAAGTGGTTTTCTGTATGAAAGTAAGGATTATCCTTCATCGGGTTTGGAGAGTCTTGCTTGGTTGGGTTTAGTTGCCTCGAGAATACCATTAAATGCTCTGTATGATAGATGTGTCCCTCAGGCTGTCGGGTGACAGTACTCCTTGGATTCAGAATGGGTTGTTGGTTGTGAGTGGGAACATCGGTGGGATCATTGCAGAAAATGGGAGCCTGTGGATGTGGCATGTGAGCAGTATCTGGAGTGGGTTGCTCCAGCAAACTTCGAGGACGAAATCTAGTTTAAGTGGGGGGGATTTGTAACATATCGGGAATTATAAGGTTCATATTGCATGCATGGGATTGATCTAATTAAGTATGGAGGTTTTTCAAGCCTAGAACTTTTAATTTCTAGCTTGGTATTGGAGGCAAGGCTCAAACGCGGGGCGTTCATATCTTGAAAGCTCATCGTTCAGTGCATGAATTTGGATGCGGAGGCAAAGATGAATGTGGGGCGTTCCAGGGAGGAACGCAGGGCGTTCATCGTCTGCACTCAAAAACCCTAAGTGTGCACTATTTAAACAACTTAAGACCCAAGGCTCTTCATTCTTTCAGCCTCCATTGTACCTTAAGCCTCATTTCGAAACCCTAACCCTAATTGTAAGTGTGTGAGCTTGGAATACCATCTTTGAATGTATTTTAGTGTTCTTAAAGGAGAGTGGTCACCTTGGAGTCTCATTGATCAAGGAAGAGCTGTTAGATCCAGGTTCTCCAGCTCATTTACAAGTCTAAGAAGGTAAAAAATTTCTATCTTGCTATCTTATAGCTTAAGATCTAGATTAGGGCTTGTTTTGTGCTTCTTATGAACATGTGGATGCTCTTTGGGAGTTTGAGCCACTCCAAAATCCTAGGATTGCAGATCCTCACATTTCTGAGTTGTTTGAGCCATAAAAATGGTAACTTGATAGTTGAGGACCAACCATGCAAAGGTTTTGGGTCTTGATTTACGGATTGGAAGCTTTAATTGATGGTTGGGTACTTTTTGGGCCATGCAAAGGTGCCAAGTAGATTACTTTATGGTTTAAGACACTAATAAGAAGCTACTTTGAAAATTTGAACTTTGGACTTAAAGTATTAAGACATAAATGTAATTTTTTTGGTCCCTGGTCGGGAATGCAGCGTGTTCATCTCGGGAACAACGTGCTTTTCGGGTTCGAGTCACGATCCGCGGTCAGGAAGCGAACGCCCAACGTTCCACAGGGGAACACCCAACGTTAGGTCCAATGGGTTTGGACCTTTGGGCGATCGAAGAATTATTATTGGACCAGGAATTGTTGGGATTTGGGTAAGGCCCATATGGGTTTGGGCTCAATTTGGAAAATTGGCCCATTAGTGGGCTCTTATGGATCTTATAGTTTTGGACCTTTTGATTTGCAAAATTGGGCTATTAGTGGTCTCTCTCTCTTTCTCTCACTCTCTCTCTGTCTCTCTGTCTCTCCGTCTGCTAGTACTCAACTTTTCTTCTTTCTATCTCTTTTCAAAAAATACACACATACTATTAAGAACACGTATACCCTCTCAAGAACACCTACACACTCTCAAGAACACCCACACCATATCTCCGCCTGCTATCACAGTTCGCAACTACCATCCACCGCCAAACACCTTCATCTCCTCACCTTCACTATCATCATATTTCTATGGGAAATCGTAACAAACATATCCGACCACGAATCCTCTATCAAACCTATTGTCGGGGCTAGAGTTTATAGAATGGTTCCGGTAAACACCATCGTTATCGTATACCATCACCATTCATGATCACCATCTGTCTCCACCAAGAAACCCTAACCCTTAGAAATGAAAACCCTAGCCTAAAAAAAATGTAGATCGGAACCAACGATGATGGAAAGGTTGGCGTCATTGGTTTTTTCTAGAGACAAAGAAAGAAGGATGGTGTCGGTTGTGGTGGTTTCTGAAACCTTTTAACCTTTTTGCCGACACCATCGTCATCGTATACCGGATGGAGCTAGGTTTTTCAAAACCTAAGCCCCCTTAGTTCTTCAAAGATGAAGACGGATAAGCGGCAGAGACAAACAAAACTTGAGCTAACATCGTCTTCTTCGTTTAGGATGGAGGAGAGCGCCGCCGCCTACCATGGAAAACATCTGATATGAAAACAACCGATTTTATGGTGAAGACATAGCACACCCTCGATTTTTATAACTGTCACCTCTTATAACTTAACCTTACTGGAGATCTCATCGTCGAAATTCTACATTTACGACGATAATGTTCTACAGTTCAGATCTAATAGCACAGACCCTCAAGTTCTACAAGTCCTAAATCGAATGTCTATTCATAACCCATTTCGATGTTGCAAATATATGGAAAGATGTTTCTTTTTCGTGTAGATTTGTAGTCATTTCTTCATATTTGAAGATGAAGTTCACTTAGAGTTTAGTGGTAGCATCATCTTCATCTTCATTAGCCAGTGATAGCGATGGCGTTCTGACTACAGTGGTGCTCCAGAGATGGTTGTGGTCCGACGATGGTGGTGGGCCGATGATGGAGGTGCTTGTCACTGATGGAGTGAAAAGAGAGATATATAATGTTTCTGTGTGTTAAAGCATGTAGATGGGGTAAGGGTCCTTAGGGGCGGAGTTACGTTTTTTATTGAATATTTAATGGGAAAGGTACAAAATTAATTAAAAAAAACTTAAAAAGAAAATAATAAGGGAAAATAAGTCATTTTAAATATTTTTAAAAATTTTCAGAGCAAAATCGCAATAAATGTTTTATTTTGGACCACCGGTGCTAGTCCAAAACTTTTTGAACAAAAATGGCAATTTCAACATAACATACGGACCATTTTTCTAGTTTTATTCTTAATTTATATAGAACAAAATTTTAAAATGGTACATGTGGTTTTTCATTTTATGACTAAGGCTAAAACCTTTAAAGATTTGCAGATACGGTCCTTTTGGCATAATTTGCTTGTGATTTTGGACCTTGTCAAAACTAAAAATACGATTATATCCTTCGTTCCTATTTTTAATAAACTCTTCATTTTTTTACTATTTATTATTTGATATTTAGCCCCTACCCATACTCCCATTTCATCTCCTTCGTTTTAGGCTCTCCCCTTTAGTTCACCACCATAACATGTTGGATTAATGTGTTTAAGCTTAGGAAAATCTCAAGAAAAGTCCTAAAATTTTAGTCTAATTTATGAAAAAGTCTAAAAATAATTTTTGTTTACAAAAAAGCATAGAATACCGGCTAAAACTTTGAAAAAACCCTTTTTGACCGGTTTCGTAGATTTAGCCGGTATTATGTCGTTTTTCGTTAGTTTGCTCAAAATATTAGGACTTTTCTGAAAATTACCAGATAACCAAAATATTGGGACTTTTTTGAAAATTACTATGGAATTAATGGATATTATTATTAACAAATCATATATAAACATAATTTTTTATTATAAACAAAGAAAATACATTTGTTGCTAATTTCTAGGAATAGAATGGTCGACTATGTACTTCTCTATTGTTTGTTGATCATTTCAAAGTCTCTATGTTCTTCTTATGTATCGTTGTGGGTGTCATATTGAGAAGTACTCTGTAAGGCGTGACCAATACAAGAGTTGATAATATTTATTAATACACAATAAATAAGTGTCTACTTGCTATTAGGCATGATGTTATATGATCACGTGTTATTAGAAAATATCATTACACGAACATATAGATCTTTCATTATGTTCTTTAACCTAACTACCACCTAACCTCCAAACATTACCCGGTAACAACCATAAAATTACACACATCTATCGAGAGTGAAAAGTAACTTTGAATGAGAATTTAAATAGATAATAACCATTCACTTGTTTCCATATAAATTATCATTCACGGTTCACTTTTCACATTTTATAGATATGTGTTAGCCGGTGGTTGTTAACATGTAAGGTATGAATGTTGGTTTGTAGTTAGGTTATATAACATAAGAGGAACACCAACATTAGAGGAATGCTAACTAAGTTCATCTCACCATCATACCCACAACAATGCATAGGAAGAACGTAGAGAGTTTAAGTGGTCAGGAAGCAATAGAGTACTTAGACCACCAATTTATTCCTAGAAATTAGCAACAAATGTATTTCCTTTTCTATAATAAAAATATTTTTTATGTTTATAAATTATTTTTTAATAATAATATCCATTAACTTCATGGTAATTTTCAAAAAAGTCCCAATATTTTGGTTATTATGTAATTTTTGGAAAAGTCCCAAAATTTTGAGCAAACTAACGAAAAATGACAGAATACCGGCAAAATCTGTGAAACTGGCGGAAAAGGGTTTTTTCGAAGTTTTAACTAGTATTATGTGCTTTTCTGTAAATAAAATTTAGTTTGGGACTTTTTCATAAATTGGAGTAAAATTTAGGACTTTACTGGAGATTTCCCTTAAGCTTATAACTAAATTGGTATATGCTTGTAATTAAAAGAAAAGTCCTTTTTGGGTTTCCCTCATAACCAAAAATAGCTAGAAATGATATTAGGAGAGAGAGAGAGAGAGAGAGAGAGAGAGAGAGAGAGAAATGATTTGTTAATATATTACATGATTAATTTGTAAATTTGAAATAGAAAATTGATTTGTTAATATATTATGTGGTTAATAAATTAATATGAAATCAATATGCACTAATTAATTATTAATCGGAATTGATTCAGGATTAATTAGAATTAACTAAAGGTGCATGGGTGAATTGTAATTATTCAATAGTTTAACAAAAGAAACAATTGTAGAACCATCCTTGATATGAATGGTTTTGGAGGGATTCCTAGGGTTTCTGGAAGCCACCTAGCTGTAGATAAGGAAATGTTTTAAACCAGGATGAAATCAGTTATTTAATCAATTCAAATTTGGCTTTATCTGCAAGTTATCTAAACTATATAGGACTTCATGACTCTTAATTTTTGTGGCTTTTACCTTACACAAAGGGGATAGTGTAATTTCCTCTTCCTCCCTCTCATTCCCTTCTTCATTCTTCGGTTTCTAGGGTTTTTAGTGTGAGTCATTAGAGGCATCATACTTTTGGTGCTTGCTTTCTAAAGATCAAGGAAGGATTCAAGAAATTGTTTATAAGAGAGGTATAGGAAACAACATATAAAATGACCGTTGAATGGGTGTACTTTTCACATACCGCTCATTTGTGTGATGGAGGTTCATTAGCCGAACGGATTTGATAGAACACAAAAAGATTAAAATTATAATAATAAAGTACTAGAACAATCTTTAAAATCCTACTCTAGTTAATTTAGGAAAAATGTAAAATATATTCTAATCCATGAAAACGCACATCATTTCTTTATGAATTGTTAGTAAAGCGTGTATGGGTAGCCGACACACTAATGTGAGACTATAAAGATGAAATTATATAAAAAAAACTTGTGTTTATAATTGTTGATGGAGCGTATATGGTTAACCGACACAACAATGGAAGATTCTAAGTCAATCGGGGGTATTTGAGTAGGTTTGCATCGCTATTCACATCTTAATTATGATCCTCGCCATCCCCGTCACAATTGGCAAGACCATAATCCAAGATTAAACATGTCATTGATGTTTCAATTAAACTCTCAAGAGTTCTAGGAGTTTCATGTGATTGAAATTGGTGAAATGTTTCTACCTACCTAAAATAGTTCCATCATATGACTACAACATCCTTCTTCATATTACGAAACGAAAATATAGATCCTAGCCTTACTTTAATATTTTGGGTTAATAATTAAGGACTAAAATCAACAAACTTGAATTCTCTCTTTCCCCACTTTTAGATGTCTTACGAAGATATAAATGGTATTCCTTGTTCTTTTGGAAATGTTTTTCCTCAATCTTTTGGAGATGATATTCCATAGTCAAGTCAAGGTGATATTGCCTCCTCTTCTCTGGGAAATGGTGGAATTGTACATCAGTATCCTTCAACTTTTCCACCTCCTCCGCCCGTGACTCTCCCAACGTCATGTTTTCTTCAAGTTGAAAGATATAAGACTACTCAATCCCTATTGGCATGTAAAGACCAAGATGGAGACTATGTATATACGCATGTTCTGAAAATGAATTTATACATTCACATACTGGGAAGAATAGGCTTCATATTCCCGAAGGATCAAGCCAATGATTTGCTTCTTCTGTCGCTTCCAAATTCATGTGATCGGTTCGCTAAGATCTTTCATATGAGGAAACTCGACGTAACCTCAACTGATCTCACCCACATATTGATAACTGGTAAGCCATAAATGCTTAAGAGTAAAACTAATGCATAAATGCTTAAGAGGTCTAATCCCAAGAGTTCCATGCACGTTGACAAAGGAATGATGGTAATCTGGAAAAGATTTCTCTTCCCAATCGAAAGGGAACATCCAAGGTCAAACCGTTTGATCGCATGGTGAAGAGAAAAGATCGCTCTAATATTATTCCCTATGTTGAGCCCAATGAGTCCATCTGTTTCTACTGCCAATTGAAGGGGCACTTGAAGGGTCTTAAAGATGGTAAAGTCAAGTTGTGTGACTCTACTTCAAGTACATCCATTATCTAACTCCATAAGTTCCTATTCATAGAATCTTTATACATAATGTGATGATCACATTTTGATGGTATTGCAGGATCTTAAAGAAAGAAGGAAGCTTAAGCAAATCATGCTAAAACTAATCGTGGGAAATGAACTTTCGTCACATGGTTCGATGGTTAGAATTTGGAGCTACTTTTAAGGAGTTGGGATAATTTTAATAGATTGATGTTACTTTTTGAAGATGTCTAGAAACATAGTTTTATATTTTATGCATTGTAAGGACATATTACAATTTTCTTTTAGCAATAAAAGTGATGTTTTGGTTCATCTGGTTGGCTTGTTTATATTTCCTTATGATGACATTAATGCGTCTGTTGGTTATGTTTCAAATAATAGCAATGTTAATTGTGGATTTGATTCTTATGATATCATGCTTGTGGTATTGTTCTAATAAACCAAGTGAAAAGAAATCTCATCAATAATTGGATAAATACATGAAGTCATGCAATTCAAATTACGTTATGTATGAGAATCTTGTTCATTAGAGAATTATGATCATATATTTTAGTATCATGTTTTATGATCATCTTAGTAATTGTATAGTTATATAATAGTTGATCCTCAAAGAACATAGTAGTGCAATTGTATGACTAAGAAAAGGAATTGAACTTGTTTGGAAATGGTTCGATCATAAATGAGTCCTACTTTGTTCCAATCAAATTTTAGAGCTATGCTCTAGTAAATATAAATCATATATTGAAACTTATTTCAAACTAAGATGGTTTATAACACCTCATAATATGTGGAGCAATAATTCTTTCCTTACTTTAACACATTTAGAATTGGAATTGTGATGTTTTCGTTGATCGAGAAAAAAAAGATATACTGAGCCCAATTCTATGATGTGTTTGGAGACAATAAGCATCAAAAATGAATTTTTTATAGGAGATTATTTAGAATAAATAAGATTAACGAAGTTATAGTATATGCCACAAGGGTTCCGTACATATAAAGAACGTTGAAATCCGTGTTATAACGAAGAAGTTATGACCTGTCGAAGTTTTACGGAAAAACTAGCACGACACCGGTAATCGTATAAAGTAAGTTTGCGATAAAATACTTTTTAGCCTTAGCGATCTAAACAAAAGTTGTAGTATATGTTAAACCGACAACGTACATAAAAAAACCGTCCAAATCTGACTTCGTATAGGAAGTTATGATATTTTTTTAAGATTTAGCATAGCAGTGCACAACCCAGAAATCAAATTTTAGATCGATCGATTTTTATCCGACACAACCTAAATGAGAATTAAAGATCTCATTAATAGGAGCTCAAGGATATAAAGACAGTCGAAAACAGACGTCGGACGAAAAAGTTATGAATTTTTAACGGATTTTAAGTGTCTAAGTCTGTTAAAATTGAACTTTAAAAATAAATTCAAAATTAGCCGACGGAGTCTAAACAAAAGTACGTCAAAAACGGAGCTCGTATGCAAAATTTACGAATTTTAGAAGATAATTAGTTTTTGGGGTAACCAGCGAGCGACACGTGGCACGATCTGAACCACTGCTTCCTCACCACAGCTTGGCACTAGATGATGACACCTGGCCACGAATGCCCAACGTTCAGCAAGGGAGCGTCCCGCATTCGCATCAGACGCAGCCTATAAATAGAGGCACAAATCGCCCCAAAAACTCACACATTTCCCATTCTCTCTCTCAAACACCCCTCTTAGCTCCTCCCATTCCCTAGCACATCTCGAGTGCTAAGAGGCGAGTCTCGGAGTGCCAAAAGGCTCCGAGAAGAAGAGCTTTTGGCTTGGAGGTTCTGCCCCCACACAGCCCAGTTCCTAGCCAAACCTCCTAGTAAGTGAGTTATGCTTACCCTACTTTAAATGTAGCCTATGTTTAAGTTCATTATCATTATTATGACCTATAAACCATATATGTGCTAAGTATTATAAAATACAAAATGTTATTATAATACTTTTTAATTGCTCGCGGTACGGGGAATCTGGTTTGAAGGGCCGCATAGGGTTGTTGGACTTCAGAAGTGCTATAATGCCAAAATGGTTCTGCCCTCCGGCGTTTCATGTCTGGCCCCTCTCTGTACATAGTGATTGAAAAGTATTGTTTAATACTTATAAAACAATATCACTCATAATTGTCGCTATAAATATTAGCCTAAATATAGCGGTATTGATACTAGGTTTTGTCAAAGGAGAATAGAATTGTTAGAAGCGAAGCGCTGCCCGAGTTTAGAATCGTCACTTTAACAAGTGAGTGCATAGTTACTTTCATCTTACACATAGATATGAAGTATTTAATCTAAATTACATGCTATGTGTGCATATTATATGTGTTGTTGATACCTATGCTGTATGAACAAAATATACATGTTTTATTCGATTTGAATTGTATACATATTTTATACCAATAATTATGATGGGTAAAGATGTGTAGATGAAAGATGAGATGAGATAAGAAATGAAATATGAGATGAATGATGAGAGATTAAAGATGATATATATGATGAGAGGTGAAAGATGATGAGAAGCGATGACCCAAGTGATGGCCCAGTCATCTAGTAGAGTATAGATGACAACCACAGACTATTCTAGACAGTTCACTAGAACACTAGCAGGCTCGCAACCTGTAGGTGTTGTGAAGGATGTGTTCACCAGATGTACTCTAAAAACCCATTGACATGTATTGTATGTGGACTTCCTAAAATAATATTGTCAATAAAGGAGATAAATCTTGGCAGCTATGGATTTAGTCCCCTATAGATGAACATCAGAAGCTATGGACTTAGTGTCTGTTAAATAAACCCTGGCAACGATGGACTTCGTGCCTATTGTAACAACCCGAAGTTGTTCGTCGCCGAAAACCCATTCTACCCGTATAACTCGTCGGAGATCGAAATGTCCCGATATTGTTTTTAGGTTTAGTCAACTAAAATTATATGTTTATTATCATTCATTGAGGGTCCAAATCATTTAGGAACTCATGAATTTAGCCCAAAACATTTATTTCATAAGTTTTAGAAATATCCTCGTCGGGTGACGGAAACACAATCGGGTGCGACCTAAAGCCTCGTTTAAGGTCGGTATCGGGTAGAATTCCACCGTGTCCAAGTTTTAGGAACTATATAAACGTGTTAAACCTTTCATTTGAAGCTTTTTCCTTCTCTCCTATTCTCTCTCTAACCTCTCTCCTAAATCCAAAGTTTAAGGGTCCAAAACTCAATTTTAAGGCCTCAAATCCCTAAGGTACCTTCCTAGCCTTAATCTATAGCATATTTGGCTTTCAAATTCAACATTTACACATGAAATGGGACACAAAATATGAGTTTACGGCCCAGGAAGCCACCTAGGCCGTAAACACCAAGTTTGAAGGGTTTTAAGCCCTTAAACCTCTTCCTAATCACATTTGGACTTTAGATATGGCTAAGGGACTTCAAGATATGGAGTTAGAACATTTAAAACATAGATTTTGATGGATTTGAAGGAGTTTACGTCCAAGGCATAAGCTTGGGCCGTAAACTCATATTATTGGGGTTTTCTTGACCTTAAACCCTTCCAAATCACTATAATGGCTTAGATATGATTTATAGAATATTGGTTTTAGCATTTGGACACTTGAAACATGATTTTTGGGGGACTTATGTGAGTTTACGGCCAAGGCATGTGCTTGGGCCGTAAACTCCTCAAAACATGGCATAAAATTCAATTCTAAGGTGTTAGAAAGCCATCCAACACCACCAAAAGCCTTGGAATAAATCATAGGATCAACCAAAAATAGTTTAAGGGCCTTAAACACATTATTTGAAGGATTTCCATGAGTTTACGGCCAAGGCTTGTGCTTGGGCCGTAAACTCCTTGATTCATGGTGTTAGAATGCCAACTAAACACCCTTAAAGCCTTTAGATGAATTTTAGAAGCCCTTCCATGCAAGTTTCTAGCCTTAAAACATCTTGTATCACCCTATAGAAGAGTTTACGGCCATGAGGGGGGTCTCATAGGCCGTAAACTCCAAAAATCCCTCAAATGTCCCATAAAAACTCATGTATGGCCTTGGAATAATTCTATTAATCACATGTGATTTGTTCTAACACCATTTTCTTGAGTATTTAGGAGTTTACGGCCAGGAGCCTATGCTAGGCCGTAAACTCCCATAAATTAATTATTTTGGTAATTTAAATCCATTCCAAGTCCCTAAACCAAGCCTAGAAATTATACCCTTAAGTGTTTGAAGCCATTTTTGCCATTAACTCACCCCACCATGAGTTTACGGCCGTAAACTCATGGGTAGAGGATCATGTGGCCGTAAACTCCTTATGGAGTGTTCCTTTGATGTCCCAATTCATTATCCTAACTATATGTGTCCCTAAACGCCACCCGGGTCCCTCCAAACACTCGTATCGGGGTGTTTTCGCGACTAGAAGCAATTGTCCCTAACAAATAGCTAATCTAAGTCCTAATTAGATACAAATGTGTATCTTTAAATTATACTTAGGAACCTCGCGCATTTACAAGCCCCGGACCAAAGTTTAGCATCCGAAATCGTCACGTTTCTCGTCCGGTGAGTTCATACCCCTACCTTTTTTTCACTGTTTTTAACTGTTTTCAGGGGGAATACAAGCAAAAATACAAGTGTATCTTGTACTTAAACTGATTTACAACTTAATGATTTTAGTTTCTAAATGTCATGATTTCCAAAGATTATGATAACTAATGTTTCGAATTGCAGGTTAATTATAGATTTCTTTTGAAAAGTGTTTTGATCTATATTGTCTTTTGTAAAAGAAATCATACTAATTATAAAAAATATAACTAATAGGATAGAACGAATGCGAATACGAATATAACTACGTATGAATACGAATAACGAATTCGAATACTAATAGGAATACGAATACGAATACTAATACGAATACGAATGTAATTTAGAACGAATACTAATTAGGAATACGAATACGAATACGTCTACGAATACGAATACGACTACGAATACGAAATAACGCCTTTGGTTGACACTAAGACTTCGAATATACAGTTAATGTACTCCTTGAGTGTCACCAGAGTTTCGAATTTATTACGAATTGAAAATACACCTCTGGACCTCTACTGAGTTTCGAATATATCCGCCTCAGAATGTCGACAGAGCTTCGAAATTACAACTAAGTTAGTAGATTATAGTCATCCGATTGTAGAATAACTAAGGAAGTAGAACACATAACTAATACTACTCATATAGTAAATACTGATTTTCGAAACCAGACTTAAGGACAAAACACCGCATATAGGAAAATATGGGATTTTCCTGGGATAACATTAAAACTAGTAACGAACCTAGATACTAAACGAATAACTAAAACTATAAGGAAAATATGGGATTTTCCTGGGTAACACAACAACACATAAACGAATAAAGAAACAAACGAATAACTAAAACTATAAGGAAAATATGGGATTTTCCTGGAATGTCATAACCAACCGTTTTCGGAATTGTAACAAAGGATAACTAAACTGTTTTTAATAAGAAAATATGGGATTTTCTTCATCAACAATTTTTCCCGAATGTATAGGAACTCGCCTTTTCAAAACTAAACCGCTTATGAACTCACCAGCTTTATGCTGATTTTCAAACTGCTTGTATTCTCAGGTCAATGTTAGACAGGTACATCGCAACCTGTTGGAGAAGACGGAATGTCCCGAAGACTTGTCTTTACTTTTGTCTATATTACATATGTATAATACATGTACAACTTTACTTTTAATCAGATGTAAATAATATTATGTAATGTAATGTTTTGTGATTACTGCTTTACTATGTACATTGGATTTGATACTCAACGTGGAGTCAACCCCGGAAATGTTTCCGCCTTTGGTTTTCGGGGTGTGACACCTATTCTTAGGACAATCCTTAGGAATGAATGAGTGAATGATAGTTGATTCTTAGGGTAGATCCTTAAGAAATAAAGAAGATAATGGGGATAGGTAATTGGGTTAATTGTTTGACGATGAAACATAATAACTCTATGTTGTGGGTTGAAAACCCTATGTACTCACCAAGTTTCCCAACTTGACCCACTAAGTTTATTTGTATTACAAGTGTTAATACAAAGCTACATTACACTGAGAGATTAACGGAGATGTAGATCACTAGTGTAAATGAATGTAAGGTCTATTTATAATTATGTTTCTGTATTGACGATGAAATCCCAAAGTTTTAATATAAACAAAATACATTTCTTCGGAAATGCTTTGATAATATATTTATCATGTTTTCTGAGAATAAATTCTGCAATATTAGTCTTTAAAAATGAATACTCTGATTTTCAAATAAGCATAAATAAAATTTGTTAAAATGACCGTGAATTTGGGATGTCGCAGTTTCCATAATGGGAGATGCCTGAGAAGTCTACTTGTGAGTTGAAAACTTTAATGCAAGAGAAGTATTAAAGGAGTGTACCTTGAATTGAGACTTCATTACCGTGGAATTGTATCAAGTAACTAGTTCCAGAGGAACATTCTGTAATATTGAAGGCTCTGTATCTCTGACTTTAGAACCTTGACATCACAGAAGGTCAATGCATGTAAATATAAAATTCCACTACATCTTAGATAATAGAATTTGGAATTTTGAAACAAGCATCATTAGAGTAATCCCTAGTCGATTTGTTTACAAAGGAAGGACAATAGATAGGCATAGGATGCATTTTCATAACATGGAATGAATGATATTATTTAATTCAAGTAGTTAGTTGATTACTCGAAACAATAAACAATGAATAAATTTTTAATTGTTATGGTGATTGATAATAGTGTTTATTTATCGTAAAGGGGTATGATACCATATTTAATTAGTTTATTATTGTGTTTCATTTTACATGTTTATTTCCCTAAGCAATTTACATATTATTCAAAATTCCACAGTCAGTCATGCGTTTGGGAGTAGGTATTGAACTAAGACTATCATGAATTGTTTATAGATTGTCTATAGATAGACATTGCATAGGGTTGTTGTAATATTCATAAGTACTTAGAAAATGGAGATTTTTAGTATTTGATAAACCCACGCTTAGACATTACTTCATGGATTCAATCACAAGTAATTCTAAGACGATAATATCTTATATTCTTCAAATAGAGATACATAAAGTTGTAATTGCAAGTCAGGTGTACATTGGTATTGTGTAAACGCATTAGTAACTTGATGTTATAAAACGTGGTGTCGTGTGCAATTTGATAAGTAAAGGTTGCAATTATGTAGTCAAAGTTTATTCATTCCTCTTTCCTTATCATGAAAAGTGATATCTTCGGACTCCTCGTTGATTTGAGTTGATCTATAACAACTAGGCTTGGTTCAGACTAAATTGATGTGTTTGATTTTCTAGTTTGAATTTGATCATAAAAACGGACGAGAAACAAATTCATGGACATGAGGTTGATCATTTAATCCATGACTCTTTCATATGATATCTTATAGAAGGAAGGAATAACCGATCACTTATCTTTGGGCCAACTTTTGATTTGAATAAGAGTTTGGTAGTGGCTTTGGAAAACACACTTTGTTTTTTGGTTCACGGTTATACTTGCAATTGTAGTTATAGACTTATCAAAGTGGGAGATTTTTGGATTAAGGTGTCTAAGATCATAACTAAATTGATATATGCTTGTAATTAAAAGCAAAGTCGTTTTTAGGTTGCCCTCATAACTAGAAATAGCTAGAAATGATATTAGGAGAGAGAGAGAAATGATTTGTTAATGTAGTATATGATTAATATGTTAATTAGAAATAGAAATTTGATTTGTTAATTTATTATGTGATTCATGAATTAATATGTGATCAATTTTTAAGTAACTGATTTCTTAGTTTATATAATTAAGAAATTAATATGAAATCAATAAGAATTAATTAGTTATTAATAAGAATTAATCTAGAATTGATTTGGGATTAAATGGAATTAATTACAGGTACAAGGGGTGAATTGTAATTGTTCAATAGTTGAACAAAAGAAGCAATTTTGGAGCCATCCATGGCATGGACGATTTTAGAGGGATTCTGAGGGTTTTTGGAAGTGTCCTAGTTGTAGATAAGGAAAAGATTTGAACTAGGATTAAATCTATTATTTAATCAATTCAAATCTTGCTTTGTCTGCAAGTTACTAAAATATAAAAAGGACTCTGTGGCTTTTAGTTTTTGTGCCTTTACCTTCCAAAAAAAAGAGAACGAAATTTCCTCTTTATCCCTCTCTCTCTCTCTCTCACTCACTCCCCTTCATTTTAGGGTTTTTAGGGTTTTGGGTGTAACCATTAGAGGCATCATACTTTGGTGCTTGCTTTCTAAAGTTCAAGGAAGGATGCAATTAATTGTTTACAATAACAATTCAAAAGGTTTGTCACCCTAATCTATGATTTTCGATAATAGTAGGATTGATCTAGGGTTTGTAGTTCATAGTATGTTGCCTTAATGTGAAGACATAGATCCTTAATAGGTTGCATGTATCCTTAATTGGTATGTGTAATTTTCTGCATTGTACATGGATTTTATAACCTATGAAACCCATCATAACATGCCTCCATCGGTAAAGTAACACCAACACCTTTCACCACCAACCAACCATCCTCCGTGTGCCACATATCTTCACCAGAAACACCACTAGTAACATACATATACAATAACCCACATATATTGTTAAAAGTAAAGATACACACATAAGAAATTAATGAAACGACCTCAACTTGCACAAAAGAATTCTTTGCATAAGTATAGTTTACCCTACACATACACTCAATCATTTACAAGCCAAAGCTTAAACACACATACATATACATATATAGATGATATTAAATTATGTATGTATAAAAAGAAATTGGCCCACATATCAGCATGTCCTTTCTACTAGCACACCCTTACCGACATCACATACCACCGCAACCTTCATCGAAAAACTCAATAAGTTGCCATAGAATGCGGATCTTACTATAAGGACACCAACACCCTAAACCAATCTTACAAAAAACCTTTCTCATCTCCAATCTTGAGCCAAGTTTCAACAAAAGGATGGATTACGTTGTGTATTCCGATTCCAAACAACAACAAAAATGATGAAATAAGTTGTTCAAGTTTTCCATTATAACGCTTTCAACATTGTTCTATAATTATGGGTTGAAGACGATACCTAGGTCACCGAAGATGATATGATGATGTCAATGTTAGCAAATCGCCTCGATTAGGTCTGATCACTAACAACAAAACTAATCACATTTGTTCCATAGTGATTGATTGTATTATTTATTTTCTATTAGAACATCCGCAAAATAAAAGTTGTGATGGTCAAAATTAAAGAACATAGAAACCTTGGTGAACCTGCGATGGTCAAAATCAAACTATACCAGCTTCTGATAAAGAAATAGAGGAATTAGAGATTAAAAATGGAGATCCAAATGAATATAAAGATCTAATTGCACATGTTGTGATGTCTCTATCTCTCTTGATCAATCTATATCTCACTCAAGAATCCGACAAAGAAAAAAGATAGGGTGGGCTCGGAGGAAGAAGAGGAGACTCTGAACACGGACACTAGTCACCTCTAGTTCCTTTCTTCTCTTACTCTTTTTTTCTTTCTACAATAGTCGGCCATGCTGCTGCCACTAGACCCTAGCCACATATGGTTTGTCTCTTATGTGCATCGGGTTCTACCAAACCCTAGCCAATTCTCTTTCTTCTCTTATGCGATGCTGCTGGAGGTTACATGGCCACAAGCTTCGGTAACGAGATCTGGCAGCAAGCGACGACAGCTATGGCGTACCGGAAACCTAAGGCCAGAGCGGTGGTGTGTATTGTTGGTTACATGGTTTTCTTTCAAGAACGTGGGTGGGAATGAGGCAGGGTATGGAAAGTGATTGAGTATTTTTTTTTATTTCTTTTGAAGTTAACAATAAAATAAATTTAAAAAATAAATAAGGGTATAATAGTCTTTTTAAGTCTAGTAGGGACAAAATACGAAGCAAAATCAAATTATAGAGATCATCCGAGTGAAAAAAAAAATTAGATTAGGGACAACTATGCAACTTACCCCAAACCAGAGGGGCCTAATTTAACCTTATTAGAAAAGCACGAATGAAAACCATCGTATATTTCTCGGAGAGGTTTGAGTATAAGGTAGAATATGTGGAAATCTTGAGCAATTAACAAGGTTTTCCTTCTCTTTTTTTGGGAAGTGATTCGTACACAACAGTTTTTGTCACACACAACAATTATTACATTATATAGTTGTATAATACAACATTTTAAAACACCAATTGTTGTGTATGGAGAAAAAATGTTATGTACGGATTAGCTCCCTTTTTTTATTATCTATAGGATGATTAAAACATCAAGGCGAGTACTTTTCTTTGGATAAAAAATAAAGGGAAAGAGATTTCGTTGAACTGGTGTTACTCGTCTATGGTATATTCTTCTTTTGTTGTTTAATCTATGTTGTATGTTTTCCTCTCCTTTTGCTCTCTAGCTACTTGAGTACTTGCTAGGATATTTCATAAAATTTTGCGGTTCAAAAAAAAAAATTGAAGTTATTTAATGAAAATAACGCTCTTTATTGATAATCATAGTACCCGAAGTTCGTTCAGTTCAAGAAGTATTTTCTCTACTAAGTGCATATTATGATTTATCTTGTTATGTTGATCGATCAATAAGAGACAAGATAACGTGCATCCTTTCTTTTACTATCAAAGGCATGCATGGCCCAATTATATTCAAAAATCTTAGCGGGACAAAAAAAAATATAAACATCTACTTCGATCATTTTCCAAAGTCCTTGTTTACAGACCCTACTTAGTGGGACAAAAATATTGACATGCATAATCATCTTGCAATGAATCATCTTATTTTTAGTGGATTTATTTCTTAAATGGTCCGTATCTTAGAAAATTTATGAACTTTGAAAATGAAAACACAAGAATATGTTAATTTAATATCTAGACGTCTCTCATCACTTTTATATTAATATCGATGTCATATCAATTTGTTTAAGTATATGTTATTCTTGTTTAAGAAACATATCAACTAAATGTTATTTCTAATATCTTATCAATGATTAAACACTATAAGAACCATCTTGCAAGGTATCATCCACTTTTTAAATGGATTAATTTCTCAAATGGGTTGTCTTAGAAAATTTATGAACATTCAGAATAAAAATATAAGAATGTGTCGACTGTTTTTTCTTTCGAACAAAAAAAATATTAATACTAGCAAATAGCTAGCAAAACAAACAATTACCAATTAACAACCATAATAGGATTTGGTAACCAAATTAAAAATCCAATTAGCTTTATGGCCGATAACAAATCAAAGAACAGTGCACAAGAACCGTCTTACAAGGTATATAAATGTTAAGGTGTGAATTGGAATTTGGTGACCCGAATGGACAATCCAACCCGAAACAATATGATAATAAAAGACTTATTCGGTTAGTGTCCATGGAAGTAGGTCAGATCGACCAAACCACATAAAATCATTTTGTTCTTTTATTGGTTAATATTGCTTTCTTACTTAACCATAAATATCTTTTAGGTATCATCCTATTTTCAAGGAATTAATTTCTTAATTTAGTTGTATCTAAGGAAATTTAAGAACTTTGAAAATGAAAACACAAGAATATGTCAAATTAATGTTTAAATTTCTAATCACTTATATATAAAAATCGATCACATATAACTTTGCTTTAGTAGATATTTTTCTTGTTAAATATATCAACTTCGTGACTACGTGTTATGTCTAGCTAATCGCTTATCAATGATTGAACAGTACAAAAACCATCTAGTAAGGTACGTAACTATCGTCCAAAGTGTCATACTATTGTCATGAATTAATTTCTTAAATGGGGTCGTGTCTTCTAATTTTTATGAACTTATTGAAAATGAGAACACAAGATTATGAGAACACAAGAGTTTGTCAACATAATGTTGGAATTCCTCATCAATTATATGAAAATCTACGTCATATCAATTTACTTTAGTAGATATTATTCTTGTTTTAAGAACCATATCAACAACATGTTATATGTTATGTCTGGTACCTCATCAATATTTGAACAATATAAGAACTATCTTCCTAAGATACATAACTATATCGCAAAACATCTTTTCATTGTCAATGTATGAATTTCTTAAATTTATCCTATTTTAAAAACTCTGAAAATGAAAACTCAAAATAAATCAACTTAATTTATAGATAAAACATAGGAAATCTTCAATAAAGTCCTAAAATTTTGACCAGATTTATGTTTTAGTCATAAACTAATTTTTGTTTACGAAAAAGTCCTAAAAACCAACAAAAGTTTGCATTTTGACCATTTTTTACTGGTTGAAACTGGTAACAAATTAATTTGGGACTATTTCATAAATTGACCCAAAATATTGTGATTTTTCTGCAAAAAAAATATTAGGATTTTTCAGCAAACAAAAACCTTATTATTATTATTATTATTATTATTATTATTATTATTATTATTATTATTATATATATATATATATATATATATATATATATATATATATATATATTATGAAAATTGTTTCTTATGAATAGTGAACTTCCACAATTTTTATCTATTTTAGTCCCTGGACTTTATGTTGTTTTTTTGGCAGAATTGGTCTCTGTACTTTGGCAACTTTGGTCCTCATATTTTAGCCATTTTGACACTTTTGGTCATTGTAATCGATATTTTTACATTTTTTTAGAACCTTTTAATATTTAAAGTTTGGCCACAAAACTTTAACGGTTTGACAATTTTGATCCCTTTTTCTATTTAGGAACATTTTAATATTTAAATTTTGGCCACAAAACTTTAACGGTTTGACAACTTTGATCCTCATTTTTTAGCCATTTTGACACTTTTGGTCCTTGTAATCGATATTTTTATATTTTTTTGGAACCTTTTAATATTTAAAGTTTCGCCACAAAACTTTAACGGTTTGACAACTTTGATCCCTTTTCTATTTAGAAACCTTTTAATATTTAAAGTTTGGTCACAAAACTTTAACGGTTTGACAACTTTCTTCCTCATTTTTTAGCCATTTTGACACTTTTGGTCCTTATAATCGATGTTTTTACATTTTTTAGGAACCTTTTAATATTTAAAGTTTGACCATAAAACTTTAACGGTTTAACAACTTTGATCCCCTTTCTATTTAGGAACCTTTTAATATTTAAAGTTTGGCCATAAAACTTTAACGGTTTGACAACTTTGATCCCTTTTCTAAAAACTTGCTAATTCCTACCGCTTTAATTCTTTAGCCATTTTGAGACTTCTGGTTCTTGCAGTCAAAACTTTTACATTTTTTCATAAAAACATGAAAAAAACGGTCTGGGGCAAAGCCCAGGCTCGTCATCCTTTCACTTTCTATGTCTGTCATATTTATCGATTCAGAAACAACATTGAAAGCTTCTGGCCCCCGCGTAGCGGGGGTAATCTTTCTAGTTATTATTATTATTATTATTATTATTATTATTATTATTATTATTATTATTATTTTATTATTAAAAATATAAATAAGTATACTATTTTTTTAATTTGTTATTATTAATATTGTTAATAATACATATAAATACATTTAAATGCAAAAAATATTAAAGAGATATTTTATGGGTGAAGGTGAAGGGGATGGTAATGCTTTAAACATTGAAATCATAAATGTCTGTTTGTAGATTCTAACTTTATATATGGTCATTTCACATTTGTTATTATTGTTTTTAATTCAAAATATTAATACTTAATAATTTAAAATAAGTTACCGATTTTTCAAATTGTTTATAAATAGTGAGGGTGTGCTATGCGTGTATGTCGTATGTGTAAGTATTTGAATTACCAACATGTGTCTTGCTCTTTTTCATTACTTTATTCATGTGTTTTTTTTTGGAAAAATAGTAGATATAGTGTGATAAAGCAAAACAAGTCATATTACTTTTTATTAAACAAGATATTATAATTAATATTTTTTAATTTTGATATGGGCAACAATGTAAATGTTTATAGTGGATTTGTTGGCTTTGAAAAGAAATCCTTTTACCTTAATAAAATTTATATACAAAGTGAGAAATCCTTTTATTTTAAACTATTTTTAAACATGTTTACAAATATGCAACTTCTTTTAAATTGTTAAGTGTTAGTATTCTGAATTGAAAACAATATTAAGAAATGTGAAATGATCATATACAAAGTGAGAACATACAAGCAGATATTTGTGATTTCAATGCTTAAAGTATTACCATCACCACCACCTTCTCCTTTAAAAAAATTCATTAATATTTTTTTTATTTAAGTGTATCTATATGTATTATTAAAAATATTAATAATCACGAATTTAAAAATCAGTATACTTGTTTATATTTTTAATAATAATAATAATAATAATAATAATAATAATAATAAAGTTTTTGTTTGCAGAAAAGTCCTAATATTTTTTTTGCTGAAAAGTCCCAATATTTTGGGTCAGTTTATTAAATAGTACCAAATTAATTTGTTATCGGTTTCAACCGGTCAAAAAGAGTCAAAATGCTAACTTTTGCCGGTTTTTGGACTTTTTCGTATATAAAAATTAGTTTATAACTAAAACGTAAACTGAGCCAAAATTTTAGGACTTTATTGGAGATTTCCCATAAAACATCATATATGGTCCATGTGTTTTTCAGAAATCTGACATATAGTTCTTAAGTTCAAAAAACCTCATAGATGATCTCTATGATTTCAAAACTTTTAACGTTTGGTCCTTATTGTTCACTTTGTCATCTTTTGTCCGTTAACTGAAGGATATTTTCGTCATTTCACTACCACATGGACCATTTACGAAGTTTTGTCTAATTTAGAAAATAATAAAATATAATATAATTATTTAATATAAAAGGGTCTCTCTCTCTCTCTCTCAAGCTCTCCCTCTATCCTCCCCCTCCCTCTCTCTTGTTGGAAAATTGGTGTTAACCAATTTATAAAAATGGGTTTTCCCCATTTTTTAACATGTCCAAAATGGATTTAATATGAATGAGAAATTAATCTATAAAGTAAGGGTGTTGGAAGAAATAATAAAAGAGTTTTATGGGCGGAAGAAAGAAAAGAAAAGTTTAGGGACCTTTCTTGCAAATATCTCTTTCTTTTTTAACTGAAATTGTAATTAATATTACAATTTAATTACATATTAACACACATTAATCTTTGTGATTAATAGAGGTGTTTAAATGGGAGGTTATACAATGTGTAGTATAAATATCACTACTCTACAACCATTTGAATACACCCAAAAGAATGCAAGAAAACTCTCTTCTTCCCACTTCATCTTCTTCTTTTTCAAGTTATATTGAGGATATAATCCAAGCCTATTGAGGGTCTGGGTGGTCGAGAAGAACCACTTCAAACTAGTGTATCATGAGAAACAAACACCAATTAGCGGACGAATTAGTTTTAAGGACAATGTTTTAAACACATGCCTCAGTTTTTCTATTTTCTTGTTTGTTTTCGTACATTACCGGAATATTATTCCTACAATCTTAAAACAAATTCGTTTGTATGAAACGAACTAGAAATCGGAAACAATTTACTTGCATTATTTTGATATCGTACTATTTTGATAAGAAAACAAAATGGATTTTTTTTGTGATTTTGAAACATCGTTGGTCATTAAGTCATGAAGACTTGTATTTGTTATTAAGTATCGAATTTTACAGCCGCGGTATCTATTAAGTACCTAATGGGTTAAGAAGCTAGCTTAACTCAAAAACACAATTTACGTGTTGCTGTGAAATGCTCTAATCTATCATAATATTTGAAAAATCATAACTTAATCATGGATACTTATTTTTGGTTGAAACATATTCTCAAAGTTTGGTATATGAATCTACTTCGTTTCATTAGTTTTGGCTGAAAGCTGTAAACAACACTAACTAGGGTGAAAAATACGATCTTCGCTTACTGGTTAGACTTTACAGCTATGATACATAGTTTTGTAAAATTCATAATAAATTGTAGAAAAATCGTATGCACTTGTGCAAGTAGTCGCTAGAAAGCTAAGAGATAGGGCTACTGTATTATGAAATTAGATTCCATTTTTAACTGGTTTAAATGGGGCTAAAGCAGTCTTGAACAGACTGCATTGTTTTGTGAAAAACAAAAAAGTTTTGTTTAGTTAAAAACGACTTTAATTTTATGTAAAACAACATTGGAAATCAAAAAACAACTTGGTTGTACATAAAAACATCACATTTTTAATAGTTTTATTGAAAGAAAACATCAGTTTTCTGATATCATAATTTATGCATTAGTTTTCTACATGAGAAATAAAATTTTAGAATTTCTGCATCAGAAATCAAGTTTCATAATTGTTCAAATATAGATTTTTAATTATGTTGAGTTTTGTCCAAGCAAGAGGCAAACATATTTTCTAGAAATTAGAATTCTAAACATTTATATTTAGCGTATAAATGATTTTAGAAATGTCACCATCCAAAATGAAATGATTTCCGAAGTAAACTCTATGGATGCTAACTCCATTGAGTGATGGATTGATATGGGTGTTACACATCATGTGTGCTCCAAGAGGGAGTGACTCAAGAATTATAAGGTTGTCCAAATTGAGAAAAAAAATTATTCTTGAAATTGTGTTTCTAAACACTTAAATATGGTGTTTAAAACATTCCAGAAATGGTATCACATAGAAAAGAGCTAACACTTAATGAGGTGTTGTATGTTCCATTGATTAGGAAGAACTTAGTGTTTAGATGGTTGTTGAACAAAAATGGATTTTTGTTTGGTGTTTGAGTCCAATACGTTTGTACTAACTTAAAATGGTATGTTTATAGGCAAGTGTTATGCATATGGTGGAAGGTTTAAATTCCATGTAATGGCTAATGAGCCAAATTTCAGTGAATAGGATAACTCTTCCGCTTACTTGCTTAAATCCTCTAATGTGTGGCATGCCAGAATTGGACATGTTAATTTTAACACATTAAGACGGTTAATCAAAATTGAAGACATACCTCACTTGCATATAAGTCAAAATATGGATGCAACACTTGTGTTGAATCAAAGTGAACAGATTAATCTTTCAAGTCCTTTGAAAGGACAACTAAGCCCTTGGATTAAATCATACAAATGTGCGTGATATGAATTCGAATCCATCTAAAGGTGGAAATAAGTACTTGATCATTTTTATTGACGATTGCACTAAACTATGTTATGTCTATTTGCTTAAAAGTAATGATAGACAAGCTCAAAGTGAATAAAAGTGCAGTACAAAATCAATTTAGCAAAAAGATTTGGAAAGTGATTGTGGAGGTGAATATGTATATCACCATTTAAATAATTTTTTTGCAAATCATGGTATAAGACATGAGAATGACATCACAGAAAGAAAAACCATATCTTAAAAGATATGTCATGTGGATAAGTTATGGTTTCCCCGATCAATGTGGGGGTAGTTATCTTGTAAGCTAATTACCTTTTAAATAAGGCGACCGAAAGAAAACCAATAAAACGCCATACGAGTTATGGTCGAGTATAAAACCATTTTACAAATAGATTCGAATGTGGGGGTGTATCGCAAAGGGTGTTATACCTAACCCAATGGTTGTAAGGATTGGACACTAGATTGTTGGTTGCATCTTTATTGCTTATGCACAAAACAACAGTGTTTATTGATTTCTTGTACAATAATGGAATCAACAACTACATCATACTTTGAAAATGTGTTTCCATGTCTTTATAAATAAAAGACAAGTGCTCCAAAATAGTTAGGCATAACAAATTTTCTCATGAAGAAGAATTAAAGGAAGAAATTTAGCCTCAATGGAGTAAAAGGGCACAATTTGAGAAATCATGTGGAGATGATTCTTACAATTATATGGTTGAACGATAGCCTCAAACGTTCAAAAAGAAATTAACAGTGAAAAGATTCATATGAAACACCTAAATGGAGAGAGGCAATTAAAAGTAAAATAGATTTTATCTTGCAAAATCACACATGAAATCTAGTGGAGATACCTCTAGGATGTAAGCCACCAGGTTATCTATGTATTGTAGAGAGAAAATGAAAGAAGATAGATCCAAAGAATATGAGAATCGGTTAGAACATAATGTTCTACAATTTCAATAGAAATATGTACTAATTTCTTGTTTGGAAATTTAGAATCAAATGTTACTTCTACACTACAAGAAGATATTTCCAATAAACCGACTAATATTGGTTGGAATTCATCAAAACAAGATAAATGATTTGATGGACATTAAGATATTCAACATGAAGTTGAAAGGACTATGAATGGAAAAATGAGTATTCTAAATTTGGAATCATATGATCATTTCTTAGAAGATCATATTAGATTAAGTTGTAAAAACTAATAATGGTTCTACTGTTTGAACTATTGAGTTTGATAAATCACTACAGTTTAGTAGGTTTCCAAATGGGAAATAAGAGCTCATGACATATATGTTTGGATTACAAACATAAGAATGTCTTGATTAATTTTATTTGTATGCTCTTATAATTATATGTGGTTGTAACTTCTCAAAATTTTGAGGTATATCATTATGATATGAAAACTAAAACTTCTAAACATAGTTTTAGAAGTATAAATCTACATGGAACTGCTAAGAAGTTATCTTACCCGAGGGAAAACAACAAAATATGTGAATAGTAAAGTCATTATATGATTTAAAGCAAGTTTTGGAACAATAGTATCAAAATTTTGACTATGTTATTTTAACATGAATGAATGTGTTGAAATCAATCAATTTAAATGACACTTCAATATGTTGTTCCATTTTGTGACACATTTAGGATCCTTGAGATAGGATGCCTTAAGAATTTTAGATGTATATGGTTAAAGCAAGAAATTGAATTGAAAAATATGATATTTTTAGGGAGACTCGTGTATGGTATATTTATAATTACATCTGGCCAATGATATTATGAACTCACAAATACATGTAGTGCATATGATTATCGTGTTATGTTGACACAATTATGCATATTCAATGCTGGTTACTATGGTGTAGTAACTATGGTCAACATTTGTTGGAAAATATAGGAGAACAAATTTGCAAGTTTATCCAAGGTTAGAAAATGAACTAAAGGGCTTTGTAAGTTCTTGGGAGACATCCCATGACGAGCCAATAACTCCTATTTATGTACATGATAATGTAAATAATGGTGAGTTTAGACATATTTGTTAAAGACAAAACACCATTAAAAAATGACTCCCAAGATGAATGACTACATAAAGTCAAAAAAAGATTGCGGATCCGCTAACAAAATGCATGGAATGAGAGGTCGTTATGAGGAATGGTACAAAAACCCATAGATTAATAAGTTATTGCGAGGGAAACCCAACCTAGTTGACTGGAGATCCCAAGATCTAGGTTCAAGTGGGATAACCTACTTGCATATAACATTTGTGAATCACTGTGGGGGTTAACCCCAACCCATTCCTAAAACAAACAGTGATGCAGGTTAAGCTTATAGTCATGGATGATAAATTGGAAATCATCATGAATTAGTTTTTAATGATTATTATAGAATCACATATGTAAGAGAGAAGTGGGGTCGCTTCAAAAGGAATTGTATGGGCATATCCCTAAGAGCTCTTACAGAACCATGCAAGTGTCCATGACCATAACGGACACATGAATGAGAACCTAACTG
Source organism: Lactuca serriola (assembly GCF_051521515.1). Taxonomy (NCBI): domain Eukaryota; kingdom Viridiplantae; phylum Streptophyta; class Magnoliopsida; order Asterales; family Asteraceae; genus Lactuca; species Lactuca serriola. Next base: position 56,373,869 of record NC_136411.1, on the reverse strand, counting down.
TCACACCCCAAAACCAAGAACGGCGGAAAGGTTCTGGGGCGGAGGATGTCATGTACAGTATCACAAAAATGAAAAGTAGTAAACAAGCAACAACATCATCCATTGCATTAATAATATAATTTTAATACAAGTGTGTTCTGTCAAATTATAATAGACACTAAAGTATAAACAAAATGAAAGATGAGTCTTGAACAAGCTCCATCTTCTCTAAACCTTGCATCAGTACCTGTCTACTATTGACCTGAGGATACAAGTTATTTTGAAAGAGAGTATCAGCTTTAAAGCTGGTGAGATCATAAGTTTTATAGTGTCTTAATTTGTATGTAAGTATTTGTATGTATATGAACTGTAAGTATTGAAAATGTATATGAATTGTAAGTATTAAAAATGTATATGAACTGTAAGTATTAAAAATGTATATGAACTGTAAGTATAAAAATGTTTTGAATGATCCTAGGAAGCCCTATGTTTCCTACTAATCGTATCCTTCTACCAAGGCATCTAGTGTCTGTGTGTGTCTCTTGTAAGAGGGTGTATTTTCCCAAATCTGACTATCATTAATCAAAATATAGTTTCTACATTACCGTGCATCGTGTGAATGTTCACGAAGTGAATGTAATGGGAAAATGAAATAGTACTATGGTGTAGTGTCGAACTACAACCGTACCAATTACCTTAAGTCTAGGGTAATTCTTCTTAGTACTGTAGTATTTGTAATAAATAACTACTTCTGTACTCCTATTGCCTTATTTGAGGGATAAGGTATAATGTGATGGCTAGATCCCAGGCTAGACGCTCCTCTGTCAAAGGGATTTTGAGACCTTTACACGCCCATGCATATTTGCACGCCGTGAAAATCCACATTACTATGATCATGTATACCCAATATAACTATCACGTTGTGTTGCGATTCATTGGTATAGTTAGATCCTGAACTCGTTCCATGCTATAGCACCTAGTGATGTCTGTACTATTATCGTATATGTAAGCGTACTCATGTAAACGTATCTATGTAAATGTACTCATGGAGATGTAATCATGTAAACGTACTCAAGAAATTGTAATCATGTAAAAGTAATCATGTAATTGTACTCATGTAATAGTATAGTAGTGTACTGTGTGTACTAGCTGTGACGTGTGTTCTCTCTCTATCTAGCAAGTATTGACTCATGAATGAACTGAATCATTGTATGATATCGTGTTCTAGTAATAGATCTAGTATCTTCCTAAACTACCCATACGGTAGCTTTCTAGTAATGTAACTGGCACGTATGAACATGGAAGTATACCCTTGCTACCCAAGGGTACTAAATGGACTGGAAGAACCTTTATGACTATATATGTACACATGATATATAACTAATATTTAAACGACCTTCGGACGGGTACCCGATATCCCACCAGACCACATCTCAAGCGCGAAAAGGAAATAGGGTGGATAGCCTTCCTAAGTCTTTTAAACATTTCTTATATAACTATACATATATAGGCATGCAATTGATAATATAAAAGCATAAAATAAGTTTTGTAAAACCTTTGAACATAATTATTATCTAAGAAAAGATCGACTTGATGTCAATCTATAAAACGGGTTAGAAGCATGGGTTTGATAAAACAGTTTAAGTATAAAGAAACATTTGTTTGAAACACAATTGTAAATGAGTTTGAAATGAAACATACAGAGTAAAATGTACAATTTAATAAGAAGTTTTAAACATATAAAGTGTTTATGAAAAACATTTGAAGGAAACTGTTTGGTAAAACGGCTAATGAGTAGCCAATCATTTGAATGCTATTTATTAATCACATATGATTGATATAATAACTAGCTAAATTCTACTTGTATCCCCCCCATAAAGCATTTAAAAAAATTTAAAAGTATTTCAAAGGTTAGTTAAAGGGGTATGAACTCACCTGTTGCGAGTGGATCGGAAGGAAGTGTCGGATAAGTGCTTGGTGTCAAGTGAAGACTTAGACACGCACAAAGATCCTAATTACATATGAGGACATATGTATATAAACAATTAGTCTTTAAACAACTAATAAAAAAGTCAAGACACTCTAGGAGATGACAAACACTTTGTATACAAAGTTTTTGTCATGTCCTAGAGTGTCTTGACTTGTTTATTAATTGTTTAAAGACTAATAGTTTATATACAAAGTGTTTATAGTTTTTAAATTTCAAAACCCGAGACGAAACTTTCTTTCACCCTTTCGTTTAAAGAATAATATTAAAATAATCAAACAAACTTTAAATTTGTTAAAAATAAGTAATAATGTAATTGACCTATAAATCAGAGTGATTGACTTTTAGGGTTTGACCGAATGAAAATTTCGGGTTGTCACACTAACTAGGTCATGGAGAATCATGTGAGACACATATTGATTATTTACACAAACGGTAGAACAGTTCAAGGACATCGAGTCTACTGGATCGCTAGTAAAATAAATATGTATCTTAAGGGAAGGTTCAAAGGGCAGCACCTACCTATCCTATGCATGATTCAACTGTTGGATTTTATCTAGGTAGCTTGAAAATGCTTGATCAATTCTCATTCATGTGGGGGATTGTTGGAAAATTGGTGTTAACCAATTTATAAAAATGGGTTTTCCCCATTTTTTAACACGTCCAAAATGGATTTAGTATGAATGAGAAATTAATCCTTAAAGTAAGGGTGTTGGAAGAAGTAAATAAAAGAGTTTAATGGGTGGGAGAAAGAAAAGAAAAGTTTAGTGACCTTTCTTGCAAATATCTCTTTCTTTCGTAATTGAAATTTTAATTAATATTACAATTTAGTTACATATTAACACACATTAATCTTTGTGATTAATAGAGATGTTTAAATGGGAGGTTATAGAATGTGTAGTATAAATATCACTACTCTACAACCATTTGAATACACCAAAAAGAATGCAAGAAAACTCACTTCTTCCCCACTTCATCTTCTTCTTTTTCTAGCTATATTGAGGATATAATCCAAGCCTATTAAGGGTTCGGTTGGTCTAGAAGAACCACTTCAATCTGTTGTATCCTGGGAAACAAACACCCAGTAGCGGGCGAATTGGTTTTAAGGACAATGTGTTAAACACATGCCTCAGTTTTTTCTACTTTCTTGTTTGTTTCCGTACATTACTGGAATATTATTCCTACATCTCTCTCTCTCTCTCTCTCTCTCTCTCTTTCTCTCTCTCTCTCTCTCTCTCTCTCTCTCTCTCGGCTGGTTAGGCCAACCATCCCCATCATCTCAGCACATAGAGGGAGGCTACTAGAAGGAAAAATTACGAGAAGAAAGAGATAAAACAGACTTTTTTGTTCATCTCTCTCTTTCTCTCTGTTCAATTTTCCAACTTTTGATCTTTCTCACATACGTTTCCTATTAAACTTATGTGAAATTTTCAATAACCAATTCGATTCCACATGTAATTTCCAAGAATTCTATCACAAATGCCCTATGTTTCAATCTCGGTTATTGATCCAGTTTTTTGGTTTGTGGTTGTTCCTCTCTTCAACCACTTTAAACCCATTTCAATTTGGTAAAAATATTGTTTTTGTTAATTTAACCATACTATATGATGACGAGAGGGAGCAGATCGGAGAAGGTGAGAAGGGTTTTCCAACAATTTGATTTCAACATACATGGTGGTCTCAACAGAGGAGAAATGTCTATCCTTGGTATCGCTGTAAAACCTAGGGTGAAATTCGGCGACGGACAAATCAGTGCAATCCTCAACGAGGTTTTTCGAATGTATGACGAATTTATCGACAATGAAAATGACCTGACTTATAAAGTTTTGTTTTGTAGATATGATAACGGCGTCGGTGCCGTCGACCGTGATTTTGATGCACTTGGGCTTGAAATAAAAACTGACAACGATAATGAAAATGTGTCGTGTCCATCTTTAGAAGAATCCTCAACTTCATCGGTGCTGGAAAGGGCATCATCCACTATATTCAATGGTTAATTGATCCAGAAAGATGAAGGTTTTTAAACTTCTACAATTAGCCACAAAAAAATCGAATCTGAAAACTCCATGTGATCATATGATCCGAATTGGTGAAGAAGAAGATGTGGGTGGTGGTGTACTAGTGGAGAAGAAGATGTAAAGACTGTAAGACCAAAGGAATTTAGTTTTGTATATGAATGTTTGATGTGTTTTAATTTTCAGCAAAGAAATATGATTTAGAAGGCATATGATGGCTGAAGAAGAAGAAGAGGGGGTGTACTAGTGGAGATGAAGACATGATGGATATATATATATATATATATATATGAATCATTTTAAAGTGACGACTCATGAGGACACTTTAAAAAAATTGAAAAAAAAATCTAAAAAAAATACAAATCATAAAATCGAGCATAGATCTATGTCTGGGAGAATACAAAATGGAAAAAAAATTGGATCATTAAAATTGAATCGTGGATCATAATGAAGCAAAATAAAAAAAATTAAAATTGAATCGTGGATCAATTTTAATGACGCAAAAATAATTTCAATTTTTTTTCTCCCGGACATAGATTTATGTTTGATTTTATGATTTGTATTTTTTTTAGATTTGTTTTTAATTTTTTAAGGTGTCCTCACGAGTCTTCACTTTAAAATGAGTCCTCACAGGAACCAGACCCTATATATATATATATATATATATATATATATATATATATATATATATATATATATATATATATATAGAAAGAGAGAGAGAAATAGACCCTTTTATATTAAATAATTATTTGTTTTTTTAAATTAGAAAAAGCTTCATAAATAATCCATATGGTAGTAAAATGACAAAAATGCCCTCCAATTGACGGACAAAAGATGACGAAGTAAGCAATAAGGACCAAACGTTAAAAGTATTGAAACCACAATGATCATCTATGAGGTTTTTGTCAACTTAAGGAGTATATGCCATATTTCTAAAGAACATATATATATATATATATATATATATATATATATATATATATATTGGTAATTTATAATTTATAAATCTTATAAAGGGGGTCATCTAGATGAATGTGATTCAAGATATGTTGTATCCTTGCATCTTATTATTTTGAAACCCATATAACTCTTCACTTTCTGCTAATTAATTAACAACTACTCAAAATTTTCTAGCTTATGATAATTAATGGTACTAATGACATAAATTGATTAATATATATATATATATATATATATATATATATATATATATATATATATATATCATATTAGTAGATTTTGTTGGTTGACTTTTGATAATTAGGGGTGGTTGGATGATAAATTAAAGGCTACAAACAAGAATATTAAAAGTGGATAAATCATATCAAGGAATAAGATGTCAAGATGCAAGAGAGATACAAACAATTATTTCAAGTTTTCTATCGCAATTTTCTAAGATTGTATTCACAATGCCATATGTTTCAATCTCATAATCGATCCAGTTTTTTGGTTTGCGGTTGTTCCTCTCTTGAACCATTTTCAACCCATTTCTACTTGGTAAAAATATTGTTTTTCTTAATTTAACCATATTATAATGATGATGAGAGGGAGAAAATCGGAGAAGGTGAGAAGAATTTTCCAACAATTTGATTTCAACATAGATGGTGGTATCAACAGAGGAGTGGTGTATGTCCTTGTTGTCACTGTAAACCCTAGGGTGAAAATAAGCGATGAACAAATCAACGCTATCCTCAACGAGGTTTTCCGAATGTATGAAGAATTTATCGACAAAGAAAAAGACCTGACTTACGAAGGTTTGTTGTATAGATACGACAACGGCGCCAGTACCAACGACCGTGATTTTGATGCACTTGGGCTTAAAATAAAAACAGACAATGATAATGAAGATGCATCTTGTCCAGCTTTAGAAGAAGCCTCCACTTCATCGGTGTTGGAAATGGCATCATCCACTATATTTAATGGTTAATTGATTCAGAAAGCTGAAGGTTTTTAAGCTTCTAGAATTATCCACAAAAAAATCAAATCTAAAAACTCCATGTATTCATATGATTCGAATCTGGAAATTCCATGTATTTTAAACTTTATGTTTGATTCTAGAGTTTCTTTGTACGAGGTGTTGGTAAGTCTTAGACTTGTTGTTCACCACGACTATTCCCAAGAACATGTTAATCACATCTCAGATAAATATAGTTGATCAGACTATATATATCCAAGATCTAATTACACACCACCAAGGCCTACTCGTAGTGTTCAACCTATCTTATTATTTTTGTGTTCTTCTTGTTATGACACTGTTCTAGTATGTAGGTATGTGCTTATACTTTACTAAAATATCATTATATTTTAAAAGTATACATACGCAAAAAAATTTAGTCAGAGTGTTTTAGCCCCATTGTATTTATAGTTGTATATCTTACATGGTTTGATATACTTAGTTCACTATAAACAATGCTCTGATACCATTTGTAACATCCCCGTCTGGCACGTATCACAATATTGTCCGCTTTGGGATCCTAGCATGAAAACTTCCCATGGGGTCACCCATGTCTGGATTGCTCTTGCCCAGGCATGCTTAACGGCAGAGTTCTTATGGGATCTGCTGTCGTCGCGGATTTAAAAAGCGATGTGATAGAGAAGGTATCCACACCCCTTTTAAGGGATGCTTAGTTCTCCTTCCTAGCCGATATGGGATCAGGTGTAGCTAACCTGTCTGCCTTCACACCTCCTCCCCCCCCCCCCCAATTATAGGTTTCGTCATCCCGTCGAACACATCGACCCGTGCCATATCTCTGATACAAATCTGTCACACCTCCAAACCAGAATGACGGAAATGCCTGAGGGTGGATGACATCATGTATAGTATCATAAAAAAATGAGATCAAAGCCATGCAACCATCATATTTATAATTAACTATATTACATTGTATCCAAAACATTGTTTGATTCGATACCAAATACATATGACAAAAGTGATTAACGTGACACTGTAATACCCCATCCTCAAAACCTTTTGATTACTTGTTTACTGATTTCCTGAGAATACAAGTAGTTTTGAAAAAATAAATGTCAACAATTTAGTTGGAGAGTTAATAAAAGTTTTGTATAAGAAAAATTTGTAACTTTTCTGTAACGCCCCGTTCTTAAAATATATATTTATGGGTTCGCGAGATCAAGAGTAAGGGCGTTTCGGTCTTTCATGAGCAATGGGTTATTATCGGGAAGGTTTAAGATCGGGGTGTGTTGCTAGAAGCGTAGATCTTCTCGCCACCTTTCCGTGCATATCAAGTTCATCGGAAACGGATCTAGAATGAAGGAGTTATGATACTTTAAAGATATTGACATTTATGGCCCATAAGGGAAAAAGTGATGAAAAACACCATGCATGCGTTTGGGGACACACGTGGGTACGCCCAGCGTAGTAAGGTGAGTGATCGCGGGTACCAGGACGCGTACGCCCAACGTACTAGAGTTACGCCCAACGTACGCCTAGAGTCATTAAACCCTAATTTTTGGGACATCCACTATAAGAGGAACATTATGGTTCCAACCCTAGCCTCCATAAACATTCTCTTACCCTCAGAAACCCTAGAAAGTTGTCCCACCTCCATTGTTGGGTGTTTTTGACGTTGGAAAGCTTGTTTTGGAAAAGGAGAGCCAAGAAGAAGAAAGAGGAAGTTGTCAAAGAAGGAGTGGGGTGGCTGGAGCTCGTAGATCTGGAAAGGTATCATCTTCTGGATCCCTTTTGATGTATAAAGTTCTAATCTTGATGTCTAATCTCTTAGATCTCCTCTAGTACAAGTTTATTGACCTTTTAGTCCCAAGATTGGGTCTTGGTTAGTTAGGCTCGTTTCTAAGACCAGGGTTGCCTCCCTTAGAGTCATATGAGTCCCATAAGCAGTAAAGTTCCAAACTTTAGGGTTCTATTAAGCCCATGCATGAGATCTAGTTCTCTTATTGGATGTAGAAGATCATTTTGGAAGTTTGAGTTGGTTTGAGCCATATTAAGTCACCAAGTCAGTGACTTTATGGTTTAAGTCGTGAAATAAGACATGGATCTGAGTTTGTAGCCCTTGGAATGGAGTAGCAAGAACTTAATGAGGAAATGACTTAACAGAGCACTACGCTGAGCGTACGTGCAGGTACGCCCAGCGTACTCGTCATGGAGCTGGTATGCTAAGCGTACGTTGAGATACGCCCTGCGTAACGCTGCCAGTTAGGCTTTGAGTATTTGGGCCTCGGTGTGGGCTTCGCTTTGGACTTTCGGTCTTTGGGTGTCACACCCCCGAATCAAACGGAGATAACGTCCGAGGGCTGTTGTGACTCAATTGAATACCATCACAGTGAATATACATGAAGCATAACATCATTCATCACCATGCATTGAAATATTACAACTGGTAGTGTTTACATTTAGTACATTGTTCCAAAACATTACATTCCCAAAAAGTTGATTGTTCGATACTAGTTAAACAAACAACAAGACATCACTGAGTACATTTTTCCCTTCGATTTACCTGTTACCTGAGAATACAAGTACTTTGAAAAACGTCAACATATGAAATGTTGGTGAGTTCATAAGTAATGTTTGAAACATAATGTTTTGTATTATTTTGAAAAACCACCAGAAAATCCGATATTTTCTGAAAAGATTATTGCAATTAAGAAAAAGTGTGAAGATCCGTAAGTATGCTTGTTTATTTCTATAAGTGTGAAAAATTGTTTGACTTGGTATGCATCACGTAGGTGTAAGTATTGAAATCCCTAGGAAAACCCGATGTTTTCCTAATACTTTAAATTACGTGTTTTATATATTGTTATACCATTGCGACGTGTGTATTCGATGATTCCATGTGACATTGGATTAAGTATGGGTTGTGAGTTGTTATAATCACGCATTGATGAAAATGACTAGCTTACAACTATACAAACGATCCCTTAGGCGTCGTCTGTACTACTCACCTAATCCAACCACCCTGACTTCCCATAGCCCCACAACCTAAGAAGAAAAGAGGGTGCGAAGCCCCCGTTAATTCCATGAGTCGTTCAAGGCTATCGTGAATGCGAAAGGCCCTTGGCCCGACTCGCATTTGACTTCTCGACTTTACTAGCAGTGCCAAAGGACCCTTAGGGCCGAACAGCACAAGAGCTATTGAAAGTCCTTTTACACGGTATTAGGTCGTATAAGACCCAATATCATGTAAACGCGTTTCCTTCGGGCCTAAAGATCATGTCATTGGGCTAACTAGGCCCAACAAGCACGATTTGAAACTTTCGGGCCCAAAGATGGTGTATCGACGTCTAGTGAATTCCCACGTGTGTATTGACTTACCGTAATTTCCGCGTGTGTATTGAAGTATCGTCGTGTATTGATTTTGATTCGTTATTGATTCGAGACCGAATCAATTCGTTTCGTAACAATTTTGGTGTTGAAGGTGTATTATATTTCGTCGGTAGTCATGGTACTAGTATTTTGTCATAAAGGATTTATTGTTTAAACATTAGAATTTTTCTTTTTGAAGCCCCTTCTTGGATAAATTTACACTTTTAACCCTTTATATAAAAGAATTTCCATTTTAGTCCTTAAACCATTTTTCTTGACTCTTTAGTATCAAAACTTGTTGAAAAGGTATTTTTCAGCTCAAATTTACTTGAAAAACAGTTTTAGTCCTTCAAAATGAAGTTTTCTTTGTTGAAACCTCTATTTTCGCGATTTTTACAATTTTGACCCAAAATAGAAAATTTTTGCATCTTTGGTCCCTTTTAAGTTTGAAAAGTATTTTTAACCCTTGAAATGGACTTGGTACACTAGTAGTCCCCGGTTTTATAGAAAAGTGCAGTTTCAGCCCCTCTAAATTAAAAATCTCGCAATTTGGGCTTTATTGGGCCGAAAAGTTCATTTTTGGCCCATTATGTTTAAAAATTCACATTTTAATCCTTCAAAAGAGTAAATTTTCAGAAAATACATTTTTGAAACTATTTTGACTCATGTCAACCTTCAGAATTTGTATTTTGTCATTTTGGGCCCTTTAGTTTTATATTTTTAGCATTTTGAGCCCAAAAATGGGTTTTAAGCCCATAGGTGATCATATTAACCAACTTGGTTATTTTTCTAGAATTGATTTGTGTGAAATAACATAAGTTATACTTATTTCATTCAACACATTGTAGATCTCGGTTTTTAAGCTCTTTTTGACTAGAACCAACACCACAATCACATAAGAACATATATATAAGCATATAAATCACACAAAGCATACATATACTCATAGATCTACACATTTGCTTGTATTCTCCCCCCACAAAACTTATAAAAACCAAAAAATAGGGGGTATGAAGCTCACCTTGAGTTGTGGTTTTGATTTGAAGAAGAAAAGGAAGAAAGTGAGGTGATTTTCGGCCCTAGCAACACCTTGATGAAGATCTCAAATTTGAGGTGGTTCTAAGATGCAAGATCATGATTTCATATGAGTTAAGAAGAGATTTTTGTATAGAACAAGGAGTCTAGAGTGTGGATTTAAGCATCAACTTACCTAGATGTTGATTTTTGTGAAGAATCCTCCTTGAAAAGTCCTTGAATCTCAAAAATATGGAGGAGGTATGGGAGAGTTTTCTTGAGAGAAGAGTGAGTGAAATGTGTGTGTGTGTGTGCTTGAACTCGGCCGAGAGCAAGAGATAGAGAGAGAAAGAGATAGATCTTGAAGTGATATGTGTATGGAAGTATGAGATAAGATGCATGGAAAACCATAATGTAAAAATGAGGTGGCCATGAAAGTCAACTCTCCCTTTTTACATGGGCTTGGGCCGAGAATTTGAGAGGAAGAGAAAAGAATTTGGGCCTTGCATGCTTAAGCCTTTTTCATGGTTATGTTAAGTGGTGTTTGGTCCAAATAACCATAAATATGATTCTTATGACGTATTAGAGCTACATTAGGTTAAATATGGCCCAAAATGGTTCATATAATTAATTTATTTCATTCTAGGCCCAATATGGCCCAAAATGTTGAAATAAATGGGAGTGGGTCCAATTAGAGCCCATTTATGAGTTCTAAGCCCAAGATGGTCAAATTGGAAGCTTATTGGTCCATTGGGCCCAATAAGGAAGTCCTAGTCCAAAATGGACCTAAACAAGAACTTCTAGGGTTTCCAATTGCTTGTTGACCATTTGTAATGCTGGCATGGTGTATTTGATTGCAATTTTGTTGTCATAGAATAAGCATCATACATGCTATTATGTTTTTGGATTCATAATTTGACTTAAGTATTGTAGTTACAAGGCACAAAAATTCCTGATTGTGACATTGGGCCTTAGTGGGCCATTAGGAGTCAGGGAAGCTGGTCCAAGTATGGGTGTTAGGCTTAGGGTAAGGCCCAATAAGGATAATGGGCCCAATTTAGTAAATTGGGCGATTAGTGGGCTCGAGAGCTTACCTAGTGTTGGGCCTTTCATATTTTGATTGTGGGCCTTACTCATGGACCAGTTTGGGTTAAGGGTAAAATGGTCAATTTACCCTTGGAAGGATATGGTGCTTGGGCTAATGGTTATTTTGCTACTTTGGATAATTCGCGATTCTTGGTGAGACGATGGTTCGGGCATCTGTTTCTTCAGTTCAGAGTTTCGGCAGTTGCGAGGTGAGTTATCCTCACTATATCGACAGGGTCTACGGCACCAAGGCCGGCCCTTTATCGGATGGAAATCCGGGTAGTTGTTTGTTATGTTATTGCTTTGTTATGTTTGCATCCTGGTAGTTAGGATGGTATATGTTAGAGACCTGGTTAGGGTTAGTATCCTGATTTATAGGATGATGCTATGCTAGTGACCAGTTAGGTCGGAATCCTGGTAAGGATGTGCTACGTATGTGATCGGCTAGATTTGTTGATTTGTTATGAATTGTTATATGATTATATGTTTATGTGCACATGGTTGTTTGACTGGGGTTGGGTTGAGGCGGGTCCTGCTTTGTGCTGTAGGCCAACATACCCAGGGCGGACCGGTTATTCCGAAGGCCCAGCGAGCGATCCAGATAGGTTGTAGGCCCCAAGAGGGCGGACCAGACGTGCCGAGGCTCGGAGAGTGGACCAGGCCGACTGAAGGCCCGGTGCGGGCAGACCAGTCATACTGTAGACTTAGAGAGTGGAACAGGTGGATTGAAGGCTCGGTGCGGGCGGACCAATCACACTATAGACTCGAGGTATATGGTTAGACTCGGAGGGTGGACCAGGTGGACTGTAGGCCCGGTGCAACGGACCAGTCACACAATAGACCCGAAGTGCATGGTTGTTCTGCGTTCTGTTGCGATATGGCATGTTATGTGTATGGTATATGTGGTTGGTATTTTGGGGCTATCTCACTAAGCTTTCGGGCTTACAGTTTTGGTTTAAATGTTTCAGGTACTTCAGGAGACCGTGGCAAGGCAAAGGCATGATCGTACCGCTCCTTATGTTTTATGTGTTTTTGATGTGGTTCTGGGGAAATACTCTGATAATAAATGTATTGAAAACCTTTTTGTAATAACTTTATGAAATTGGGTTGTTTTTGAAAACTTTAAATTGGTTGAAATTTTTAGTGTGTTACAAGTTGGTATCAGAGCCTTGGTTTTAGTGAATTGGAGGAACATTCGTGTGAATCCGGCCTCAAATCAAGGAGAGTTTTCAAAAGAGAATTTAAAAAGGGTTTTCAAAAATGAGTAAAGGAGGACGCAGAGGTACGATCAGCCGGAGCCAGTAAGTAACCCCAAAATACCATACAAGTTATTTGTTTATGAGATATGATAGAACAGCGTGCTAGTACTAGGCTAGGGATCTTCAGGAATTGCATGATAGAGTTGCCTGATTTATGATGCCTGCTAGCCTAGGGTTTCTTTCTGTATGAGATTCCCAGTGTTCCTCTAGGAGTGAGGGTTGAGTGCTTGTTATGTCTGTTCTTCACTAGGGTATTGTGGTGATACTTGATATAAATATGGGTAGGTGTGGAAGGTAGTATGGGCCCGTACTACTGAAAGCACAGGACCCATACGCATATCAAGGAAGTCACAATCCCTAGGGCTGGGTTGAGAGTCGGTTCTCGGGTTAATGAGAAGCGTCTGATGTTTTGCGGTAATTTCAGTATGGTGGTTACGAGGCATGCTGGGAGTGGATCCGGGTCAGGATCGGGAGCAGGAGGAGGCGGTCAGGGTGGGTCAGCACCACCTGAGGTTATCGGTCAGATGAGCACAGACGAGTTGGATGCTAGGATTCGTGAGATCCTGTATGATGAGGTTGCTGCTATGTTCTGGGCCAAGTTGTTGGAACTGTTTGGGTCGATCAAGACCGCCATGGTCGAGTATTTTGATGAGCGCTATGCAGCTCTTACAGAGACGACTGTCGTGGCGGCTACAGCGGCTGTAGCAGCGGCAAGGGGAGGAACCGGTAGAGGTTTTCAGTATCGGGACTTCGATAATACGAAGCCCCTACCTTCGATGGGGTTCAGGATCCGATTGTTGCTATGCGATGGTTGTCATATGTGCAGGGATGTTTCTTTACATGTTCACGCCCTGCTGATCAGAGGGTGAGGTGTGCTCTGAACCTGTTGAGGCTCGGGGCGAAGGATTGGTGGAGGTTGACTATGGGGTCATATTCAAATGTGCAGAGGGCTGCTGTTTCGTGGGATCAGTTCCAGGAGATGTTCAGTACTCTTTATGTTCCATAGGTTAAGAGGGAGAGGTTGGCTCAGGAGTTCTTGGAAATGAAGTAGGATTCAGAGTCGGTGACGGAGATCACCAGGATGTTCACTGAGAGACCGATGTTTTGCCCGGAGTTTGCTTCGGAGCAGGCTCAGATGTCCCGATATCTGATTATGCTCAATAGGGATATCAGGCAGTTTGTGTCTACGCAGAGGTGCGAGACCTTGCTGGAGTTAAAGGAGGCTGCTCGGTGGCGTGACTTGGAGATTGAGTTACAGTTGAGAGAGGAGTGGCAGGCTCCGACACTGTCGCAACCGGCGCTGAAACGGTCCAAGACAGTTGATGCTAGGTTAGGAGATCAGAGCAGCCGCACTTGTGGGAAGTGCGGGAAGGGTCACACTGGAGTTTGTAGGTACGGTGGTGCGTGCCACAAGTGCGGGAGAGAGGGGCATTATGCGAGGGATTGCCGTCAGTTAGCCCCAGTTCAGGATATGATGATTTGTTATCAGTGTCATCCGGTTGGTCATATGAGGGCCAACTGTCCGCAACTTGTTGCAGGACCGATGCAGGCTCCAGCACCGCCCACTTTGAGGATTACGGGTGGAGGTCAGGGTGGAGCAGAACCCCCGAGGGCTCAGGGGCGTGTTTTTCAGCTTATAGCAGAGGAGGTCATGGCAGAGTCGGATACAGCTGCGGGTACGTTTCCTTCTTGGTATCTTGTTATCTTATGGTTGTTATGGAGTATTTTATATCTGCTAGTCTCGTTCGCATGATTTATGGTATTGTATTCGTATGATCGAGGGTTTTGGAATTGGGAGTGCTAGTAGCTAGGAGTTGTAGGCGGTTAGCACCCAAGGGATTGATGGTCAGATTTTGGTTGATTGATCTTGTTGTTGGGTATAGCAATTTCGATTTGAGAAGTGTTTAGCGAAGAGTTGAACTCCCTTAGAGTTCGAGATGTGTGATGTCGGAAAATAGATTTGGTAGAGGTTGCTCGTTTAGAATCAGTTCAAGTATAAGAGAATTTGTTGAGTAAGAATGTTTAAGTGATGTCGGTCGGGTCACCAGTGGTTGGTAGTCAGTGCTCTAAGTGGGGAGAATTGGAAAATTCTCAGGAGGATCGGCAAGTATTTGAGGTTGATTAGCTGTTGGAAGCCAGTGGTGTTTCAGTCAGCCAAGAGTGTGGGCTGGTGTGAGTAAGTGGCAGACTAGTGGGGGCAGGGAGCACACCGTGGATTTAGGGCAGATAGTGTGTGATATTAGGCTTGGGTTTAGGCCATGGGAAGGATTTCGGGATCAGAATGAGAGTTCAGAACCCCTTAGGGGTAGAACAGTGTGATCGGGAAGGATTCCCTGGAAGGGTAGTTGGAATGATGTATGATAGTTGAGCAGACCGGGAAGACTGCAGTCCGGAAGGCGTACCAGTCAGACCGAAGGCTCGGGAGAATGGTCCAGACAGGCTGAAGGCCCAGAAAGGCGGTCCAGACATGCTGAAGGTTCTTAGAACGGTCCAGACAGGCTGAAGGCCCAGGAGGTCGGTCCAAACATGCTGAAGGTTCCGAGAGTGGTCCAGATAGGCTGAAGGCCTGGAGGGGCGGTCCAGCCATGCTGAAGACTCTATACGTGTTAGTGGATCGGTATGAGGAGATTGATGAAATGCGTTGCCAGGGAATGGTGATTGATTTGGTCTGGTCCCAAGTGCTGATCAGGTTAGTGGAAAGCAGTGCATCGACTCGAGAGTCCTTGCGAGCAGATTCAGAGCATGTGTGATGCACGGAGTAGAGAATACTCTACAAGGGATAGTGTAGAGTGTAGTTTAGCTCAGTGTCACGCGTAGGCGCGTAAGAGTTGTTGAGTGGATTTCCTTGAAAGGAAAAGGTATGTAGCTCCGAGAGGAGCGTGGGTTCCCCGTTAGGGGAGAAAGTGGAGTAAATAGATGGACGACGTGCCTCAGTCATTAGTAGGAGGTACTGGATTGTACCAGATGTACGGAAGCATCTTCGGGTTGGCTGCTCGTTGAGGTAGTGGCAATTTTGAGTGATGCACATGTATAATTTCCGTCTCCTTGGAAAAGGAGGAGGTTAGTGGCTCCAGAGTGGAGATTTGGAATATAGGAAGGTGAGACAGCAGGTTAACAAACTTGGGAACAGTTTGGACCGGTGCTGAGGACAGTATAAAAGATTTTGGTCGGAGGCCAAGGACCTAAAGACCATGATAGAGAAGATGAAGTAGTAAGGTTGCAAGAACCTGAGTTGATTGAGTAATCGGAGTCTGCAGTGCAGGGGTTGTTCTGAAGTGTATGTTGCAGTAGGCTTCGAGGACGAAGCCTAATTTAATTGGGGGAGAATTGTAACGCCCCGTTCTTAAAATATCTATTTATGGGTTCCCGATATCAAGAGTAAGGGCGTTTCGGTCTTTCATGAGCAATGGGTTATTATTCGGGAAGGTTTCGGATCGGGGTGTGTTGCTAGAAGCATAGATATTCTCGCCACCTTTCCGTGCATATCAAGTTCGTCGGAAACGGATCTAGAATGAAGGAGTTATGATACTTTAAAGATATTGGCATTTATGGACCATAATGGAAAAAGTGATGAAAAAGACCATGCATGCGTTTGGGGACACGCGTGGGTACGCCCAGCGTAGTAAGGTGAGTGATCGCGGGTACTAGGACGCGTACGCCCAGCGTACTAGAGTTACGCCCAGCGTACGCCCATAGTCATTAAACCCTAATTTTTGGGACATCCACTATAAAAGGAACATTATGGTTCCAACCCTAGCTCCATAAACACTCTCTTACCCTCAGAAACCCTAGAAAGCCATCCCACCTCCATTGTTGGGTGTGTTTGACCTTGGAAAGCTTGTTTTGGCAAAGGAGAGCCAAGAAGAAGAAAGAGGAAGTTGTTAAAGAAGGAGTAAGGTGGCTGGAGCTCGTAGATCTGGAAAGGTATCATCTTCTGGAGCCCTTTTGAGGTATAAAGTTCTGATCTTGATGTCTAATCTCTTAGATCTCCTCTAGTACAAGTTTATGGACCTTTTGGTCACAAGATTGGGTCTTGGTGAGTTAAGCTCGTTTCTACGACCAGGGTTGCCTCCCTTAGAGTCATATTAGTCCCATAAATAGTAAAGTTCCAACCTTTGGGGTTCTATTAAGCCCATGCATGAGATCTAGTTCTCTTAATGGATGTAGAAGATCATTTTGGAAGTATGAGTTGGTTTGAGCCATATTAAGTCACCAAGTCAGTGACTTTATGGTTTAAGTCGTGAAATAAGACCTGGATCTGAGTTTGTAGCCCTTGGAAAGGAGTAGCAAGCACTTAATGAGGAAATGACTTAAAAGAGCACTACGCTGAGCGTACGTGCAGGTACGCCCAGCGTACTCGTCATGGAGCTGGTACGCTAAGCATACGTTGAGTTACCCCCCGTATAACGCTGCCAGTTGGGCTTTGAGTATTTGGGCCTCGGTGTGGGCTACGCTTTGGACTTTGGGTTTTTGGGCCTTAGTGGGCCATCAGGAGTCAGGGAAGATGGTCCAAGTATGGTTGTTGGGCTTAGGGTAAGGCCCAATAAGGAGAATGGGCCCAATGTAGCAAATTGGGCTATTAGTGGGCTCGAGAGCTTACCTAGTGTTGGGCCTTTCATATTTTGATTGTGGGCCTTAGTCATGGACCAGTTTGGGTTAAGGGTAAAATGGTCAATTTACCCTTGGAAGGATATTGTGCTTGGGCTAATGGTTATTTTGCTACTTTGGATAGTTTGGGATTCTTGGTGAGACGGTGGTTCGGGCATCTGCTTCTTCAGTTCAGAGTTTCGGCAGTTGCGAGGTGAGTTATCCTCACTATATCGACAGGGTCTACGGCAACAAGGCCGGCCCTTTATCGGATGGAAATTCGGGTAGTTGTTTGTTATGTTATTGCTTTGTTATGTTTGCATCCTGGTAGTTAGGATGGTATATGTTAGAGACCTGGTTAGGGTCGGTATCCTGATTTATAGGATGATGCTATGCTAGTGACCGGTTAGGTTAGAATCCTGGTAGGGATGTGCTACGTATGTGATCTGCTAGATTGGTTAATTGATTTATTGTGAATTGTTATATGATTATATGTTTATGTGCACATGGTTGTTTGACTAGGGTTGGGTTGAGGCGGGTCCTGCTTTGTGTTGTAGGCCAACATACCCGGGGCAGACCGGTTGACCTGAAGGCCCAGCGAGCGATCCGAATAGGTTGTAGGCCCTAAGAGGGCGGACCAGATGTTCCGAGGCTCGGAGAGTGGACCAGGCTGACTGAAGGCTCGGTGCGGGTGGACCAGTCATACTATAGACTCAGAGAGTGGACCAGGTGGATTGAAGGCCCGGTGCGGGCGGACCAATCACACTATAGACTCGAGGTATATGGTTACACTCGGAGGGTGGACCAGGTGGACTGTAGGCCTGATGCGGCAGACCAGTCACATAGTAGACCCAAAGTGCATGGTTGTTTTGCGTTCTGTTGCGATATGGCATGTTATGTGTATGGTATATGTGGTTGGTAGTTTGGGGGTATCTCACTAAGCTTTCGGGCTTACAGTTGTGGTTTAAATGTTTCAGGTACTTCAGGAGACCGTGGCATGGCAAAAGCATGATCGTACCGCTCCTGATGTTTTATGTGTTTTTGATGTGGTTCTGGGGAAATACTCTGATAATAAATGTATTGAAAACCTTTTTGTAATAACTTTATGAAATTGGGTTGTTTTTGAAAACTTTAAATTGGTTGAAATTTTTAGAGCGTTACATTTTCCTTGTAAAATGATAGAGTGTGCTTTCAGAAAATCCAGTGTTTTCTTTAAAAATGAGTTGTAGGTCTTAAACCCTAAGACGAAATTACAAGTGGGTTGTAGTAGAAAATAGTGTCATGTAGTTTTTATATTATATAAAACCATTTGAATGTTTGTTAGCCCCATAAACCAAATGTATTGTTAATACCCCATGTGATTTATTATAACCATGCTAAAAGACATAGATGGTCTGCTACGACGTTCTTTAGTTGTCGGAATGTTAGACATTTGTCACCCCATACCTGTGAAGGGTTTTAGTCTACTACAACATCCTATGGTGCACATACACCCCTAAATGCTTTGGATCTATGTTTTCTCTAATTATACATGCAATATTGTTTCCAAAGCATTAAGCCTACAACTAGCATGTAATTGAAATAAACAACATATAATACTAGTTAGGAGTTTACCTCTTTATGTAGCTTGTAGAACTTGTTGTATTTGGACTTTAAGAACTTAGTGCCCCAAATGTTGCACCTCGAACTGTTCACAATACACCTAGGACAAAGAATAACTTGAGAGAGGAAATACTATCACCCAAAATTGGCTCTATGATCTCAAAGATCCCTTGTGCAAAAGTTGTGCAACTTTTCCCAACCATTTTAGGCTAAGGGGTTACATATTTATAGTGTAGGAATCCAAGAGTCATGTGTAGCCCTAATTCCTAAACTTGGGCTTGTAATGGATTAATGCCTTATAGAACTTACATAAGCTAAGCCCACCACTATTAATCCACCATTGATTATTAGCCCAACTTATATGTATCATTGATTTACCCAATCAGCCGCTGTATATTTAATTAGTCTCTTTTGATCCCCGAATTAATTCCAAATTAATTCTTGATTAATACTAATTAAATCATATGATTTCATATTAATATATTAGAACTTATAATATATTAATAAATCATGAATAACCTTTTACTCAAGTATCCATCCTATCAAATTGTCCTAGTGATATGCAAACCGAATAGACCATGCTACTCTTGGGTCAAGTACATACAAATTATAGTTATGGGCTTAGAAACCTAATCCAACAGTCTCCTACTTGGATAAGTCTAATAACTATTATTGCAAGTACGACTCCAAAATCCTGACTAGTAATCGTAGCACTTAAAAGCCGTTGTCGAACTCTAACCTATTCAATGACGCGTCCATTAGATAAGGGATCATATATTCCTCCATTCTAGATATCATTGTTGGATTAGTGTCTAAGTTCATAACTATATTTGGTATGTACTTGACCCGACTCGGCATGGTCTATTTGGGTTGCATGCCATCATGCATTTCAATAGACTAAAATGAGAGAAATAACACTTAAGGTTTGGTAATATATTATAAGTTCTAATATATTAATAAGATTATTTAATTAGTATTGATCATGAAATAATTTGGAATTAATTAGGTGATCAAAAGGAGACTAATTAAATATATGGGTTGATTGTGTAAATCATCCATACTTGTATAGTGGGCTAATGCTCCATGGATTATCAAGTTGGGCTAAAACCCATAGGATGCTCCATGGTGTTTTTGTACCCATGGATCATGGAAATGAAATGCCATGACAATTAAGGTTTACATGGTGTAACCCTAATTGTGACACACTATATAAGCATCTTATTCTTGTCAAAATCGGCGACCATTGATGACTATGAAGGAATGGTGAGGGCTAGCCAATTTCATGAAGTGTATCATTTCTCTCTAAATTATTCCATGTGTATTTGATGTTGTGTGAACCATTTTAGATGTTACACTTGGGGCACTAGGCTCTCTAGGTTCATGGAGTTAAGTACATCAACAAGGTGTGTATTTCTATCTAGTTTATTATTCAACTATCAAAAGATTGTATGCTAGTTAGGGTAATACCTTGGAATATTCATATTTGCATGTATAATAGAGAAAACATAGATCCAAGGTATTTAGGGTTACATGTACACTTAGGAGTGTTAGAATGCTCATAACCCAACAATCATATGGACATGTTGTTGGGTTTTGAGCATTCTAACACTCCTAAGTGTACATGCAACCCTAAATACCTTGGATCTATGTTATTTCTATTAGACATACAAATATGAATATCCAAGGTATTATCCTAACTAGCATACCAAAACATTGATACGAGGGTAATAAAACAGATAGAATACATACATTGTTGTTGTTGCTTGACTCCATGAAGCTTGAGTGCCTAGTGCCCCAAGTGTGACACCTCAAATGGTTCACACAACACCATGAACACTTGGACTAACCTTGAGAATAAGGATACTTTGGTTCTCTCTAGTGAAATTGGCCTTGCCCTTTTTGTGTACACACACTAGTGCCAATTTCACCAACCAAGGACATCTTTATATAGTGTGGAGATTAGGGCTAAACCCTAATACCCATAACCTTTCATTTCATATGATCCATGGGTTAAACACTCCATGGACTATCCATGAAAGCTTAGGCCAACCTAAATGAACTTGACCCATCACACACATATATCTAAGAGTCCATATTTAATTAGTTCCTTTTGATCACGTAATTAATTACAAATTAATTCTTGATCAATACTAATTAAATAATATGATTATATATTAATATATTAGAACTTATAATATATTAATATAAATCACTAGTATCCTTTTTTCCTCATCTTGTCAATCCAATTGTTCCGATGCCATGCAACCCAAATGGACCATGCCAGGTCGAGTCAAGTCTTACCAATTATAGTTATGGACTTAGACATTAATCCAACAGTCTCCCACTTGGATAAGTCTAAAAATATTATTGCAAGTATGACTTCATAACCCGACTAGCAATCGTAGCTCTCAAAAGCTTCTATCAAACTTTGACCTTGTCGATGAACTCTGACCTTTGTTAATGACTTGTCCATTAGATAAGGGATCATATATTCCTCCATTCTAGATATCATATGGACTGAGACATGGATTATAAATCATTCTCTCTATCCATCTGTTGTTTCCCGATTTCCGATTTATGATGACTAACTGATTGAACAAATCAAATCAGTCCTGGCTTGGCCAAGCACTCACATGTGTCATCATTAAATCATCGAAGGGCCCACACATATTGCTTTTATCCCGAAGGTAAAAGGAATGGATAAACTTCGACTCATATGGCTTGTTCTACTACTTGTTGAATCATACACAAAGGCATGTTTTATAACATTTAGTTACCAATGCGTTTTCGTGCAATCAATGTACAACCAACTCATAGTAACAACTCATATCTCTAGGTTTGAAGAATATAAGATATTATCGTATCATGATCACTCGTGATAAAATCCATGAACTGAGTCCAATGAGCATGGGTTGAATCCAATACTCAGAACTTATGAGTGCTCATGAATGTTGTAGCACCTCTTGGCTATGTCCACTACCTTGGACATCTACAAACCCGATTCATGACAGTATTGCCTTAATACCTACTTCCAACGTATTATCGGCTGTGGATGGTTGGAATAACTTAGTCATTTGGAGAGACCAACCTAGCTATTCTGGAAGTCAAAACATGCAAAGTGAAACACAAGAATAATCGAATCCAATATGGTCTTAGAACTTATGAATATAAATAAAACCACTTTTATTTATCACCATATTGATTACACATTATTCATTGTATACTGTTTCAGCTATCAACTTTATTCTTGAATTAAAAAACCTAGTTGTCCCATGCTCCAAGCATGTACACTATGTTTTTTTGCTAAACAATAGCTTTGCCATACACCAAGTATGCACTCTATGTTTGTCTATGATCCTTACTTTGTGAAATAAATCAATTGACCATAATTTCAATGATTCTAATTTCACACTCCCAAATGCTTATCGTAAATGTAAGAATTCCAAATTCTTATCATTTATCGAAATCTGTTAGATTTTAAGCTTAAATGCACTACCCTCTTGTAATGAACGTGTACAAAGTCACAAAGACCTGTCAACAACCATTACAGAGTATTCCAATGAGGACCTACTCCATGGACACAAAGTATTATGTTCAAAGTATGCATTGCTTTGAACATGCTTCTTGCATTAAGTTTTTTCCTAATCTTACACATATTGATTCCATCTATGGAGACACCTCCATATTCCTATTTTGACTATCACTCCTGAACAAGGGTTGCTTCTTTTCAGAATATGTCAATATGGTCCTTCCAAAATTAACATTATACTTCCAACTGTCCCTGAGCAACCAATCTTTGGTAAACCTTAGATTTTCCTCGACAATTGCTTAATCACTTTAGTCATATTCAATTCTAGACCTTTTCCCTCCTTAATGCCCATGCATTTGTAAAATTTAGAAAGGATAAATATTATAGCACATGTAGTCGATCCTGTACCCAAAACAAATGGGACACGATTCATGATGTATCACATAAAGACATGATTCTAGACCAGTCTTTTGCTACAATATTTTTTATTTGCCATGTTCTCAAAATTTGACTATGAAGAGGGATGTTGTAATCATAATCGAATTTTGAGAACGTAATATATAGAATTTTCTTAAGTTGAACCAAACCAACATAAAAATCATATATATATATATATATATATATATATATATATATATATATATATATTCTTGACTAAAGATGATTAAAATCTCAATCTAAGCTCTTAGAATTGAAATGAAGTATAATTTCTTCTCCCTTATTTATAGCAAAACAACTTTTTCAACCCCTGCAACCTCATGAATTGAAACTTTTGTTTTCTATAATTAACATTGCTAACTTGCAACACTTATCATAATTATCATGCTCCCACTAACATGATGATTATTCACATAACACTTATGCTCCCACTAGCTTTGACATGTATCCAGAAAACAACTAGACTTCTAGAAGAACAATACTTTATTGACTTTCTTACCAAAGTTTAGATTTCTGAGACGAGATTGCCTTGATAAGACTTTATCAAAATCATACACCTTATCTTAGATAGCTCACAGGTGTGTCTAAACAATTTAAGAACTATGAAAAGGGATGCCGTAATCATAGTCTCGATTGTTTAGACCTTTGTTGTTTCTCATAAGTCCATGTTAGTGTGCCGGTTAACCACGCAAGCTCCACTAACAACTTTGAGAATGCAAAGATTGCTATCTACTTAAAATCTACTTGGTGGAGGTGTTTCCTCACCATCATTTTCATGAATCGGAGAGAAACCTTATGACCCTTAGATTTTATGGTGTATGTGTTCTTATCCACGTGAATTTTTCAAAACCGTAATCACAAGACTAGGTTAGTGACAAATCCAAACTCATATGGACTGAACTTATGCAATCTTAACTTCTTGCCACCTAGCAGTACAGGGCCTGTCATTGCTTCCAAGTAGTTATGCAACCAACTGAGAACTCTAAGAACTCATATGCAAAGACAACTTTAACTGGAATGGACACAGAAATAGAAATATGTCAACACGATAGGTTATAAACCTCACGTCGTGTGCTAGTGTTAAACTACAGGTTTTTATTCTTGACTAGATCTTGAAATTCTTTTTAGGATCTTTAAGACTCCCATTGTCCTCTTGACATATAAGACTATCTTGCCAAATATTCAAGAGATAGTTTGGATTCTTTATCAAGACAAACACTTAACACAATTGGCCTAAGTTGGTCTCTATTTTATCCAAAACATCACAACTTACCAATTTCAAATGTACAAGGGTAGAAAACCTTTTACTCTTACATTTGACTAGTGTTAATAAACCTTCTTTAAGATGTGTCACTCAAGTTACAATCTTGGAGTATGACTCTAAGAATGCTTTTTGGAACGAAGTATGAATCATCTTCTTGATTTAACCACTTCAACAATTCATAACTCCTCTTCTTAGCTATCAGAATGCACTTAGAGGATGAATTGTGATAAGGTATCTTAATCATTAAGATGATCATATATCATAAAGTACTCTCCCATCTTTTCAGATTTGAGAAACTTTTATCTTTCTGCCATAATTTGATTCTTTCTTATTCGCTCTGCCATACATTGAAACTTTTTCAATGTTTTAGAATTATACTTGAACATGTAAGTATAATCATATTTACTAAACTTTAGTAAATCATGACGAATAGTCATAACGATTATTTGTGGTGGGCTTGATCAGTGCACAAGAATGTGTACTCGGTCCCTTAGTCCTTTACTTGATTCACAGATCCATGTGAACAAGTAATTAGTCTTAATTTTCCAATGCTTGAATGTTCTCATTCATCATACTATACAACTTGCATGATTCCAAGTTTCGGTCCAATTTAAACTTGGGTGATGAGAAATTTTCCTTATTTGGTAAATTTAGACACTACCACAAATGAAAGAATCAAAACCATTTTCCTATATTACTAGCAATGGAATCATATAAGCAATAAGTTTTTCACAAATGCATTTGTAAGGATACTAAAAATAAATAAAATAAAAAAATTACCTTTTATTTTAAAAACTTTGCGGAAAAACTCATCCTTACAATCCATATGGAAACCTTGTAGTTATCTATTCCTAAGTAATGTGTCATAACTCCTAAGTAACAACGCAAAATTCTGATGCGATCAAAATCCATCTTCGCGATCAGAATCAACATATACTTCCTTTAAGCTTTCTCTCTTTTCTTTGATTCTTATAACATCACCATGTGACTCAGTCACATTATATAATAAGAATATCCGAATAGGAGCTTAATAGAGTTAGAAAACAGACTTTACCTGAAGTAGAGTCAAACTTACTGACTTTAACATCCTTAGGTAAATTTGGCAGCTTCGCAATCAATGCCCCTTCCTTTGGCAATTTAACATATGGACCCTTTGGTAATGGTACATGGGACTATCATAGACTTAGCTTTTCTCTTTACCATTTGGTGAACCAAGTTGACTATGGCCGATCCCATTCCATTGGGAAGAGAATGTTTTTTCTGGATTTCCAGTGTCACCAATGTCAATGTCCATAAAGTTTTGGGAAGTCAATCTTCTAATCATATTTGCTTTACTAGTCTTCCAGATCATTTATGATTCAGCAGCACCAAGCAAATAGATAAGATCATTAAGGGTCTTGTCATAGTCTGTTTCATAAGAGTCCCAAAGGAAATCACTATGTGACTTAGAAAGTGATTGAACCACCAACTTTCTCAAGACTTTGACACCCAACTCTCTCGGCTTGTCAATATGTGACTTCATCTCCAAGATCTGATCACACCTAGACCTTGCCTTGCCAATAGGGCTTGAGTGACCTTGAACTTGTGGGTTAGGGCGAATAATTGGAGGAGGTGGAGGAAGTGAAGTTCCAAGAGATTTGGGAGGATCATAGATGTCTGAACTAGACATATTTTGGGAGATATTCAAGATAGTTGATCTAAAGTCCTTAATATAACACCCAATATGAAATATTAAGGCTAGGACCCAACAAACTATTTTATAACTTGGAAGAGGGATGCCGTAATCCAAGCTATAAAATATTTGAAGGTAGGTGAATGACAATTCACCAATTTCCACCAAGATAAACGAAATGTATTATTAGGTTTTAATTGGTTTTGAAACTCCTAGATTCTTTTGAGATTCATTGCACTTTTCAATGGCATGTTTCAATCTCGAGTGTGCCCTTCAGGTTTTGTGATTGGGATGTCGAGGATCACAAAACAAGGTGTGAATAACCATGTAAATATACTCGATACCCTTAATATTTACCCCTCAATCGATGTGTCGGTTAACCACACATGCTCCATCGATACTATGATAAACATTAAGTTACCCTTTGCCTACTTTGTTTAATCAAGCTAGTGTGTCGGTTAACCACACAGGCTCCACTAACCGACTTAAGCAAAGTGCAAAGTGTAATTTCATGGGTTAGCACCAAATTCACATTTTTCCTAAGTAACTAAGAGTTGGTATTAATAAGAGTTTAGTTACTTAGTATTTATTAATAATACTTTTTTATGAAGGGAGAATTATAGTCCTTGTCCTACCCGTTCGGCTAACGACCCTCCACCAATCAAGGAAGCGGTGGGTGAGAGTGGACACCCATTAAACTGCCATTTTATAGGTAGTAACCTTATACCCCCCCTTATAGATCGGCTTCGTGAATGAGGCCTACTAATGGTAATACGACTTGCTCTTATACATATATATAAATATTATTAACTTATAATATTATAAATTATAAGGGTTGAATTTTAACTTTTAAAATTCTAAGGGATTAACTTGGAATTAAATTATTCATGGGAAAACTTTACAAATTCCAAAACTTGGGGACAAGTTACAAAAACACATTTTATGAACTACCTCTAGATTAACTAGGATTGAAAACAACTAAAACACAACTTTTTTTTTTCCATTAATCTAAACTAACTCATAAATCAAGGAAACATGAACTTGTTGTAATCCATAACTTATGGAGTTAAATGCTTGTTTTATGATGAAACTTTTCATGTTCCATAACTTAAGAATAAATTATGGAATTTTTTTAAAACATTAACACCAATTTTTGTAACTCCATAAAAACTTTGAATCAAATTTTTTTAAAAACCTTTTCATATCCATAACTTATGGAGGTTTCAAAAATAAAAAAAATAAAAAAAAAAATAAAAAAAAAAACTCTTTAGATCAAACTTTTAAAATAATAAAATAATCATATCATTTTATCTTTTACTATATTTGACCTAATTCAACTCGTATAACAAATGATTCAAATTTTACAAATAATTAGTTTTTCACAAAAAAAAGTAATTATCTTAAAATTTGACAAACGTCATGTTTTTTTCCTTTTTTTTCAACTTTGAAAATAAAACATTTGCATCAATATAACAGAAAACAACTCATGACTCTGATACCACTATTGGGTTTTGAGCATTCTAACACTCCTAAGTGTACATGCAACCCTAAATACCTTGGATCTATGTTTTCTCTATTATACATACAAATATGAATATCCAAGGTATTATCCTAACTAGCATACCAAAACATTGATACTAGGGTAATAAAACAGATAGAATACATACCTTGTTGTTGTTGTTGCTTGACTCCATGAAGCTTGAGTGCCTAGTGCCCCAAGTGTGACACCTCAAATGGTTCACACAACACCATGAACACTTGGACTAACCTTGAGAATAAGGATACTTTGGTTCTCTCTAGTGAAATTGGCCTTGCCCTTTTTGTGTACACACACTAGTGCCAATTTCACCAACCAAGGACATCTTTATATAGTGTGAAGATTAGGGTTAAACCCTAATACCCATGACCTTTCATTTCATATGATCCATGGGTTAAACACTCCATGGACTATCCATTAAAGCTTAGCCCAACCTAAATGAACTTGGCTCATCACACACATATATCTAAGAGTCCATATTTAATTAGTTCCTTTTGATCACTTAATTATCTACAAATTAATTCTTGATCAATACTAATTAAATAATATGATTATATCTTAATATATTAGAACTTATAATATATTAATATAAATCACTAGTATCCTTTTTTCCTCATCTTGTCAATCCAATTGTCTCGATGCCATGCAACCCAAATGGACCATGCCAGATCGGGTCAAGTCTTACCAATTATAGTAATGGACTTAGAAATTAATCCAACACATGTTTCATGGATTATAATTATTATCTCCGTCTATCTGTTGTTTCCCGATTTTCGATTTATGATGACCGACTAATTAAACAAATCAAATCAGTCCAGGGTTGGCCAAGCACTTAGGTTTGTCATTACTAAATCATCGAGGGGCCCACATATATCGCTATTATCCCTCTAAGGGTAAAAGGAATGGATAAACTTCGACTCAAATGCTTGCTTGTACTTGCTCATCAAATCACACACAACAATATGTTTTATAACACCCAGTTACTGGTGCGTTTACATATGTCAATGTGCAACCGACTTGTAAATTACAACTCACATGTCTCCATTTCAAGAATATAATATATTATTGTCTCACAGTCACTCATGATAAAATCCATGAAGTGATTCAGATGAGCGTTGGTTGAATCCAATACTCGAATCTTATTCCAGGAGTACTCATGAATACTGTAGCAAACTTGTGCTATGTCTAAAACACCTAGACAAACTACAGACCCATTCATGACATTCTTGCCTCAATACCTACTTCCAAAGTATGATTGACTGTGGATGGTTTGAATAACCTTGTTATTCGGGAATTCAAAACATGCAAAGTGAAACACAAGAATAATACTAAAACTATATGGCCCTAAAACTTTTGAGTGTCATATTGATTACTCATTATTCATTGTATAATGTTTCGTATAATCAACTTAATACTTGAATTAAAACAATAGTTGTCCCATGCTCCAAGCATGCACGCTATGTTTATCTATGATCCTTATTTTGTGAAATAGATCAATTGACAACGTTTCAGTGATGTTCATTTCACAATTCCAAATCCTTACCGTAAATGTAAGAACATCAAATTTTTACCATTTACTATAATTTGTTAAATTCTAAACTTATATGCAATGACCCTCTTGTAATGACTATGCACAAAAGTCACCACTACAAGAAAAAAGTCCCTTTTACGAGACGCAAACCACACACTCATTGATTTATGTTACGCAAAAGAGAGTGACATTAAAAGAGTGTCATCTCTTCAAAAAATTTAAGGATTTACGTCATGCATTATTGTGCGCCCTTAAATTAGTGTCTCATGTAAAAAAACTTAAAAACACTTCAATCAATATCTCCCTTCGTTCTCTTATTCCCTTCTCTCTGCAAACCCTAATCACAAAACCATCTCTGCATTGTTCTAGAATTTTTTTCTTAAAAACTCGTGTTCATTCCTGAAGATCACAAAATGGAGACCAGCAACTAGGGCTTGTGTACGTGCTCCCAAAGACGAACGTCGCAGAGCTAGCATTTGGGGTTCTGTGACTCCTAATGCTTACAACCAGAGATATAATGTTCCTCATCCTCTCCTCTTCCCATCTACCCTACTTTCCGACCTTGGCTCACCTCTCTCTTTCTCTCTCTTCTATCACCCACCACAAATGGCTCTTTGAACACTAGTCAACTTGCAAACCCTATCGATCGAAAAAGGGGCAAAAAGGATAGAATAGAAAAAACCCTAATAATTCACCAGATGTGCTGTTTTTTCCCCAACTTTTTGTCGCTTTTCCATGAAGTCGTTGAAGCCCTATCTACTTCAGGCTTCGAATTCTGCAATTGCATTTGGGCAACTACTATACCGATTTGGAATTTGATGAGGCTGAAGATGTAATCTTTTCTGTTATTGGTCCACGGGGTGTATATCTCACTGGGTACTATGTTGGCCACAGCCGACAATCAATTGTGCAAGATGATGCGTATCCTTTGTTCATTGCATTTTTTCTTCACCCCTTATAGAAAGACGAGGTAATGCTTTTTTTCCTTTACTATGATGGCAAAGAGAATCATATGGAGAGGACATTGCAAATTCTGAGACATAGGAATCTGATCATTCTAGTGATGAGGATGAATATGAGGGCAGCTTCATCAATGATGATGAACCTGAAGCTCTTACACCTTCTCCTATCTCAAGTGACAGAGGTTTTATAAATTCATACATTTGTTACTTCAAGAAAATGATTCATGATGTTCTTTTTCATTCAGATGAATTTGATTTTCAATGAGCAGATGATGATGATGATGATGGAGAATATTTGGAGAAGAAGAAAAGAGATGTGAAAGGCGGGCGTAGAAGACTCAAAAAGAAGTGTCAGTTTTTTTGAATCCGATGATGAAATGGTGTTCGTTGAGATTGATGATAAAAACTCTTCTCCAGTTGCATCCATACGAAATATCAATAAATCAGAGATGCAGGAAAGAAAATCAAGAAAGAAACAACAGACAAAGAGACAAAAAAACAATGATGATGTGTTTGTGGATTCTTAGGTTCTCGATTCAAATGATGTTGTTAATGCACACTTTGTAAATGGCAAACCAGAAGGGTGAGCAGCTAACTAGTTTTCTCCAAAAAAAAGTTATCTTATTTATCTCTTAATAAAAATATTTTGCAAACAGGAAGGGGGCTGAAGTGGTGCCTGAAAGTAAATTAAAACCTAAAAAGAAAAAAACGGGGGTCCTCTAAAGAGAAAGAATTGCTTCAATTTGCTCAAGATGTAATTGTTGGGCTGAAATTAAATGTGGACATATTGAGGTTGGTAAGGAATTAGTTTCATGTTGCTCACATGTATTCGGTTTCAAACTCCCTCACATACCTTTAGGAACAAGCTTTAGTGCATACATTATACTCTGGGAATCATAGAGAGCGAAATTTTGTGTTTTATTGTATGAAACATGTCCAAACAGAGTGCATGATTGTAGGTAATTGAATATACTGGTGAAATTGTTATATCTTTGCCTTTAAAAAACAACCACACAAATCATGAGATATGGTAAAATCCTCACCTTTTCATTTCAAATCCTTGCATTCATTTGTGTATTTGTTAGAAGACTTAAACAATAAACATCTCAATTATTATATTGCAGGTAATTGAATATACTGGTGAAATTGTTAGACCTCTAATAGGTGACAGAAGAGAACACTTAATATACTACTCTTTGGTGGTAAGTACATTTATTATTTATTGTTAACATAAACATGTATTGTGATATGAATTTGCACTTTGCAATGCAGGATGCAGGGAGCATAAGTCTCATGGGTTTGAAAGAGGCTTCTTCTGGTAATGACAAATTTACCCTTGGTCTTACCATGTTTTGGAGTTGCAACTCCATGTGTAAATGTTGTGAAAGAAAGATTGAATAAGGAAGGTTACTAATTGTTCAGTGCTGCTATTGGGATTCAGGGCGTCCTTTTGATCTGAGAAGAGAATCTGATGTGGTGTCTCCTGATGCAACACTGCAGGTTATACTTTTTGAAAGCCCTGATAAGAACAGATGGGCCTGCTGTCTTAGTGAGCTTGTCAAATATGGCGCGGTGCTCTGTCCTCAGTCTGTTCAAGATGCAAAGTAATCAAAATTCTCTACCTTTTTTTCATTTCTTTAATTAAATTGTTTTATGGAAATTTTTCATAAAAGTTTTCAACCTTTAATTTAAAACCTTCTATATCATCATTAACGTCCATAAATTATTTAAAACCTTCTATATCACCATAGTTGGTAGGGATGATACAGTTACATTAACTTACATCTCAAGTTTATTAGATTAACTTTGTAATAATCTGTAGTTGCCATGCGGAATTGGATTCCAATTCCTGCCAAATCCCATGGAGGGTCATTATGAAGTTGTGATATATGAGGGTGCATAAACCTGTCCATGTCAGTTATAATCTCATCTTGGTCTAAATTTTCTTGTCATTTACTATTATATTCTTGCAGTTGAAAGCTTCAGACCTAGAAGATGATAAACTTCATGATGATATTAAATCTGCAGAAAAGCATACAACTCTTCATTCAAACCTATCAGAACATACAAGTGATTTTGATGGGGAATCTATGTTGTTCTTGCAGCGATTTTTTCGCACAAGAGTGAAACCTATAGTATCCACAGGCCCCTTGAAGCTTGATCTTGCTCTTGGAATTAGAGGACTACCAAAGGTAATTAGTATCTTCTTATATAATTAATCATTGTGAAACCTAGAATAATAACAACAAATGTTGAGGTTTATGGACAAGAGGTATCAGGCAAGACAAAACTTGCTTTGAATGTAATCAAGGAAGCTCAAAATCTTAGAGGTGTGTTCCAATGTTCTTTAATTCCACATATAAACAATGCCAACACTTCACTTCATAAGAAACTCAAACAACCTCACATTCACCAGTAGCAATGCAGTCAACCTTTTGAGGACACTTCCCCTTAACCTCATTTTGAGCATATTCAACCCTTTGCTTACAGGATCTGGTAATCATTCTAGAAGTTATCCGTTGCTCTGTTAAATCCTTCATGTTTTTCTTACGCTTCCTGGTTACTTGCCCACTAATTTGGGAGAAATAGTTAGATGAACTATAGCCAGAATTCCCACCTATCAAAAAAGCATCACAGAACATTGTGTTCCTTCCACTTGCTTCCACAGAAGCACTAACACAGTTTTTCCGTTCAGAAACTTCTAGCTTATCTGTAGCAGACCTATACAGAGTTTCGGCCTTTGATAATCCCATTCTGCCCAACAGTTCATCACCGGAAGTGCTATAGAAACGGCTTTGGAATAGATCACCAAGTTGCTGTTCAACCATAACCTCCAAAACCAATCTGCACTACAAGCAACAAATGAGACTGCAGCTATCAGCCAACATATGCTTGGCAATTTATAGTTCCCTTTCAGCTAAATCCCAAAGTTTTTGCTCACAATAAAGTTTTCCTAAAGAAATAAACACAAAATGATATTATTAATTGGATGCCTATTGATGCCAGTTTGCCACCATATACAACTCACAGGGACTAAATAGTTCATTCATATGCAAATGACAGACATGTTCTATCTCAAACACAGTTATAAGGTTGTTTAGCATTTAGGGTACAAGTAGCCAAAAAAATACTCATGTAGTACAAATACGATATATATATATATATATATATATATATATATATATATATATATATATATATATATACAAGGCACTTGTACGTGTCCTATCCATATGCTTTGTAAGTGACCTTACAGAGTGAATAACAAGCAAAATGTAGCTTTAACAGATATAAGAGAAAACAAAAGTATAAAAGTGCATACCTAAAGCACAAGAGAATCCAACTACAAAGATGGGAAAATATTGGAAAAAAGAGATGTCTTTTCCCCACAATAAAAGAGTTGTGGCATCCGATCCGTTTCCAACAATTTATTGAATGGTTCCGACCTTAATTACATTATATTACCCACACATGTAACAAATTTTTTAACCAAAAAAAAGTGTGTGTGAGCTTAATGTGTAACAAGAGTTTGAAAATTATACCTGAAGAGTGCTTTCAAGATAAACTTTAAGTACATTCCATGGAGTTAAATACAGTCCTCAAAATCACCTAAACCCTCATTACAAGGCCAAGCTGTTGTAGCCAGTGCATAATGCATGGGGAAAGTCTCAAGGCCATATATTTGTTTCTGAATGGTTTCTGTAGTGGCATCAACAATCTTAGAGGTGTTTCACATTTCATGCTGATTAGAAGTTATTTTTGGTAGGTTATTGTGCTTACTTGGATGTGGAGAATGCACTGGACCCACTGCTGCTCGAAACAGTTGGTGTAAATACCAAAAGTCTTCTCATCTCACAGCCAAATTCTACTGAAAATTTGCTGAGTATTGTTGACACTTTCACACAGAGTGGAGCAGTTGATGTGATTGTTATCGACAATGTAAGGAAAAATCTTTGCAAAAGACATGAATGCCCTCTTCTCTTCTTCATCAAACTCACCCCTACAAATCTTTTGTCCAATTTTGTCTTGGTTTTCTAATTCATTGACTTTATTTTTATAGGTTGCTGCACTCATCCCACAACGTGAAATTACAGGTGTAATAAGTGACAATATCATTGAGACACAATCATGAATAATGACACGAGCACTTCGCAAGATTCATTATTCTTTATGTCGTTTAGATACTCTTATTATATTTATAAATCAGGTTAGTATATTATATATAGTTATAAAATTAGTTTAAATAGTTTTAAATATGTCATAGCCAATTGTTACTCTTGTTTTCAGGTGAGATCAAATTTGAGATCACGGCAATAGGGACTTAAAGTAAATGAGGTGACATGTGGTGGAAACTCCTTGCCATTTTATTCAGCTGTACGAATGAGAATTGCTAGAAAAGGATTCTCAAGCCATAGGAAAAGGTTTAAAATAATAATAATTGTTTTATTATAATGATAATGATAATAATAAAAGGAAATTTGTCTATTTTCAGGTTACTGGTCTTGGTATATGTTTGAAGGTGGTAAAGAATAAGCTAGCACCTGCTATGAAAAAGGCAGAGCTGGAGATTGAGTTTGGAAGAGGCATATCTCGTGCATCTGAGGTGCTACAATATTTGGGGTGTATTAAAGAAGGAAATAGTTAGTTCATAGATGGAGAAGTTGTAAATGGTAAGATACAAGCTGAAACTTATTTGATTCAGAATACAATAATTTGTGATAAGTTGGTAATGACTCTACGAAGACACTTGTTTCGTATTGAACAAGATTCTGAATCATGATACAAATGCTTCAAAAAGATTGAGGAAAAAATAAGTTGCAATTTGTTTGACATGCATTGGATTAGGGTATTGTTTATTCTGGGAACATTTCAATCATTTAGTTATTGTTGGCAAACTACTAGTAAGATGTATTTATTGTATGTTAACTTTTAAGTAATATATTTTCCAAGTTTGTGTAGTTACTATTAGTCTTTGTTGATTTTTAACTAAAATATATTGCAAATAATTTAGAGTAGTTCAAGTGGTAATCCAGAGTGACTCTACTCATTATCTTGCATATGCTCTCACACCTTCTCATCCTTCAGGTGGATTTTTTTTTCAGCTGTGCATTTTGATTTAAGGGTTTATGTCACATTTGATATTTTACCAATTAAGTTTTTATGTAGGGAGTAGAAAAAGGGGAACTTTTCTCCTTTAAAATTACCCATGGTAAGTTTTTAAGTACTTTTAATCAATATTTTATGTCCATAAAATCAACATATTGACCACACTTGTTGTATCTGAATAAGGTTCTAGCCGAAGAAGCATATGAAGGACTTTCTATTTTTGATAAACTGAAATTAGCTCATTACTAAATAATCTTCAGTTTACTCAGTGCATATTATAACTTTATAAGTTGCTTGTATATGAGGATCTCGTCTTTTTGTAATATTTACATAATCCTAGGTAGATTCCTTAAAGAACAAGCAACATTTATATTTTCTGATGATCTAAAAGTAACAACTTCTCAATCAATAGCTACAATTTCAAACTTCAATGAACTTGGTGTCCCTATTGCCGATTTGGAGTTTCTTGACCTTGGCATTGGCGAACAAGAGGTAATTAAGCTAGCTTTGGCCAATTAATTTAATTTAAATACTTTGCATGACACTCATTGGTTTACTTTTATGATTTGAGCATCTAGACACTCCTGTAAATTCAAAAGGAAGATGGCACAGGCAAGGAGTATCCTTTGGAAGCTGTCCTTGAGGCCACCAAAAATAATTTGATTCAAGGTAGTACAAAACTCTTATTGGTAGATCATTTTGATTCCACTCTCGTACATACCATGTGTATTATTAATTAGTTGATATTGATATTGTACAACTGACATGATTATTATGTAGGATTACCGTGTTTATGCAGATTTTACGACACGTCATTGCGCATCATTTTTTTATAACATTTACTCCCTTTTGGAATAATTATTTGTATTTGACATATTAGTGAAATGAATTATGTTTGTTATTTATGGTATTTTATTTTGTATTATGAGATTTTTAATGTATTATTTAATTTGAAAATTAGCAAATCTATAAATATTTTTTTTTAAACATTTAAAATTATGATACACAAAAATGTGTGTCATCTTCATTTATGACATGACCTTTCTTGACAGGGGCTTTCTTGATACGCATTGCGTGTCATTAACATGTGCGTCGTAAGGTTATGACACACGAATGCGTGTCGTCTTCCTTTATGACAGGGCCTTCCTT
This sequence comes from Lactuca serriola, assembly GCF_051521515.1. Lineage (NCBI taxonomy): Eukaryota > Viridiplantae > Streptophyta > Magnoliopsida > Asterales > Asteraceae > Lactuca > Lactuca serriola. The sequence continues at coordinate 56,337,868 of NC_136411.1, read as the reverse complement.
GATACGCATTGTGTGTCGTAAACGCGCGTCGTAATTGCGCGTCGTAAATGAGCGTCGTAAATGCGCGTCGTCTATAGACGACGCGCAAAAGTGTATCGTCTTTCTTTATGACAGGGCCTTCCTTTACGCGCATTTGCGCGTCGTCTGAGCCTTTTACGACACGCAATGAGCGTCGTAAAAGGCTGTTTTTCTAGTAGTGCACAGAGACTTGGCAACAAACATTACAAAGTATTCCAATGGAGAGCAATTCCATGGAAATGAAGTCTCATATTCAAAGTACATTCCTTTGAACATCCTTCTTGCATTAACTTTCCTAATCCTACACAGATTTAAAGAATTACTTCCACTTATGGAAACACAGATTTGGCGAACCTTAGATTGTCCTTAACAGTGGTTAACCACCTTAGTCGTATCCGGTTCTAGTCCTTTTTCCCTCTTAATGCCCTAGGCATTTGGAAAATTTAGAACGGATGAATATCATAGCACATGTAATCAATCCTATACCCGAAGCATATTGGACACGATTCATTAAGACATGATACTTGACTAGTCTTTTGCTACAATATTTATATTTGCCATGTTCTCATAATTCGAATTACGAAGAGGGATGCCGTAATCATAATCCAATTTTGAGAACGCAGTTAACATTTCCATATAGATAATTTTCTTATGTTAAACCATTCCAACATAACATTCATATATATTTGACTAAATTTGATTAAAAACTCAACCTAAGCTTTTAGATTTTGAAATGAAGTATAATTTCCTCTCCCTTAATTATAGCAAAACAACTTTTCAAACCCTACAACTTTGCGATTTGAAACCTATTTTTTTTCTATAATTAACATTGCTAACTTGAAACACTTTCCATAATAATTATGCTCCCACTAGCATAATAATTATTATCTTACAAGCATAACACCTATGCTCCCACTAGCTTTGACATGTATTCAGAAATCAGTTGTACTTCTAGAAATCAATACTTATTGACTTCCTTTCCAAGGTTTAGATTTCTGATAGGAGATGCTTCGATAAGACTTTATCTAGGCTTCTCCAACTCAAACACCTTTCCTTAGATAGCTCACATGTGTGTCTAAACAATTTTAGAACTTACAACAACAAGTCTCAAATGTTTAGACCTTTGCCATTTCTCACAATTCAAACTATGAAGAGGGATGCCATAATCATAATCGAATTTGAGAATGCAAATATCACAATTGCTCTCTCCTTAAAATCTACTTAGAGAAAGCGTTTCCTCACATTCATTTTCATGAGTTAGAGAGAAACCTTATTACACTTAGATTTTATGGTGTATGTGTTCATATCCATGTGAATTTTTCATAACCATAATCACAAGACAAGGTTAGTGACAAATCCAAACCCATATGGACTGAACTTGTTTAATCTTAAATTCTTGTCAGTTGGCAGCACAAGGGCCTTCCATTGCTTCCAGGTTGTTATGCAAACAATTGAGAACTCGTAGAACTCACATGCATAGTCAACTTTAAATGTATTGGCCACAGAAACAAGAATATGTCAACACGATAGGTTACAAACCTCAAGTCGTGTGCTATTGTTTAATAATAGGTTTGCTCTTGATTAGTTCTTGAAACTTTCAAGATCTTTAAAACTCCTGCTTACCTCTTGACATATAAGACTCTCTTGTCAAGAACCATTCCTTGACAAAAAAATATTCAAGAGTTAGTGTGGATTCTAATCAAGACTAACACTTCACATAATTGGACTTAGTTGGTCTTTGTTTTTTCCAAAACATAACAACTTACCAATTTCTAATGTATAAGAGTAGAAAACATTTTACTTTACATTTTATAAGTGTTATAAACCTTTCTTAAGATTATGTGTCACAACTAGCATTTTAGCTAGGAAATTCTATTCTTGTGTAACCATTCAACTATTGTAAAACATATACTCTAAGTAAATCTCACTCAATGCTCATTTAGATTCACCATTCATGTCCATCAAAGAGTCTGAAGCCCTAAGAATCATGGCTTAAGTCCATATTGGACTAGGATTTCCTTATTGGGCCTAATGTACCATTAAGCATCCAATTCAACCATGTTGGGCTTGGAAACCCTATTTGGATTCTAATTGGACCCATTTCCATAAAACTTAGCATTTTGGGTCCAAAATAAATTAGTTTACCCTTAATGGGCCTTAGTGGGCCATTAATGAATTATTTTGCCCTAATGGGCCATAAACTCCTTTTTTCTTTCAAAATGGGCCGTGAGCTATCTAATGAGCCCATTGGGCCGAAAAGTAATCATTGGGCATCATGATTTTGAGTAAAGGTAAGTCAAGGCCCAAACGACTCCACCCTTTCTCCTAGCCCAAAAACCCACGGCCCAACACCATATATAAAAAATGAAAAATGAAATGGAAGGGGGGAGTTGACTTTGGAGGTGCCACCTCCATATTACTCACCATGTAAAAAGGCAAGCTATCTCATATTTTCATGCAAAGTCACCTCATCCTTCTATCCCCTCTCTTCTTCTACTCGTGGCCGAAGGTAACCACACACACACACATACACTACATGAAACTCTCTTAAACACTCTCAAAGACTCTTCTCCTTTCTCCAAGATCTCGAAAATTAGCTATAGCTCTAAGGATCTTCATCAAGTCATTCCAATCTTTGGTAATTTTTTGTCAAACACAAGTATCTTCTTCCATATTAATATGAAAAACTCCTTCTTACATAGTTTTATTCCATGATCACACCTTAGAAGCTTCATAAGCTCGAGATCCACTTCAAGGTGTTGCAAGGACCAAAAATCCTTTCCATTCTCTCTTCAAAACCGAAACATCAAGCAAAGGTGAGTTCATACCCCCTTGTTTTTGGTTTTTACATGATTTTTTTGGGGAGAATGCAAGTAAAATGTGTAGATCCATGTGTAATATGCATGTCTTGCGTGATTTCTTATTCTATGTTGTAAAAATATGTTAGATCTTGGCAAATCACGACTTCTTAAGTAACATAGAGTTAATATCCATGAACTAAGACACCTTATACATCAAACTATCAAGTTAAAAAGTGTTATATGTTTAAGATACAAAAATTTAAGGCAAAAACTTGGTTAAGGGTCAGAATTTGTCAAGAAAACAAAAGATAAGGGTAAAAAGCGATATTTATTTTTTATAGGGACCAAACAGGTCCTACATGTATAAAATGGGATTTTTATGATAAACATACCTTAAAAAGGGCCAAAAGTGGAAATTTGAGCTTAATGGGCCAAACTTTTGGGCATCACGGTTTTGGGCCCAAACTTGTGAAAAAAATGAAGTTTTTGGGATTAAAAATGTTATTTGAGTAAAATTTGGGTTATAAATGTAAATAAACCAAATTTAGGGGTAAAAATAACATTTATTTTCAAATTGAACAAAAAATGTAACTTTTACCAAAATAGTGTAAATTTTTACAAACAAAGGGCTGAAAATGCCCTTTTCTGCAAAACTATGTCTTAAATGTCAAAATATATATTTTTGGACTAAAGCTGTGATTTTCTAAACATTTGGGACAAAATTTCGAATTTTTACAAATTATGGACTAAAGTGTCGTTTTTAGAAAACTTTGGGCCTTAATTGAAAATTTGAGGCTTTTGACCAAAAATGTTGTTTTATGAAAAAGGAGACTTTTTATAAAATGTTTGGTAAACCACGAGCTAAAATAAACAACGAAACAATACAAATGGACGAAATACATTGTTTTGAATTTTATTGGGCCTAATATTCATCTTACGTGGCCAATGGGCCTTAAGGGCCCATTCAGGTGTATATTGAGCTCAATATCTTCCATGACATGCTTATTAGGCCTTGCGACCCATTTACATGTTAATTTGGGCCTAATTTATGGGTCACATGTTTATTGGGCCTTTGCGGTCCATTTACATGACTATTGGGCCCAAAATACCCACTTACATGTTTTTGGGCCTTTGTGACCCATTTACATGCTAATTGGGCTTGGACTGAGATTCACATGATTAGTAAATCGTAACTAAACTTTCACATAACTATTTAACTTTGTATACTTATAAATGTACCTTGGATGGATAACGCATAACATACACGTAAACATTAAACATAGTACGAAAGGTTGAGAATCTAGTGAGACGTGTCAGTTGGCACCTTGAGTGTACAGTCAAAGCTTGTAGTTATAATTAGAGTCTCCTGGAAGGAGAGTGAGAGTTTGTGTATAGATCTATACGGGGTGACCCCCCACGCCTTAGTTGTTTGCTACAGCTAGACTAGGCCAGTCTAGGGTGACAAAACCTTGAGCAAATACTGGCATTTGGAAAAATGTCAAGACAGGAAACCTAGTCATTATCATGTATGATTATAATGGCTCATATAGAGATTCAATACCAAATTTAACATTTCGGAGATTAACCCTTCGGTTGTGTCATTACAAAATAACTTATTTAACGATACAAGAACCTCGAAATTATTATAAATCAGAAAATATCGGATTTTCTGGGGAAATATTCATATACAATTATCACTTCCTTACAATATATGAAATCTAAACTACATCCATATATATATCACAACTATGAAATTCACACATGCATTTATACATGATTTTCACATCATTTTAAGACCATTTACAGAAACTATAGGACTTTCTGGGTTTTTACGAAAGATACAAGGACTTTTACTCAAACTTACTTATGAACTCATCAACATTATATATGTTGACCATTTTCAAAATAACTTGTATTCTCAGGTAATCGTTAAGCTGGAAGATTTGCAAGTATGTATGGTTTTGTTTTATGTAACATCACTTATCGTACTTTTAATTATTTGAACTTATTTATTTTTGACAATGTACTTGATGTGAGCAATGATGGTTGTTATACGTAATGTTGGTGATGAATGTGTTATGCTTCATGTATATTCATTGTGATGATTATTCAATTGTTTGTCACACGAGCCCCCGGACGTTCCCGTCGTTTGGTTCGGGGTGTGACATTATGTCGCTCGAGGCTCGATCTTGGAGTGTTACTCTAAGACTCGATTTTGGAACGAAGTATGAGTCACCTTTTTGATTTAACCATTTCAACAATTCACGATTCCTCTTCTTATCCATACAAGTGCAATAAGATATCCTTAGAGGATCCATAATGATATGGTTTTCCATAATCATTAAGATGATCATAAAACACGATACTAAAGCACTCTCCCATCTTTTCAGATTGGAGAAACTATCTTTGTGCCTAATTTGATTCTTCTCATTCGTTCTGACATACATTGAAACTTTTCTAATGTTTCAGAATTATACTTAAACTTGTAAGCATAACCATATTTACTTACTTTCAGTAAATCATGACGAATAGTCTTATCGATCTTTGTGGTGGACCTCGACCAGTACACAACCAAGTGTACCCAATCTCCTAGTCCTTCACTTAAACCACATATTCATGTGAACAAGGAATTAGTCTTAATTTCCCAAAGACAAAGGTTCTCATTCATCACACACTACAAGTTGCATGATTCCAAGTTTCTATCCAACTGAAACATGGGTGATGAGAATCTTTCCTTATTTGGAAAATTCTCGACACTACCACAAACGAAAGAATCAAATCCATTTTTCAATATTGCTATCAATGGAAACATATAAGCAACAATTTTCACAAATTCCATTGTAAAGAGATATAATAAAATATAAACAAAATTTTATTTATTTATAAAATGCGGAAAAACTTTTCCTTACAATGAAAATACAAATGAAAACTATGTGACTACATATTTCTAAGCAATCTATCATAACTCTTAAGTTGCAGCTCAAAAATCCGATCATCGAACCATGCAATTGAAATCCATCTTCGCGACCAGATTCAACATACTCTTCATTTAAGCTTCCTTCCTTTTGTATGATCCTACAAAACATCAAAATGCAACCTTGTCACATCATGTATTAAGAATCAAAAATTAGGAACTTAATAGAGTTAGACAGTAGATTTACCTGAAGTAGAGTCAAACTTTTTGATTATATCTTCTCTCAGATCTTTCAGGTAGTCAGGGAAGCTTCGCTTCCAATGTCCCTTCAAATGACAGTAGAAACAAATTGCTTCTTTTGCATTGGTACATGAGACAATCACATACTTAGCCTTTCTCTTTACCATTTGGTCAACCGGGTTGACTGTGGCCGATCCCTTTCCATTGGAAAGAGAAATCTTTTCTGGACTTCCAATGTTACCATTGTCAATGCCCATGGAAGTTTGAGAAGTAGATCTTTCAATCAATTTTGCTTTTCCAGTACGCCAAATCATTTTTGATTTAGCAGCAACAAGCAAATAGGTAAGATCAATAAGGGTCATGTTGTGGTCTGTCACATAGTAGTCCTTAATGAACTCACTATATGACTCGGGAAGTGATTGAAGAACCCAGTCAACAACCAACTTCCTCGAGATAACGACACCCAATACTCTTAGCCTATCAACATGTGACTTCATCTCCAAGACATGAGTACACAAAGGTCTTCCATCTTGATGTTTCATTGCAAGTAGGGCTTGAGTGACCTTGAACTTTTCAAGTCTTCGAGTTTGTGGGTTAGGGATAATAATTGGAGGAGGTGGAGGAAGTGAAGTTCCACTACAACACGATGAAGGGATTAATCTTTCACCTTGATCACCCTGTGGAAAATCATCTTTATAAAGAAAGCTCTCTCCAAAAGATTCGAGAAGACCATAGTTGTCTGAAATAGACATCTATAATGGGAGATATTCAAGTTAGTTGATTTAAGTCCTTAATATAACATCCAAATGAAATATTAAGTCTAGGACCCAACACAATGTTTTACAATTCGGAAGAGGGATACCTTAATCCAATTGCAAAATATTTGAAGGTAGGTAAATGACGATTTACCAATTTCCACCATGAAAAACGAAATTGATTATTAAGATTTAAATGGTTGAAATTCCTAGATCCTTTGAGATTCATTGAAGTTTTCAATGGCACGTTTAAATCTCGATTGTGCCCTTCAAGTTTGTGACTGGAATGCCGAGGATCACAAACAAGGTGTGAATAACCATGCAAATTAGCCTGGTACACCCAAAGTTACAACCACCTAATCAATGTGCCGGTTAACCACACACGCTCCATTGATCTATGATTAACATCAAGCTACCCTTTGCCATACACTGTCAGTCCCAAATTGTTGTGTCGGCTAACAACACACACTCCACTAACGACTTAACAAGGTACAAAGTGCAATTTCATGGAATAGCACCATTTTCACATTTTCCTAAAGTAACTAAGATTGGGAATTTAATAAAAGCTTAGTTGTTTTATAATTATCATTATACTTATAATGAAAATTAATGTCCTATCATACCCATTCGGCTAACGACCCTCCACCAGTCAAAGAAGTGGTGGGTGAGAGTGGACACCCATTATACTGTTATTTTATAGGCAGTAACCTTATACTGCTTATAGATCGGCTTCGTGAATGAGGCTTACTAACGGTAAGGCTGGCTTATTCTTATATATATATATATATATATATATATATATATATATATATATATATATAATTACTAATTAATAATATAATAGTATAAGGGGTTGAATTTTAACTTTTAAAATTCTAGGGTTTAATTTGGAATTAAAGTACTCATGATTGAAACTTTACAAATTCCAAAACTTAAGGGAAAGTATTGAAACTTGTCAAAACTTTTGGTTTCCATAACTTATGAGTTTAATATGGTTTTTTATGAAAAACTTTTCAAGTTCCATAACTTGAGGACAAGTTATGGAAGACTTCAAAACCATTTAAAATGACTCTTAAAAATGAGACCTTTCATTTTCCATAACCTATGAGTTTTAGTGACCTTTTAAAAGTAGAACTTTTCATTTTCCATAACTTGAGGACAAGTTATGGATTTCATTAAAATCATTTAGATCATTATTTTAATTAACACAATAATCAAATAATACATACATGATCTAGTTAAACTCATAAGTCAAGATAATTCATATAAACGAGTTGCAAGAAATTCGCCAATCATATAAAATAATACAAATCTTGAAACTACAACAATTATCTTTTATTTGGATGAGGATAATCAATACCATAGCAACAAAATCAAATTTTATGAACAAAAACTTTTTGTGGTAATGATCCTAATCCAAAACATGCCAAAAAACTGAATATTTTGCCCATTGAACAGTCACCACCTCGTGGTAATTGTTACCACCTCGTGGTGATCAGGCAGATTCCAAAAAAAAGGATTTTTCTTGCTTTAAAAAACAATAAGCATCAAGTATAATAGAAAACAACCCTAGTCTCTGATACCACTGAAGGGTTTTAGTATACTACAACATCCTATGATGCACATACAACCCTAAATGCTTTGGATCTATGTTTTCTCTAATTATACATGCAATATTGTTTCCAAAGAATTAAGCCTAAAACTAGCATGCAATTGACATAAACAACATAAAATACTAGTTAGGAGTTTACCTCTTTATGTAGCTTGTAGAACTTGTTGTATTTGGCCTTTAAGAACTTAGTGCCCCAAATGTTGCACCTCAAACGGTTCACAACACACCTAGGACAAAGGAGAACCTGAGAGAGGAAATACTAGCACCCAAAATCGGCTATATGATCTCCAAGATCACTTGTGCAAAACTTGTGCAACTTTGTCCAACCATTTTAGGCTAATGGGTTACATATTTATAATGTAGGAATCCAAGAGTCGTGTGTAACCCTAATTCCTACACTTGGGCTTGTAATGGATTAACGCCTTATGGAACACACATAAGCTTAGCCCACCACTAATAATCCACCATGGATTATTAGCCCAACTTATATGTATCATTGATTTACACAATCAACCCATGTATATTTAATTAGTCTCTTTTGATCCCCGAATTAATTCTAAATTAATTTTTGATCAATACTAATTAAATCCTATGATTTCATATTAATATATTAGAAATTATAATATATTAATAAATCATGAATAACCTCTTACTAAAGTATCCATCCTATCAAATTGTCCTGGTGATATGCAACCCGAATTGACCATGCTACTCTCGGGTCAAGTACATATCAATTATAGTTATGGGCTTAGACACCTAATCCAACAACCTGTCGGTCTAGCTGTAGCTAGCAGCTTAGGTGCGAGATTGTCAGTCCCGTATAGATCTATACATAACTATCACGCTCTCTTATAAGGGATTCTTGTTATAATACAGGACTTTTATAGGTACTTTGGTAGGTATGTGAAGACTATGACTCACAAAATTATATCAACAGGTTTACATATATTGTAATGAAAACCCTTTTTTAAGTGGAAATATTACCTTTCCATAGTGATACATAGTGTAAAATAATTATACCTTTAAATAATTATTTGTTCGCCCCAAAATGGTGAAATGGTGTTAGTGACCCATAAACTACACCCAATATAGTTTATCATAAATGTTTTATTGTGTCCATATATATATATATATATATATATATATATATATATATATATATATATATATATATATATATATATATATATATATATATAAATAAGTTAACATGTTTAGATGTTTTAAAAGATTATATTGTATAATTTACATCTAGCACATGTATAAGAACATTTAGTATGATAAAGCCAATTTTCTAGTTTTTGGCCCTTTTTAACGACATTTACCGGTAACTAGTAAAATATAACTGTGTAAAACTTATTTTTACCTTTTTGTGGAGATCAAGTCAAACTAACCTTATATGTTTAAAAAAAAAAACAGATTTTAGGTCAAATCTCAAAAAAATAGTACCATAACCTAGTCATGGCTATTTTTTCTAGAAAAACCATATTTTGTTCATAAAACCCTATTATTCATAGTTTTATTGGTTATAACTTATTCTTAAGAAACATATAGCATGTTTAAGTTTGTTTTTCTTAGTTTGTATTTCAAACTAACATACCACATATAAATGTTCAAGTAACTTGTAATTAACTCATTTCAAACAAATAATACTTTATATACAACATGGAGATAAATCATGCATAATAATTTGTGTTAGTATACCATTTTACTTGTTCCCCCCCCCCCCCTAAAAAATGAAAATCTCGAAAATATGGGGTATGAACTTAAAGATTTAGTATGCCCAATAGTCATTATAGAATGATATTGCTAATAATATATGATCATATATGGTCACACCATATAACAAGTTACCGTCAAGTGATTATTTATTAGTATAATTTGATTATTAATAAATATATCAACGCTTGTATTTAATTAGAAAATTATTATTTCATGGAAATAATATTTTACTAATTGGGAATTTATTATTTGTGGAAATAATATTTATTGGAGAAATAACAACTGATGAAATATATCATAAAGTAAGATTATTTATAAGTTGTATTTATATATTAATAAACTAGTTAGAGTTTATTTATATAAAAGGTAGTTTTATACAAAAAAATATATTCATACATATATGACTAGTTATATGTTATATAAATATTAGAAACATTTTATATAAATGATAGGCTTTTATATAAAGTTGGTATATTTATATAAACACTCAACTAGCCATGAATAAAGAAATTAGCCATCACCTTTTGTCTCCTTCACCTTATGGCCGATTTGACTTATGATATAGGCTATATTTGTTTTTCATTTTTTTAATATAAGCCCCATGATTATCTAATCTCGAAAATTGAAGAGGATACAAAAGCAAGGCACACCTTTTACTTTGTTTAAAATATGTCTCATGCCTTGGAAGAGTGTTGTCCCATCCTTTCACTTTTGTGTCCCCTCCCTTTGATTTTTGGCCTCTATATAAGGGAGGTCATGGAAGGTTAGATGGTATGCTTTAAAGCCTTCATTCTTCTTCTTCTTCTTGGCTAGCAAAACCATGAGCATGGTGCTCATATAGGGTTGCCAAATTTCGAGATATAAGCCCTCTTCTTCTCCTCCATTCTATTGCATTTTGATGTTAGAAAAAGTCCCTTTGTTGCTTCACCTTTGATCATATATTTGGTATATATTTCAAAGGCTTATGAACAACAAATTACAAGTGAATACTAGCATGTTTTGATGGTTCTACTCTTGCTAGGTGGATACTTGTAGAGAACTCTTGCTTTAGAGTTTCATGTCACACTTCATCAACTTCCAACCACCCATGCGGATCAAAGTCTTCAAAGGTTGTTATGCTTTCCCTTCTATGGTTGTTTTAATCTTCCTAACTCTTGCAAAATGATCCTTGGTGGGTAAAATAGTTTTAGTTTTATTCAACATTTTTAAAGCTTCTGTTGTCAATTTTATCTGTTGTGAAACCGGATTTTTGAATAAAAAGCCCAACATGAACTCACCTTGAGTGGATTTCTTAGTGGATAAAGAGATGAAGATGAAGATCCTCAAGCTTAGAACACTTGAAGATGGTATTATCCTATGGATTTTATCACATGTTAATATGTGTAAATGTAACAAAACTAACATGTATGTGTGTAAAATCACTAGATTAACAAGGAAATGCTTACCAAAAATCTAAGGACCAAATTGAAGGAATTAATCTTTGGAGGATTTGAGCTTGTTCTTGAAAGAAAAATGAAGAATGATGAAGATGTGGGGGGTTTGGAGGTCTCTCGGCCGTAACTTCTTATGGGGGGAGGAGAGGGTGGGTGGGGAGGGGGTGAGGTGTTGCATGGATGTATGTTATGTAAAACTTAGATACATGTTGGGTAAGGATGGTGTTTGGAAAATGGTGACATCTAGGTCTAATGATGGGCTTTTACCAACACAAAAAGTCAACTATTTATATTATATAAAGATGCTGGCATTTTTTTATAAAAAGAGTGTTAATTATTATAAAAGTGTGGTATAATGGTGTATAATTACTTAATATGAGTCATAAAATTTCAAATTATTATAAAAACCTCAATATCCTATACGATATTAGCACATTGTTTTATAAATATTATTTTTACCAAAATAATATATACCTAAATTATCGAATTTCACTGTAAATCCCCAAATAAGCTTCTTATTCAATATTTGGTAAAAAGAGTGGTACTTTTTATTAATACTCGTAAGTTATACATTAGGAACATTAGGAAACATAACGTTTATCCTAAATTCCTAATACTAGTTGAGTTGACTTGGTTGACTTGCTGACTTTGATCCAAAATGGACATTTGTCACATCATCCCCCCTTTAGAAGGAATTTCGTCCATAAATTTGCACATTGAGTAGGTTCTCATGAACTAGGGAAAAGATGTGGGTATTTCTGTTTCATTTGGTGCTCTCGTTCCCAAGTGAATTCAGGCCCTCGCTTGGCGTTCCATAGGACCTTCACTATGGGTATGCAGCTTTGTTTCGTTCTTTTAACCTCCCTGTCCATGATTTCCACAGGTTCCTTGACGAAGTGGAGACTCTCATTTACTTCAATTTCATCAAGCGGAATGATGAGAGTCTCATCAGACATACTTTTCTTCAAGTTGGACACATGGAAGGTGGGGTGTACGTTACTTAGTTCGTGTGGTAGTCGAAGTTTGTAAGCTACCGGGTTGATCCTGGCAAGGATTTTGAATGGACCGATATACCTTGGATTCAGTTTTCCAAGTTTTCCAAAATGTATCATTCCCTTCCAGGGTGAGACCTTCAGCAACACGCGGTCACCCACCTGGAATTCCAAGGGTTTGCGTCGTTTATCCGCATAACTCTTTTGTCGATCTCGGGATGCCTTTAGTCGTTCACGGATTTGAACAATCTTCTCTGTAGTTTCCCATATGATCTCAGGGCCTGTGAGTTTGCTCTTAGGCACTTGTCCCCTTGCTAGCTGCATGTCACCCACCTCGGCCCAATACAGAGGTGATCTGCACTTACGCCCATAGAGAGCTTCGAACGGAGCAACCTTAACGCTAGCGTGATAATTGTTATTGTATGAGAATTCGATGAGCGGTAAATAGGTATCCCAGGCTTTACCGAAGTCTATCACACAAGCTCTCAACATGTCTTCCATCATCTGCATGGTTCTCTCGCTTTGTTTGTCGGTTTGAGGGTGATAAGGTGTACTCATGTCGAGTCTGATTCCCAAGGACTTTTATAGTGATTGCCAAAACCGTGAGGTAAATCTGTTATCTTTTTCAGAGATAATGGATATTAGCACACCATGTAATCATACGATCACCTTGATGTACGTCCTTGTTAGTTTCTACATTTCGTCTCTCTCCTTTATCGGCAGGAAATGCGCGGATTTGGTTAATCTATCAACGATCACCCAAATGGTGTTAAGTCCACCCGTCGTCTTGGGTAACTTGGTTATGAAGTCCATGGTTATCTGCTCCCACTTCCACTTGGTTATATCTGGTTGTTGTAACAAACCCGAGGGCTTTTGGTATTCTACCCTGACCTTGGCGCAAGTCAGGCACTTGCCCACATAGGTAGTGACTTTTACTGATGATTACAGTATATATATATATATATATATATATATATATATATATATATATATATATATATATTTACTTAATCAAGCATAAGTCATAAACCTTTGAAAAGTTCAAAGAGTTTAATCAGGAAGTTGAGAATCAATTGGGCAAGAACATCAAGATGCTCCGATCCGATCGGGGAGGAGAGTATCTTAGCATTGAGTTCCTTGACTGTCTTAAGGAATGTGGGATTGTCTCACAATTGACACCTCCCAGGACACCACAATTGAATCGTGTGGCTGAGAGGCGCAATCGAACCTTGTTGGATATGGTTCGTTCCATGATGAGTCAAGCTTCGTTACCAATCTCTTTATGGGGATATACTTTAGAGATTGCCGCCCATATCCTTAATCTAGTACCTACTAAAAAGGTTGCCAAAACACCTCACGAGATGTAGACTGGGAAAGTACCCAATTTGGACCACATCAAGATTTTGGGTTGTGAAGCTTTTGTGAGGCGTAAAACTCATGACAAGCTTGAACCCCAAAGTGAGAGGTGTATTTTCATCGGCTACCCACAGAGATCCTTTGGTTACCTCTTCTACAGACCCAGTGATAATGTGGTCTTTGTAGCAAGAAGAGGAGTCTTTCGTGAGAGAGAATTTATAAGCCAAGGGGACAGTGGGAGGCAAATTGACCTTGAAGAGCTTCAAGAGTCAAGTGGTGAAGGAACCTCAAATGTTGTCAGCCAACCTGAGGAGGAAACTCCTGTTGAGCCGATAAATGAGTCTGTACCTCGAGGACGTTCCACTAGGGTGAGGAACGCACCTGAATTTTATTATTGTTATCACATCACCACTGAAGGTGATACATTTATCATTGATAGTACATTGATAGATTTGGATGAACCTAATAATTATAAGGAAGCCATGGCAGGCCCTGAGTCTGCGAAATGGAAGGAGGCTATGGACAGCGAGATTCAGTCCATGTATGACAATCAAGTTTGGAACTTGATTGACAATGTACCAGGTCGTAAGACAGTTGGGTGGAAATGGATCTTCAAGAAGAAGACTGATATGGATGGGAAAGTACACACTTATAAATCGCGACTGGTTGCGAAGGGCTTTACTCAAACTCTGGGAGTTGACTATGATGAGACCTTCTCACCAGTAGCTACGATTAAGTCTATTAGAGTGTTGTTAGCCATAGCTGCATTTCATGATTATGAAATATGGCAAATGGATGTCAAAACCACTTTCCTTAATGAGAAGTTGGTTGCGGATGTTTACATGGCTCGGCCAGAGGGTTTTGTCGATCCAAAATACCCTAATAGAGTATGTAAGCTTGAGAAATCCATTTATGGATTGAAACAAGCATCTCGTAGATGGAATCTTTGCTTTGATGAGTCAAAAAGTTTGGGTTTTCTAGGAGTGAGGATGAGTCTTGTGTGTATGTCAGGGCTAGTGGGAGCATAGTTAGCTTCTTGGTGTTGTATGTGGATGACATACTTCTCATAGGAAACGACGTCCCAACTTTACAGGAGGTTAAGTCCTGGTTTGGGAAGTGTTTCACTATGAAGGACCTTGGGGAAGCTGCCTATATCCTAGGGATAAGGATATTGAGAGATAGGAGTAAGAGACTAATTGGACTTAGTCAGAGTACTTATGTGGATAAGGTACTGAAGAGGTTCAGTATGCAAGATTCCAAGAAAGGAGAATTACCAATACAGAGTAATGCCAAGCTAAGTAAGACTTAGAGTCCGAGTACAGAGGATGAGATAGCTGAGATGAGTCAGATACCATATGCTTCCGTTGTGGGCTCGATCATGTATGCTATGAATTGTACTCACCCTAATGTGGCCTTTGCTTTGATCACGGTCAGTAGATATCAAGGGAACCCTGGCAAGGCACACTGGACAGCGGTAAAGAACATTCTCAAGTATCTACGGAGGACTAAGGACTGGATCCTTACCCTCGGGGGTAGTGATGACTTGAGATTGGAAGGATATAGTGATGCTAGCTTTCAGACTGATAGGGATAATTTCCGCTCTCAGTCAGGCTGGGTCTTTATCCTAAATGAAGGAGCAATTACTTGGAAAAATTCCAGGCAAGAGACAGTAGCTTATTCAACTTGTGAATCAGAGTACATAGCGGCAAGAGAGGAAGTAAAAGAGGCGATATGGCTAAAGAACTTTATTGGAGACCTTGGAGTTGTACCAGCTTTAAAGGAGCCAATGGAAATTTTCTATGACAGTGAAAGTGCGGTTGCTTTGGCTAAAGTACCAAGAGATCACGGGAGATCTAGGCACATTGACAGAAAATACCATTTCATCAGACATAGAATAGAAGAAGGACTCCTCATGGAAAAGAGGGTATCATCAGATGAGAACCCGACAGATCCTCTAACGAAGGGACTGAGTAGGGTTAAGCATTTACAGCATGCGAGGCGCATTGGGCTGAAGGATGATATTAGTTTCAATAATTAGATTCCTGAAATTTGTAAAATGTAATTGACATTTGATGATAAATAAAAGTTGTTATTTATTTATGAGTAAGATGTTACTATCTTGTGTTGATTATTTACTATGTTTCAATTTTGCATGTTTTTACTTCCAGAATAACTATGTTATTATTCAAACCATCCACAGTCAGTCAAACTTTAGAAGTAAGTATTGATTTAAGATTGTCATGAATTTGGCTTGTATGATTTGTCTAAAGTGCTTTGGACAATGCAATGGTTGCTACAACATTCATGAGTACTCATAAGGGTTGAGTATTGGATCCGACCCATGCTCACTTGCATCACTTCATGGAATTTATCTTGAGTGATCGTGAGACGGTAATATTATATGAATCTTCAAACCTAGAGATATGAGTTCTTCACTATGAGTTAGTTATTCATTGATTGTACGAAAACGCATTGGTAACTCGATGTTATAAAACGTGCCTTTGTGAATAATTCAACAAGTAGTTAGTGAAAGCATATCAATTGAAGTTTATCTGTTCCTTCTAGAAATAGAAGCGATATCTGGGCCCCTCGATGATTTGGTTTTGACCTATGTATCGGGCCTGGTCAGAACCTAATTGATGTGTTCAATTTAGTTCTATGTCTAAAGAAATCAGAGACCGAGAAACAAATGTTGGACAATAAGTAAGACCATGTTCCATGTGTTTGTCCGGCTGATATCATGAGAATAGAGGATTATATGATCACTTATCTTAAATGGCGTATCATCATCATCTCAGTTCCGAGAGACTTCGAAAGAGCTACGATTGCTAGTCGGATTTTGAAGTCATATTTGCAAATATAGTTATTAGACTTATCCAAGTGGGAGACTGTTGGATATAGTGTCTAAGTCCATAACTTTATTTGGTATGTACTTGACCCGACCCGGCATGGTCCATTTGGGTTGCATGGCATTGCAATACTTGGATAGACTAGATGAGAGAATAAGGCACTTATGATTATTAATATATTATAAGTTCTAATATATTAATAATAGTTTTATTTAATTAGTATTGATCAAGTATTAATCTAGTATTAATTTGGTGATCATAGTGAGACTAATTAAATATATAAGGTTGATTATGACAATCATCAATTGTTTTATGGTGGATTAATTATCCATGGTTTATGGGTTTGGTTATAACCATATGGAGCTCCATGGATAGTCCATGGGAGTTACAAACCCATGGGTTATGAGAAATGAAGAGTCATGACAATTAAGAGTATTCATGTGAAAACCCTAATTGTGACAACACTATAAAAGGAACCCTTTGGCTAGCAAATCGGACCTAGAGTGTTTCTAGAGAGGGCATAACCGATTTTCAAGTGTAAGAAGTATTCTCTCAAGTTATTCCAAGTTTTGTGGTGTTGTGTGAAGCATTTGAGGCACAACAATTGGGGTGCTAGGCTCACAAAGTCTTGAAGGAATCCAAGCAACAACAAGGTATGTATTTCTACTAGTTTTTATGTTTTATGTAATCCCCATGCCATGCTAATTAGGAAATAACCTTGAAAAAGAAATTTGAATGTATATAGAGAAAACATAGATTTAGGGTTATTAGGGTTGCATGTACACTTAGGAAGTGTTAGAATGCTCAAACCCATCAGAAGGTGCTATGGATCTGGCTCAACTCCTCAGGTAGCTCCAGCTGATATGCTACCTTTCCTACCCTGGCAATCACCCTGAAAGGTCCAATATATTGAGGCCCCAACTTGCCCTGCTTCCTAAACCTGATCACTCCTTTCCATGGGGATACTTTCAGAAGTACAAAGTCTCCAACCTGTAACTCAAGCTCGGATCGCCGTCTGTCCGCATAACTCTTTTGACGACTCTGAGTCGTTTACAACCTCTGTGTTACCTGTTGAATCTGTTCGGTCATCTTCAACACTATCGCAGTGCCACCCATAATTCTCTGTCCCTCCTCTCCCTAGCAGATGGGAGTACGACACCTCCTCCCATAAAGAAGCTCAAAGGGAGGCACATCGATGCTTGAGTGATGGCTGTTATTATAGGAAAACTTAGCCATGGGTAGGTATGAGTCCCAACTCCCACCGAAGTCCATAATGCATGCCCATAGCATGTCCTCGATCGTCTGAATCGTCCGCTCGCTCTATCCGTCTGTCTGTGGGTGGTAGGCGGTACTAAAATGCAATCGCGTTCCCAACTCCTTATGGAACTTTTTCTAGAATATGGAAGTAAAACGCACGTCCCGATCTTACACTATGGACGTCGGCACCCGATGTCGAGCTACCACCTCACACACATAAATCTTTGCCAGCCTCTCAGCAGAAGAGATCTAACTAATAGAAAGGAAGTGAGCACTCTTCGTTAACCGATCCACAATCACCCAGATCGCGTCAACTCCACGTGCCGTTCTCGGTAATTTGGTGATAAAGTCCATCGAGATCTGCTCCCACTTCCACTGGGGAATCTCTGAAGGCTGCAACGGACCATGTGGCCGTTGGTGCTCTGCCTTGACCCGGCGGCAGGTCAAGCACCTCTCTACTACCCACGCTACATCCCTCTTCATACAGGGCCACCAATAGTCTCTTTTCAGATCCAAATACATCTTAGTGACCCCGGGATGGATCGAAAATCTCGACCTATGATGCATCCAAATCCGACCTCGAAAGGTCATAAGTCCCCGGCTATCCATCACAAACTCGGATACCTGGCCGATCGCCCACTCCTTCTTGCGGTTCTCCGGTCTCATGGCCTCTTCCTGG
This sequence comes from Lactuca serriola, assembly GCF_051521515.1. Lineage (NCBI taxonomy): Eukaryota > Viridiplantae > Streptophyta > Magnoliopsida > Asterales > Asteraceae > Lactuca > Lactuca serriola. The sequence continues at coordinate 56,319,240 of NC_136411.1, read as the reverse complement.
GCCTATCGAATGGTATCCAATATCGGAGTCATCACTGTCATCCTCATGCATATATCCCAAATCGGGGCACTCTCCGCCTTGTGGCTCAGGGCATCGGCTACCATATTAGCCTTTCCCGGATGATACAGAATCTCATAATCGTAATCTTTCAGCACGTCCAACCATCTTCTCTGGTGCATATTCAGGTTAGGTTGATCCATCAAATACATCAAGATCTTGTGGTATGTGTAAATGGTACATCGAACCCCATGCAAGTAGTGGCACCAGATCTTGAGGGTGAATACCACTGCCCCCAACTCTAAATCGTGGGTGGGATACCTCGTCTCGTGAGGCTTCAACTGCCTCGATGCATATGCTATCACGTGCCCCCTCTGCATAAGCACTGCACCTAACCCTGATATAGATGCATCACAGTAAACCATGAAGTCCTCCATCCCCTCAGGAAGAGCTAACACTGGAGCTTCGCATAATCTCTAGTGAAGAGTTCAGAATGAGATCTGCTGATCGGGACCCCAAAAAAAAGCAACACCCTTCCGAGTCAACTTGGTGAGAGGAACAACAATCTTGGAGAAATCTCTGATAAACCTCTGGTAGTAGCTGGCCAACCCAAGAAAACTCATGATCTCGGTGGGGAATCTCAGCACCTCCAAACTCATAACCGCCTCAATCTTGTTCAGGTCGACCAAAATCACATTATGGTTAACGAGGTGTCCCAAGAATTAGACATCTCGTAACCAGAAATCACACTTGGAGAATTTGGCATAAAGCCTCTGCGATCTCAATACTCCGAGAACCTCTCTCAAATGCTGCTCTCTAGACCTTGAATACACCAAAATATCGTCGATGAACACGATCACTGAACGATCCAACATAGGCCTGCATACCCGGTTCATGAGATCCATGAACGCTGTTGGTGCATTGGTGAGCCCGAAAGGCATCACCACGAACTCGTAGTGCCTATAACGAGTCCTAAATGCTGTCTTCTGAATATCCTCCTCACGAACCCTCATCTGATGATAACCAGACCTCAAATCAATCTTGGAAAACCAAGATGCACCCTACAACTAATCGAATAGATCGTCGATCCTCGGGAATGGATAACGGTTCTTGATCGTCAGTTTGTTCAACTTCAGGTAATCAATGCACATCCGGTGTGAACCATCCTTTTTCTTGAAAAAAAGGATCGGTGCTCCCCACGGCGAGCTACTAGGCCGGGTAAATCACTTTCCCAACAACTCCTGAAGCTGCAAAAATAACTCCTGCATTTATGGCGGTGCAAGGCGATAGGGTGCCTTGGCAATAGGTGCCACCCATGGAAGCAAATCAATGCGAAACTCCACCTGCCTCTCGGGAGGCACACCTGGTAACTCCTCAGGGAAAACGTTCGGAAACTCGCTAACCACCAGAACCTCAGCGACAGTACTCAGTCTCTCCATAACATCCCGTGTATCCGACACATACGCCAGAAAACCCATGCAACCCTGTTGCAATCTCTACCTTGCTCGAGCAACCGAACAAAATGTTGACCCAGATCGGGTACCCTCACCAAAGACTGTAAGTGCTCCCCCACCAGGGTTTCAGATGGTCACCAGCTGCCGCTCACAGTCGATCATGGCTCCGAATCGGATCAACCAGTCCATGCCCACGATGACACAAACATCCCCCATCGTGATAGGTACCAAATCTATCAGAAACTCGACTCCAAAAATATCAAGCACACATCCCCAGATCACATCAGTTGCAAAAACAACATGCTCATCAGATATGGAGACTCTCAAAGGTCGACTCACTGCCTCACATTGGCTACTGATGTGACGACTAAATGCTAGCGATACGAAGGATCGACTCGCACCTGATTCAAACAACACCAAAGTAGGTACATAACTCACAAGAAAAGTACCTAAACATATCACAAATAAGCACCATATATAAACAAAAGAATAAGCAAAAGGTCACATATAAGCCATAACATCGGGTGATGCGTGGACCTCCTCCGCTGTCAACTGGAAGGCTCTTCCGCGAGCCTTCGGTTCCTCGGCCTTCACGGGCCGACTCTCTGTAGCTCGAGTGGTAGGAGGCTCAGATCCCTGCGATGATCCCTAAAGCAGCTGCAGGCACTCGGCTTTCCTATGGCCAGTCTGGTTGCAATGGAAGCAACCGAAAATCCCTTGAGGCAATCCCTCGCGATATGCCCCTCCTTCCCGCACTTGTAACACACACCTGCTCTGCACACCCCATCATGGCTCTTGCCGCACTTCCGAAAGTGTTGCCATTCTGTCCTCCTAATCTCGAATCAACGGGCTTTGCCTGCTTGGGCGCCGACTGATACTGTGTCGGCCGCCTATCCCTCCTCTGAGACTCCGCCTCCTTACTGGCCTAAGTCTCTTGCTCAATCTCCCTCTTTCGATCATTTTCCTGTAGCTAAGCAAATGTTCGGTATGTCGAGTTCGCCATGAACTCACGAATATCTCTCCTCAAAATGCTCAGATATCGGCTCATACGTGCCTGCTCGGTAGACACGTGCTCAGGGTAAAATAACGACCTCTCATGAAACATCTGTGTGATCACAGTCACAGACTCAGTCCCTTGCTTATGGGACAAGAACTCCTAGGCCAACCGTTCCCTCATCAACGGGAGGAACATACTCGTCTCGAAACATAGTGGTGAACCTCTCCCAAGTCACCGCGGTAAGATCTGCAGTAGTGAAACATCCCAAAAATACGACCCGAAAATTTCATTTTTAATATAACAAAAATCATAGAACTGAGTATCACATAATAAAACCATACGTTGCGTATCTCAAAACCATACTAAAATACTGTGAGAAAAACTGTGTCACAACTGTATCAAAACATATCTAAGAAACTGAATCAACTCCCAGGACAAAAACTGAAGTTGTGGTGTGTGCGATGCCATCATCCCGAGCTCTTCCCTTTACTTGCGGAAGTACCTAAAACCAAAACTGAAACCGTAAGCACGAAGCTTAGTGAGCTCCCCCAAACTACCACATACCACACAACAACAAATAAAGCACATACTGGGCCTTGCCCACTGCATCAGACCGAAGTCCGGAACTAGCTGCATCGGACCGAAGTCCGGAACTGACTGCATCGGACCGAAGTCCGGAACTAGCTGCATCGGACCGATGTCCGGAACTGACTGGGACCTTGTCCCCTGCATCAGACCGGAGTCCGGAACAAGCTGCATCGGACCGAAATCCGGAACTATCTGAACATAGCATAACATAAACACGTATTTGCTAACATAACACATATATTGCATCGGTCTGAAGTCCGGAACACATAACACAAAACATGCTTGAATCACAAAGACATCAAGCACTCTAACTATTGCATCGGACCGAAGTCCGAAACTACTGCTAACTAAACGGGCCGGCATTGTGGCCGTAGACCCGTTCCTACTGGAAGGAAACTCACCTCGTGAACTAGCTGCTGAACGTATGGCTCTGGAAGCTATCTGCTGCTGCTCCAGTATCTCCCCGACTACAATTCCATAAACACACTAAATCAAATACTAATCACTGTATTGGGGTAAAATGACTCTTTTACCCCTGGTCAAAGTCAACTCTCCCGGTCAAAGTCAATCGCCGAGTCGGGCCGCCAACTCGCCGAGTCCCTATTCTCACTTATCAACCCTACTCGCTGCTACTCGTCGAGTATGGCATCAACTCGACGAGTTCCCTTTCGATTCTAAAACTCAGGCTATCTGCATCCGACTCGCCGAGTCGTATGAACAACACGACGAGTTGTTCTTGAGCTAAGAAGATTGCCTTAGACTCGCCGAGTTGTATGAACAACTCGTCGAGTCCCTCCATTACTGATTCTGACCTCCAACTCACTGAGTCCACTCTACTATTCACTGGTCCCCACTCGGCATCACTTAGAAGGGGAAAAATCGGGGACTCGCGACTCGACTCGCCGAGTCGCATGCATGCAGCTACTCTAAACTCGATTCTGCTTGAATCCAGCGCATAAAACTTATAGATCTGGGTTCCCTTAGCTCGATTAACACGTAAAGATTCTATCTTTACGTGCCCATATGCACCCATGAAGATGAAAACGCTCAAAAAGCACAATAGAGGCTATATTTAGGGTTCTCAAGCAAGGAAACTTTGAAAAGGCACTAGATCAGGGCTCTAACACTCCTAAATGAACAGATCTAGGGATATCTCGACCCAACAAGGCATCCATACAACTATAAAGCTTGGAAAATACATTAAACTAGCCTTAGAGGTGTTCTAATGGAGGTTTTAAACACAAAACAGGATAATTCCGAGACATACCTCAATGAACTCTGACTTTGGCCTTGGATCTTTGCTCTACTCTTCCTCTTTTTGGTCCTTTCTTCTTTTTCTTCTTCAATCCTTCAAGAATCCACACAAAAACACTTAGATCATACAAGGGATGGTTTAGGGTTTCTCACAAGCTCTCTGAGGGTGAAGGAGGCGAGTTTAGGGGCACATAACATTGCTTAAATAGTGAGCAAACCTGGGGATTTAGGGTTTCTTCCTGGCAGGCGGACTCGCCGAGTCGCCGACTTACACGTGCTCGAAATCCCGTCCCTAATCGATGAGTCGGACTATAGACTCGCCGAGTCCCTCTTGAAAACTTCAAAATAAATACCATGGAAGCAACATACCAGAGACGGGTCGTTACAATTCTCCCCCACTTGACTCAGACTTCGTCCTCGAAGTCTGCTACAGCTGAATCTGCAAATAACTCCGGGTAGTGCTCTCTCATCTCCTCCTCAGCCTCCCACGTCCACTCAGACCTCTTCTGGTGCTGCCACTGCACCTTCACTAACTGAATTACCTTGTTCCTCAAGGTCTTTGTCTTCCGGTCCAGAATTGCGACCGGCCTCTCAATATAATTCAGGCTGCTATCAACCTGAATATCTTCTAAGGGAACAACTGCTGACTCATCCACCAAACACTTCCTCAACTGAGACACATGGAAAGTGTTGGGGATTTGGCTAAGCTCTGCTAGAAGATCCAACCGATAAGCAACCCGACCCACTCGGGCCAAAACCCTTAAAGGACCAATGAACCTGGGGCCCAGCTTTCCCCTCTTCCAAAACCTGATGACACCTTCCAAGGTGAGACCTTTAGAAGGACCACATCACCCACCCGGAACTCCAAGTCTGAACGCCTCCTGTCGGGGTAGCTCTTCTGCCGACTCTGCGCAGTCTGCAGTCTACTACGAACCTGCTGAATCAACTCGGTCGTCTTGAGCACCACCTCTGTGCTCCCAATGACTCGCTGACCAACCTCGCCCCAACAAATCGGGGTCCTACACTTCCTCTCATAAAGCATCTCAAAGGGAGGTCGATCAATGCTCGCATGATAACTGTTGTTATACGAAAATTCCGCTAACGGAAGATATGTATCCCAACTGCCACCGAAGTCTAGGACACATGCCCAGAGCATGTCCTCGAGAGTCTGAATCGTCCTCTCGCTCTGCCTGTCCGTCTGAGGGTGGAAAGCGGTGCTGAAATGGAGACGAGTACCCATCTCGTCGTGAAACCGCTTCCAGAATCTGGATGTAAAACGGACGTCTCGGTCTGACACCACCGATACCGGCACTCCATGACGTGCCACTACCTCCCGCACATAGATATCGGCTAACTTTTTTGTCGATATGCTCTCCTGGATCGGTATGAAATGCGCACTCTTCGTTAACCGATCCACTATTACCCAAATCGAATCTACCCCACGTGCGGTCATGGGAAGCTTGGTGATAAAATCCATGGTGATGTCCTCCCATTTCCACACGGGAATGTCTAACGGTCGCATCTTGTCGTGAAGCCTCTGGTGTTCTGCCTTGACCTTCCTGCAGGTCAGGCACCTCTCTACATACCAGGCGACATCCCGCTTCATGCAGGGCCACCAGTAATCGGGTTGAAGATCTCTATACATCTTCGTCGCCCCTGGGTGAATAGAAAATCGAGACTTATGAGCCTCGTCCATCAACACCTGCCGTACTCCGCCCCAGTACGGTACCCACACTCTCCCATGAAGGGTCAACAACCCCCGACTATCATAATCAAACGAAGCTACTCAGCCTACTATCCTCTCACACTTCTACCTCTCCTCCTTGAGGCCTTCAACCTGAGCCTCCCTGATCTGTTCCAACAACGGAGTAATCACTGTCATCCTCAGACATAAGTCTCTGATAGGGGCTGCTGTCACCTTGCGGCTTAGGGCGTCGGCCACTACGTTGGTCTTCCCTGGATGGTAAAGGATTTCACAATCATAATCCTTCAGCACATCCAACCACCTCCTCTGTCTCATGTTTAGATTCGGCTGATCCATAAGGTACCTCAAACTCTTGTGATCCGTGTAGATGGTACAACGGACCCCATAAAGGTAATGTCTCCAAATCTTTAGGGCAAACACAGCCACCCCCAGCTCTAAATCATGGGTAGGATAGTTAGCCTCATGAGGCTTCAACTGTCTCGAAGCGTAAACTATCACATCGCCTCGCTACATCAATACTGCTCCCATACCTGTGATTGAGGCATCACAGTAGACTACAAAATCCTCTACTCCCTCTGGCAGGGTAAGGATCGGAGCCTCGCACAACCTCCGCCTGAGGGTCTCAAATGCTGCCTGCTGCTCAGGCCCCCAACGAAACACCACCGACTTCTTGGTCAGTCGGGTGAGCAGCACTGCTATCTTGGAGAAATCCTGAATGAATCTCCGGTAATACCCTGCCAACCCTAGGAAGCTCCGAATCTCGGATGGAGACTTCGGGACCTCCCACCGCATCACGGCCTCTATCTTGGCCGGATCTACTAAAATACCCTTCTGGTTGACGAGGTGACCAAGGAATTGCACCTCGTGCAACCAGAACTCGCACTTAGAGAACTTTGCGAAAAGTCTCTCCCTCCTCAAAACTTCTAGCACCTCCCTCAGGTGCTTCTCGTGCTGCTCCTGCGTCTTGGAATACACCAAGATATCATCTATGAATACCATCACAGACCGGTCCAGCATCAGCCTGCACACACGATTCATGAGGTCCATGAACGCGGATGGAGCGTTGGTGAGCCCAAATGGCATCACTACAAACTCATAATGACCATACCTGGTCCTGAAAGCAGTCTTCTGCACATCCTCATCTCTGACTCGCATCTGATGATACTCGGAACGTAAATTGATCTTGGAAAACCAAGATGCTCCCTGAAGCTGGTCAAACAAATCATCTATCCTCGGGAGTGGGTAACGGTTCTTCACCGTTACCTTATTCAACTCCTGGTAATATATACACATACGGTGCGACCCGTCCTTTTTCTTCACAAACAAAATCAGAGCTCCCCAAGGCAAACTACTCGGTCTGATGAAACCTTTGTCTAGCAGCTCCTGCAACTGCGTAGACAACTCCTGCATCTCAGGGGGAGCTAACCGATATGGTGCCTTAGCTATCGGGGCCGCACCCGAAATCAGATCAATCCCGAACTCGACCTGTCTCTCTGGAGGTATTCCAGGCAAATCCTCTGGGAATACATCAGGGTAGTCTCGCACTACCGGAACATCATCTACTGCCACCTTACCCTTCTCCCGGGTATCCAAAATATAAGTTATATATCCGGCGCAACCCTGCTGAAAATAGCGCCTCGCTCTCGCGGCTGAACAAAAGGCTGGTCCTCGCTGTGGCCCCTCGCCCTGAATCACTAGCTCTCCCCCACTGGGAGTGCGAACCCTCACTAGCTGCAGCTCACAATCAATCACCGCCCCATTAGGACTCAACCAATCCATGCCTATTATAACCTTATTCCCTCGCAGGGGAATAGGGACCAAGTCCACCGAAAATTGTTCGTCGAACAACTGAAAAGAACATCCTCTATGCACTTTGGCGACCCTCACGGTCCTGTCATCTGCTATCTCAACCTCTAGTGGACAATCCAGCTCCCCTGGAGCTCTACTAAATCTCTTGCTAAGCGCTAGCGATACAAACGATCGGGTAGCCCCCGAATCAAATAATACTGTAGCAGAAATTCCGTTCACAGAGAACGACCCTATACAAAACATATAACCATAAGCAATAATTAATAATAATAATATAGAGATGAAGGGAAGATACACGTGACATCCCCAAAATCTCGGCCAGAAAAGACCGATTTTCATTTATGCTTTTAAATATTTTCAGAGTAAATCCTTTTGATTTGAAAGAGTTGCGGAATTCGTTCCCAAAAACAAAACATGATAAAACATTGTTTACCGAAGCATTTCATAAAAGAAATGTATTTTCATTATAATCAAAACTCGGAGTGTCATGTTCCGATACAGACCAATAAGCATAAACGAATACATTACAAGTCATATAACAAATATAAACATATGCAGACTTGTAAACAAAACAACTTGATGGTTCATCCATCTCATGCCCTTCCGCCACTACCTGTAATACAATTTAAAACTGAGTGGGTCAGGCTTGGGAGCCTGGTGAGCATATAGGGTTTTCAACCCACAATAAATATCATATTTAATTTTCACCAACCAACAATAACCCAATTACCCATTCCCGTTATTCTCACTGTAATGTCCCTAAAACAACTAACATAAGGGACCTAGTCTAAGAATATTTCATCGGGGCGACAACACATGCTTCGGGGGTACCTCAGCAATATAAGTCAATTAAGGCAACCATGAGGGGGATGGAGTACAGCGAATGAACACCCAAGTTCATTAACACCTACAGGTGGCGAACCTGCTAATGTTTCCACAAGACTGTCTAGAATAGCCAGCGGTCGTCATCTAAACTCCGCTAGATAACTCAATCAAACAACAACGAGGCCTCTCATCTGTTTATTACACACCAACTATCTACCCATGTTCTACCCAACATATTAGTAGATAAAAATATACATTTGTATACATAGTTTAAAGAAAACCTGTATAGCATGCTTTAATCAACACATATATCACATAACAGATGAGGCACACACACACATAACACATATCTCATAAAGAAATAAGCAGATCTATAAGATAGAAGAGAGTGAATACTCATTCACACATAACACAACCAAATATATACACATAGCACGTATTTTTATATAAAATACTTCGTATTATTGTATTTGGAAGAAAATAACTACACACTCACACTTATAAACAACAATACTCTTAATACACTCGAACCAAACTCGTATTATTATTGTGTTTATGAAAGGTAGTATACACTCACTTGATCAGAAGATGATCGGACAGCACTACGGCTTATAGAAGTAGTAATCCACAGCAGATCTGGAAGATCTTCACAAAAATCAAACTTCTCGTGGGCAAAGCTTCAACTCGGGAACCGCACTTCTCGGGATCTTCGGGGTCTCGGTACTTGCCTCGGGGCTAGAGTATGATACCGGGGCTTCGGGGTATTTCTGGCACGCAAAACGATGCAAAAGACTAGACAGAAGAGAAGAAATGAACAAGAAATATGGCTGTCTTCGGATCTCTTATATAGAGGCTGGAGCCTCGGAGTACGCGGGGCGTACTGCCCAAAACGTCATTGCTTACGTATCCGAAGTGCTCGAGTGCGAGTGTCGACATCCCTCGGAGTACGCGGGGCGTACCTCGGATCAGATCGGTGACTCCTTCGGATAATGCTTCCGAATTTTGATTTAAATTTAAATACAAAATGATTAATAAACTTCGGAAATTCATAACTTCTTCATACGAACTCCGTTTTCGACGTTCTTTATATCCACGGAAAGGTGAGACCATGCTCTACGACTTTCGTTTAGACTCCGTCAGCTAATTTTGACTTTATTTTTATTAATTATTTTTAATTGGCCGCGACAGAAACTTTCGTTATAAATTCATAACTTCTTCGTTTGACGTCCGTTCTCGCCTAACTTTTTATCGCTTCGATACCAACAATGAGATCTTCGATTCTCATTTAGATTGCTTCGGCTAACAACCGCTCGATCTCAAATCGAGTAAAACAGGCTGTATACCGCTAAGCCGGAACTTCGATAAATCATAACTTCCTCATACGAAGTCAGATTTGGGCGTTCTATATATATTCGGAAACCTCGTTTCAATTACTACAACATTAATCAAATATATTAAGTTTATTTTACACTTAAATTTTGACGCTTATTTTTATTCTTAATTAATCAAACCACATAATTAAGCAATTAAGCACAAAACACAAAATACTCAAATAATACAATCTTATTACTTCAAAATGGGTTACAAAGGTTAACCTAGACTATTACATTGCTACAAATGGCAAGCCCGAAACACAGGCGTTACAATTCTCTCCACCTTAGAATGATTCCGTCCCCGGAATCACACATCAACAAACAAATGTGGATAGCGACTCAACATGTCACTCTCCGTCTCCCAGGTGAGATTCAGCCCATTCGTGTGTTTCCATCGGACAAGCACTAACCCAACCATTTTGCATCGCAACTTCTTAGTCTTTCGGTCAACAATTGCCTCTGGTTCTTCAATCAACCTTTTGTTCTCATCAATTCTCAATTCAGAAATTGGAATTATATCGGGAACTTCTCCCGTGAACTTCCTCAAATAACACACATGAAAGGTGTTGTGAATTCCATTCAGCTCTTCGGGTAATTCGAGCTTGTAAGCTTGGCTCCCAATCCTCTGAAGGACTTTAAACGGTCCAATAAACCTTGGACTCAACTTTCCCCTTTTTCCAAATCTTATAAGTCCCTTCCACGGCGAGACTTTAAGCAAAACCGAATTTCCAACCTCAAAAGTCATCGGTCTTCGCTTCTTGTCAGCATAGCTCTTTTGACGATCTTGAGCTGCTAACATTCTTTCCCTAATCATTTTCAACTTTTCAGCAGTTTGATGAACCATCTCCGGTCCCATAAACTGCTTTTCCCCAGCCTCAAGCCAACAAGACGGCGTACGACACTTCTGTCCATACAAAGCTTGATAAGGTGCCATCTTAATGCTCGAGTGAAAACTATTATTATAGGAAAATTCTACCAACGGTAAATGTTCATCCCAATTACCTAGGAATTCCAAGGTACATGCTCTCAGCATATCTTCAAGTGTTTGTATTGTTCTTTCACTCTGACCATCAGTCTGCGGATGGTAAGCTGTGCTTAAACATAACTTGGTACCCATTTCCTCTTGTAGACTTTTCCAAAACCTTGAGGTGAAACGGCTATCACGATCTGATACAATCGTTAACGGAACACCGTGAAGTCTCACAATTTCCTTCACGTAAGAATTCGCAAGCTTTTCCATAGACCATTTCTCCCTAGCCGCTATGAAATGCGCACTCTTAGTGAATCGATCAACGACCACCCAAATCATGTCGTGACCATTCTTTGTTCTGGGCAGTTTAGTGACAAAATCCATAGCAATGTCTTCCCACTTACCCATAGGCACAGGCAATGGTTCTAAACTCCCAGAAGGTTTCTGATGTTGTGTCTTGACTCTCGCACAAGTCACACACTCGGCCACATACTTTGCAACATCAAGCTTCATCGTCGGCCACCAGTAGTAGGGTTTCAGGTCCCTATACATTTTAGTGCTACCCGGATGAATCGAGTACATGGTCTTGTGAGCTTCTTCCATCAGAAGATCTCTGACTCCTCCTGTCTTAGGTATCCAAATCCGATCTTGGAACACCTTCAGTCCATGACTGTTTACACCGAACACCAACGTTTTGCCCAAACGTTCTTCCTTTCGGTCATTCTTCTCAGAAGCTTCGCTTTGTGCTTTCTTTATACTTTCCAAAATAGTCGAGACAACTTCAATTCTCAACGCTCTTGGCCTCTTCCTTTCAAGATTGACCTTCCGACTGAGAGCATCAGCAACAACATTAGCTTTACCGGGGTGGTAAAGTATCTCGCAGTCGTAGTCTTTAAGTAATTCTAGCCAGCGTTGTTGCCTCATATTCAATTCCTTCTGATTAAAGAGGTATTGGAGACTCTTATGATCAGTGAAAAGTTTGCACTTCGTGCCATAGAGGTAATGCCTCCATATTTTCAGAGCGAAAACTACCGCTGCCAACTCCAAATCATGAGTCGGGTAATTCTTTTCGTGCTCTTTCAGCTGTCGAGACGCATATGCTATCACCTTTTCTCTTTGGGTCAAAACACAACCCAATCCAACACCAGACGCATCGCTATAAACAGCGAAGTCTTCAACTCCATCAGGTAGAGAAAGTATCGGTGCCTCGCATAGCTTCTTCTTTAACTTCTCGAATGCTTCTTTATGCTTCTCACTCCAAGCATAAGTAGCTCCTTTGTGGGTCAAAGCTGTCAATGGAGTAGCAATTGAAGAAAAACCTTGGATAAACCTTCGGTAATATCCGGCTAATCCCAAAAAGCTTCGAATCTCCGTGGGACTTTTCGGTTGTTCCCACTTCGTCACAGCTTCGATCTTCGCTGGATTAACCATTATCCCTTCTTGGTTGACCACGTGACCCAAGAATTGGACCTCACGAATCCAAAAATCACATTTGGAGAACTTCGCATAAAGCTTCTCCTTCTTCAAAACTTCTAACACTTCTCGCAAGTGCCTGCCATGCTCCTCCTGGCTTTTCGAGTAAATCAGAATGTCGTCTATAAACACTATCACGGATTTATCAAGGAAAGGATTACAAACCCTATTCATCAAATCCATGAACGCTGCTGGAGCATTGGTTAGTCCAAACGACATAACCAAGAACTCGTAGTGTCCATATCTAGTTCTGAATGCAGTCTTCTCGATATCTTGCTCTCTTACCTTCAGCTGATGATATCCTGACCTAAGATCGATCTTCGAGAAATAGCTCGAACCTTGCAATTGATCAAATAGGTCATCAATCCTCGGCAACGGATATCTATTCTTTATTGTTTCCTTGTTCAGCTCTCTGTAATCGATGCACATTCTCATACTTCCATCTTTCTTCTTCACAAATAACACCGGAGCTCCCCAGGGCGATGAACTAGGTCTAATGAAACCTTTGTCCAATAACTCCTGAAGTTGCATCATTAGCTCCTTCATCTCCGTCGGTGCTAATCGATAAGGTGCTTTTGCTATTGGCGTGGTTCCTGGTAACAAGTCTATTCTGAACTCCACTTGTCTATCAGGTGGTAATCCAGGAAGATCTTCGGGAAATACTTCCGGATAATCACACACCACTGGAATGCTCTGCATCACCTTCTTTTCTTTCTTAGCATCAACCACGAATGCTAAATATGATGTACATCCCTTGGTCAAACACTTTCTGGCTTTCATTAGAGAAATGATCCCAGAATTCACTCTGCGTTTGTCCCCATACACCATAAACGAATCTTTCCCAGGCGGGTTTACTTTAACTATCTTTTTCTTGCATAAAATTTCGGCATCATTGGCGCTAAGCCAATCCATTCCCAACACGATGTCGAAACCATTTAGTTCGATAGGCAATAATTCCTCGTGAAACTTATTCCCATTCAGATCAATTAAGATGCTTTTCATACGATGACTAACAGGTACAAACTTGCCACTAGCTACTTCGACTAATAAAGCATCATCTAGTCTATCAATAGGCAAAGCTAGCTTTCTACCAAACTCATGCGAAATAAAGGAGTAGTTGGCTCCAGAATCAAACAATATATGAGCAGGTAATTCGTTTACGAGAAAGGTACCTGAAGCGACATCAGCTTCATCTTTCGCAGCTTCCAGTGTCATCTAGAATGCTCTCGCCTTTGGCTTTGGTGGAATGTTGGGCTTTGTTGCCTCCTTCTTCCTCAGACAGTCCTTCAAAATGTGCCCCTCTTCATTACACCCAAAACACATCCTTTTGTTGTTCGGACATTCATTGGCAAAATGTCCGACCTTTCCACACTTGTAGCAGGTTACATCCTCGCTACATTTCCCAAAGTGCTTTTTCTTACACTTATCACACCACTTTGCTTCGCCTCCTTTTCCTCCAAACTTTTTCGAATCAAATTTCGAAAATTTGCTCTTCTTACTGGAACCAGATGTTCCCTCAAACTTCCTTTTCTCACCAACCTCAAACTTGATGGTGGTTCTCCCCTTGATCATGTTCTCCACAGACTTGGCAGCCCAGATAGCTGCCTCTAGAGTAAGTGTCTGACGTACTGGCACCTCGTACTCCCATGGAAGTCCCTTCGCATACCGATCCACCTTTGACAGCTCGTCTGGAACGATACGCAAGGCAAACTCCATCTTATCGGTGAAGTTATTGGTGTATTCATCAACTAACATGCTACCTTTAGTCAATGTCAGGAACTTGTTCTCCAGCTCCAACAGATTTTGAGCCGAGCAGAACTTGCGCTTGAACTGCACCAAGAACTCTGCCCATGACAATTGCAGTGGCTCATTAGGGCTTAAGGTCTTCCCTAGAGTGTTCAACCAACGAACAGCTCCACCTCGGAATTGACGCACGGCATAGATAGTTTGCAACTTACCTCTGCAGCCACACGTCATAAAGGTTAGCTCCATTTCGGAGATCCAATCCATAACCCCAATCGGATCCTCCTTTCCATTGAAGGTCGATGGTTTGCAAGTCAAAAAGTCCTTGTACTTGCATCCCATTCCATCATTCCTTCCTTCATGGTTATCTTGCCTAACTATCGGTGGGTTGGCTGGACCAACAGACCCACTGAAGTTTCCACCTTCCGAGTGCCCTTCATTCAGTTCAGGCTCTTCCACACGAATCGACAGTTCTTCACGATTTTGTTGAAGCAACCGTCTAGTTTCATCCATCTGACGATCCAACATCGTCTGAATCATCAATTGCACACCAGCCATGGTTATTGGCTCTGGTGCTGCTGCTACGACAGGTATTGGCTCAATCACTGGTGGTTGATTCCTGTTTTCGTCAGCATTTCCAACTCCACTTCTTGTTCTCACCATTTTGATCTACACCGAATAAGGTGAGATTAGATCCTCAATCATGATAGATATTCAAATCATCCTTATCACTCCGAAACGTTTACATGCTAGTTCTAATATCGTAGACGTACGCTTAGAATCCTACACACATAAGGTTTCTAGATCTGGTCGGCAACAGACCATAGATCCGAACAAATAATATCATATATGGCAACATATAACATTTAGCACATAAAGCATTTTAGGCAACTTTCCTAAAATAAACTAGTGCTCGTGTCTAAATCACAACAGACACACATCTCAAAACTTCACTTAGCATTCTAAGTTTAAGTCTAGAAATCCAACAAATTCCCAGTTCGCTTAAACTAATGCTCTGATACCAACTGTGACATCCCCAAAATCTCGGCCAGAAAAGACCGATTTTCATTTATGCTTTTAAATATTTTCAGAGTAAATCCTTTTGATTTGAAAGAGTTGCGGAATTCGTTCCCAAAAACAAAATATGATAAAACATTGTTTACCGAAGCATTTCATAAAAGAAATGTATTTTCATTATAATCAAAACTCGGAGTGTCATGTTCCGATACAGACCAATAAGCATAAACGAATACATTACAAGTCATATAACAAATATAAACATATGCAGACTTGTAAACAAAACAACTTGATGGTTCATCCATCTCATGCCCTTCCGCCACTACCTGTAATACAATTTAAAACTGAGTGGGTCAGGCTTGGGAGCCTGGTGAGCATATAGGGTTTTCAACCCACAATAAATATCATATTTAATTTTCACCAACCAACAATAACCCAATTACCCATTCCCGTTATTCTCACTTTAATGTCCCTAAAACAACTAACATAAGGGACCTAGTCTAATAATATTTCATCGGGGCGACAACACATGCTTCGGGGGTACCTCAGCAATATAAGTCAATTAAGGCAACCATGAGGGGGATGGAGTACAGCGAATGAACACCCAAGTTCATTAACACCTACAGGTGGCGAACCTGCTAATGTTTCCACAAGACTGTCTAGAATAGCCAGCGGTCGTCATCTAAACTCCGCTAGATAACTCAATCAAACAACAACGAGGCCTCTCATCTGTTTATTACACACCAACTATCTACCCATGTTCTACCCAACATATTAGTAGATAAAAATATACATTTGTATACATAGTTTAAAGAAAACCTGTATAGCATGCTTTAATCAACACATATATCACATAACAGATGAGGCACACACACACATAACACATATCTCATAAAGAAATAAGCAGATCTATAAGATAGAAGAGAGTGAATACTCATTCACACATAACACAACCAAATATATACACATAGCACGTATTTTTATATAAAATACTTCGTATTATTGTATTTGGAAGAAAATAACTACACACTCACACTTATAAACAACAATACTCTTAATACACTCGAACCAAACTTGTATTATTATTGTGTTTATGAAAGGTAGTATACACTCACTTGATCAGAAGATGATCGGACAGCACTACGGCTTATAGAAGTAGTAATCCACAGCAGATCTGGAAGATCTTCACAAAAATCGAACTTCTCGCGGGCAGAGCTTCAACTCGAGAACCGCACTTCTCGGGATCTTCGGGGTCTCGGGACTTGCCTCGGGGCTAGAGTATGATACCGGGGCTTTGGGGTATTTTTGGCACGCAAAACGATGCAAAAGACTAGAGAGAAGAGAAGAAATGAACAAGAAATATGGCTGTCTTCGTATCTCTTATATAGAGGCTGGAGCCTCGGAGTACGCGGGGCGTACTGCCCAAAACGTCATTGCTTACGTATCCGAAGTGCTCGAGTGCGAGTTTCGACATCCCTCGGAGTATGCGGGGCGTACTCGAGTACGCGGGGCGTACCTCGGATCAGATCGGTGACTCCTTCGGATAATGCTTCCGAATTTTGATTTAAATTTAAATACAAAATGATTAATAAACTTCGGAAATTCATAACTTCTTCATACGAACTCCGTTTTCGACGTTCTTTATATCCACGGAAAGGTGAGACCCTGCTCTACGACTTTCGTTTAGACTCCGTCAGCTAATTTTGACTTTATTTTTATTAATTATTTTTAATTGGCCGTGACAGAAACTTTCGTTATAAATTCATAACTTCTTCGTTTGACGTCCATTCTCGCCTAACTTTTTATCGCTTCGATACCAACAATGAGATCTTCGATTCTCATTTAGATTGCTTCGGCTAACAACCGCTCGATCTCAAATCGAGTAAAACAGGATGTATACCGCTAAGCCGGAACTTCGATAAATCATAACTTCCTCATACGAAGTCAGATTTGGGCGTTCTATATATATTCGGAAACCTCGTTTCAGATACTACAACATTAATCAAATATATTAAGTTTATTTTACACTTAAATTTTGACGCTTATTTTTATTCTTAATTAATCAAACCACATAATTAAGCAATTAAGCACAAAACACAAAATACTCAAATAATACAATCTTATTACTTCAAAATGGGTTACAAAGGTTAACCTAGACTATTACATTGCTACAAATGGCAAGCCCGAAACACAGGCGTTACAATACATACCCGTCACCACATCAAGAGTCGCTCGTGCCTCCTCTGCTGTTATCTGAAAAGCTCTACTCTTCGCCACTGGCGCCTCGGCTAGGCCCTGCCGGCCATCTGTAATCCTCAAAGTAGCAGGGGCAGGTGCAGCCACCTTCCCCGTTGTAGCTAAACTCGGACACGGGGACTTTTTATGTCCCCTCTGATTTCACTGAAAGCAAATCAGATCTGATGCTGCAATGGCAGTAGTAGGGGCCGTACAATCCCTGCTCAAATGCCCAGTCCGACCGCACTTGTAGCAGCCGGAACTCCCTGCCTTGCACACCCCATCATGCAATCTCCCACACTTGCCATGTTGACCGTGGCTCTGCTGACTCCTGGATCTGTGATCTGAAACCTTGGGTTTTTTGCCCGAACTACCTGTACCCGAAACCGCCTCCGGTTTCCTCTTCTTCTCCATCTCAAGGTCAATCTCCCTCTCCCGAGCCCTAGCAATCATGTTATCCAGCGTTTTACAGCTGGACCGGCTCACAAACTGGCGGATATCACTCCGCAACATCTCATGATAACGGGCCTTCTTCATTTCCTCATCGGCTGCATACTGAGGAACGAGAAGAGCCCTCTCCCTGAACTTGGCGGTGATCTCCGCCACGGTCTCTGTAGTCTGGGTGAGGTCCTGAAACTCTCTGGCTAACTGCTGCACCTCAATAATCGATGCAAACTCTGCCCTGAACCTGGTAGAGAAATCAGTCCAGGTCATGGCATCTACCGCTGCATCATCTCCAATGGTATGTCCGACCTCTTCCCACCAATCCCGTGCCCTGTCCTTCAGAAGACAAGACGCCAATCTAACTTTGTCCCCTTCGGGACACCTGCTCGTGCGGAAAGCGTTGGCCACATCCGCCAACCATCTAGTACTCGCTATGGGGTCCTGCACCCCGTGGTAATCTGGAGCTCCACATGCCCTGAACTCCCTGAACGTAAGTGTGCGCGACCCCATCATGGCCGCCACCTCGGCACGGAAGGTGCCCAACCTCTCATCCATCAGCTCTAGGATGTAGTGAATTGTTATCGAGAATTAAGATGTGAAACAATAGATTTGAATGATGAATGATAAAGAACACACGAAGTAAATAATAATCAGATCTTGTTTTATTAAGACTGATTACAGAATAAGCTGAAGAGAGTTTTTGTGTTTCGATCTCTATCTCTACTTCAAGCCTAAGTCCCTATTTATAGGGAACTTACAAAAAGTATACTAAGTCTAATACACTGAAACTTCGCATGCTACACTTCGCATTTAAAATTGACTTAGTAAAATACATACAAAATGCGAATCATTACAAGACACTATTCGACTTTTACAACTTAACACCTACATTCTCCCCCTTTGTAAACAGTCGATACAATTCAACCTAAAAGCATTTGAATTGTAGAGTGAATCGTTCTTCGCACTTCTCCATACCAGGAGATCACCTTCTTCAAGTCCTTCTTGTCACCTTCGGTGTTTTTCTTGCAATTATTCATACGTACAATGAAGTGCGTATATTGCGAAGAATTGTATCTTTCGATTTCTGAAGCTTTGAACAAGAACTTCTTCGGTTTGCCCTTAGTGTCTCTTCCCGAAAACACCATGCCAAATGGTTTAAGGCAAATCTCACCCACTACATACTTCGACAATGCTGATTGTGTCAAAGTATCCTCCCATGGAACCTTCACTTCTCTTCCAAGCACATTCGCCAACTCCTCATCAGTCAGTGCAAGACAATCGAAGTAGTTGTCGATGTAAGTCTTCACATGTGTGAACCCGACTTTGAAAACATCAGTCTCTGAGCCTTTAAGTTTGTTCTCTTCCATGTGCTTCAGAATCAAAGCTACTTGAATAAGATCATTGCAGTTCATCAGTGGGAAGTCAGAAATAGTGAAGTCATATTGTTTGTTGTCTGCCCTAATGACAAAATATCGAAAGTTCTGAAGCATGTCTTCGAACAAAACATCTTTCTTTATCGTGAGCACCTTCTTGATCTTCATCAGGGACCAGACTTCATCAGGATTCTTCGCAAGAACAGCATGACATCTGATTTTCATATGAGTGTAGTCATCTGGATTATCAAATTTCTCACTGATCTTGTACTGTGCAGTGATGAACAGCATTCCGTTGATAGGGAAGTCCAACTGACAGTGATCTGAGTTCGCAATGTCGTAACTTCGTTTTGGCTTCTTCTCGAACTCGTACATCTCCCTTCCTACTACTTTAGACTCTATCGTTTCGTAAGAGTAAAGCTTCGCAGGATCGCCTTTGTTCATTGAGGGAGGATCACTTGCACGTTGTCGCATTATGCTTTGGACCTGTCTCATCCTTTCTAGTTCTGCTTCAGCATCAGCTTTTATCTCCTCTTTCGATATTTCATAAAGGATGCCCTTTCCCTTCCCTGA
This sequence comes from Lactuca serriola, assembly GCF_051521515.1. Lineage (NCBI taxonomy): Eukaryota > Viridiplantae > Streptophyta > Magnoliopsida > Asterales > Asteraceae > Lactuca > Lactuca serriola. The sequence goes on along the minus strand of NC_136411.1, from coordinate 56,299,410 downwards.
TACATCCTTCTGAGGTTGAGAACTCGAACCTCCTTCGTTTCCTCTAATAACAATTCCCTTAGAAATTGTTTTTGTAGTTATTGTTGTTGAAGAAATCGGTTTGGTAGGGATTGGAATAGTTGCAATCAGTTGAGTCGAAATGACCTTCCCCACTGTTTTCGCATCAACTTCTTTACTTCGACTCTTCTCTCCCCCTTGCACCCCTGTGAAAACAGGTGGAGCACCCTTCGGAAGTAAAGAACTAAAGTTCGATATCGGAGCTAGAGCCTTCTGAATGGCTTGTTCTAAAGTGTTAATCTTTAGAGACAAGAATTCTGGAGTAATGATTTGCGAAGTAGAAGATTGCGAAACTGAGGATTTGAGCTCCGTGACCAATTTGATCAGGATATCAAACTTCTCCATGGTAGCAGCGTTTTGATCAGCAGCAACAGGAATGTTGTTGAGTTTGTGGAGTTGAGACAAAATTTCCACAACCTGCTTGTGAAGATCTTCCTGTCGTGTGTTTACTGCTTGCAGATCCTTCTCAATGTCAGACTTCAACTCTTGAATTTTGAAGTTGACGTCTTCACGAACTTTCTTTACATCTTGAATAAAGAGAAGATGTCTTTCTTTGTTTGCAGCTTTAAGATCTTTAAGGGTAGTCGTGAAATTATTCCCTTGAGCTTGCACTCGGAGTTCGTTATTTTTGTCAGACTAATCAACTTTCTCCAAAATGCGTTTCTCAACCCCTTTAATCATTATATCCACCTCCATTGCTGAAATCGAAGACATTCTCCCTGAATCAGCTTGTGATTGAATAATTGTCTTCAATTTTTGATTAAGGATTTTGAACTGTTTTCCTGTCATCAGCATATGATCAGGAATTTCTTCTTCATCAGAATCAAAAGAAATGTCATCAAGGACACCACCAAAAGCACCTCCTTCGACTTCTGGATCTGACATTTGTTGCGAAGGTATAGGATTTTCAGGTGATTAGGATGGGAAAAGGGTGGTGAATGGGTTCTGAAGGGCATGGTCAAATATGGATGAAGTGGTGGTGATGGGTAGTGTGGATGCAACACTCGGGATAGGTGCCCCCGTATCAGATACGTTGACAACCGTATCCGAAATAGGTACCTCCTCAGTAATTGATTTGGTAAGATCTATTTCGAGTAGTTGGGTTTGAGAAATAATTGGTGAACTTTGCGAAGGTTGAGAAATAGGTAGAGACACAGTTACCATGGCTGTGATAGGTAGACAAATAGGTGGAGTTTCAGGGACAACTTCGTCGTCTGATGATTCATTGCGAATCACCAGCTTCCTCTTCTTTCCCAGTGTTCGTTGCATATTCTTCGCAACATCTTCCGCCCTTTGTCTTTTCTTCCCAAGAGAAACGGGTGCAGGAATGCTGCGAATAGTAACTCCCTTACTACTCACCTCCGCCTTGCGAATTTGTTTTAACACTCCAGATTTGGAGGGTAAAACATCTTTCTTCACCTCTTCTTTTTGAACAGTTGATGAAGGTGAACCCTTCGCAGGTTTCTTGCTCCCCTTCTTCTTCTTTGATGGAGAAGCAACATCAGGTAAGACACCCGTCTGATCATCTGTGTCTATGTTTCGCAAATACCTCACCAACACTTTGTGAGTGGGAGACACTTTGCGAAGCATCGCATCCGGAATGCGAGCTACCCTGGTGAATATGGCCTCATCATCTTCTACCACTTTTGGAAATTGGTAAAGTGAAAACTCAGCCACTTCGACATCTGCTTCAGCCGGAATTGCTTCTTTTTCGTAGACTTTCTCCAAGATCAGACTCTAGTACCTATCACAGGATATCCCCTTCTCCGAATTCGTGTTTTCAAGACTTTTTACGAATTCCTTCCACAGTTGAGTCGCATAGTCAACATTGATATCATAGTATATACCCATTACCATGGCATACACTTCGACTCTTCCTCTGTCAAGACCAACAGATCTTCCTGTAAGACACCTGAGGAAAATTCCAAATAGAAAATTCCAAATACAGGGCAATCCCGACTTCCGGAAATCACTGATCTTCTCCAACTCCACGAACAAGTTCTTGGACAGTTTCACCCTCTTGTTGTTGACGAGGTTGAAGGTAATCACATCCGCCGTGTGATTGTAGGAAGCCGTGGATGCAGCACGGGATAACCAGATCATCGGAACTGGGAAGGATCGGAACATGGCAGTTGACAACGGTGATCGTTTCAAAGCCACAATGAGCATCTTCAATTCTTCTGGGTAAGCGGATACATTGGGATCAACCTGATAGTTTGTGCTCTGAATCTTCATGAGGGATTGAGAAAGGACCTCATCAGTGTTTGAGTTTGTGACTGCCATTGTAGGGTTTGAAAGAGATTTGAAGTATAGGATCAAGATGAACGCTTTTAAGGTTTGTGAGAATTCTTGTTTGCGTAACCGTACACAGTGTTCTTCATGCCCCTTTTATAGGTTACTCAAACTTTGATTTGAAATTAAAGCGGGATGCATTTAATATAATCCGATGTGGCCCCTTGAATCTCGGATCATCGCTGTAAAAGATCACTATGCAGTAAAAAGTAACTGTCACATCTCCTCGAAAAACGGATAGAATACCAACCATTTTTAGTAGACAGCCTGTCAAGTAACCGTTATAGAATACGAACCGATAAAACCGTTCGCATGGAAGCAAGGCTCTTTCACTTTTGGGATTTAAAGCGAAGTCATATGCCAGTCTTGCAAAATCATCAGTCTGAGTTGGTTTACTCAGAACCTCAAGGATTTCGTGTGTGCATTGTACCAATGAAATAAGATAAGAAACAAGAAATTTTTGGAATGTAGTGATGTCAAAAACTTAATTTGACATGAATGCAGTAAAACCCCAGGAAAAGGTTGCTTCGTTAATTATCAAGAGAGATAATCAACAGCTTGTGTATTTTCCCGTGAATTACAATCGAATACTTGTAAAGAAATTTCGAAGGGCATCTTTTAAAGGTTATTTTGGGTTGGTTTGAAATTTCATTACATATCAGCCTTAACATAAGGTGAGAAATTGTAAATGAAATTACTTGTTTGACCAGTGTAGTCAGTGACAAGTTGGCTTGTGAAAATATTTATCATGACAAGAATTTGCGAATGAAACTTACACTGAAATCATATTTAAGAAAAATTTGGTTTGGATCTTGTTGGGTAACAAATATTCTTGGTTGTAAATATTTGATCAAGACCACGCATGCTAATTGAATATGATTTGAAGTTTCGAAATTTTTGATACTGAAACAAAGATTTCGTAAAAATCTGGAACAAAGTTCCCCGTCAATTCCTTAAAGATGTATGATTTTTGGGTTTCACTTCCATCACGGTCTCATGATGTTAGATCTTAAACACAGAGTTTTGATTTGTCTAGGTTTTGATTGGTTTTATCAAAGACCTCAAGGACAAATTTTTTTCAAAAAAAATTTTGGATTTGAAGAACATTTTGGTTTAAAAAGATTGGTTAAGAATCAAATTGTACCTCTGTTATGATGTGGACAAAACAAAAAACTCTTAACACATATGAGAAGAGTAAGGTAGCTCTTGTTGATTTATGCGAATACAAGCCTTGCTGGGTAGAAATGTTCATGAGAAAATTTCATCAAGGCTTTCGTTTTTCACACATAGAATCATTCGAGGCTTGAGGTCTACATACAACAGCATGCTTCTAGGGACATCCTATCTAGTTTTAAAAAAAATTAATACCTTCCCATAGAACCATAAATGTATGACCTCTTCGCATTGTATCCCTGAATCAAATTCTCAACACACAGTTTAAAGAACAAAAAAATATTTTTGTGATTTTGAAATTTTTCAAGAAACGTAAGAACAAAACAAATAAACTCTTTTTGTATTTTTAATTTTTCAAATTTAAAGAACAAAAAAAATAAAATCTTTTTGGATTTTTAAATTTTCAAAAGATAAAATCTTTTTGGATTTTCGATTTTTCATAACTAAAACATTAACCGTAAACCTTACCATAGTATTATGGAACCAGATGCGAAAAACTGTGGTTGCGAAGTCATGCGAAGCGTTCTGAATGAACAGTAACCTCTGAATGATTTCGACTCTTAGCTGCTGGACAAAGCTTTTACTCTTGTGTTGACAAAATTGAATTCGCATTAATCATCCCCATACCTGCTAAAATTCGAACAAAGGATTTTTCATCAAGAGGTTTTGTAAAAATATCAGCAAGTTGTTCAGTTGTTTTGACAAAATGAATTTCAATATTTCCATCTTCCACATGATCTTTAATAAAATGATATCGAAGAGCAATGTGTTTTGTCTTTGAGTGTTGTACTGGATTGTGACAGATGCGAATTGCACTTTACAAATCACAATACAAAGGAATCTTTTTCATGTTGATTGCATAATCATGAAGTTGACTCTGAATCCAGATAATTTGCGAAGTACAAGCAGCTGTAGATATGTATTCTGCCTCAGCGGTTGATATAGCCACACAAGTTTGTTTCTTTGATTGCCAACTCACTAACTTTCCATCCAAAAGTTGACATCCACCAGTTGTACTTTTTCTGTCCAAAGTACATCCTCCTAGATCTGAGTCTGAAAAAGCTTGAATGAAGAATCCTGTTTTCGCAGGATACCATATTCCTAAAGAAACAGTACCCTTGAGATATCGAAAAATATTTTTCACTGCAGTCAAATGAGGCTCTCTTGGATTAGCTTGAAATCTAGCACAACAACAAACCGAAAACATAATATCAGGTCTACTTGCAGTTAAGTACAATAAAGACCCTATCATGCTACGATACAATGTCAGATCAACAGCAGGAGCATCTAACGAAGGAGTTAGTCTTGTTCCTACTGCCATAGGTAGTCTGAGCTTTGTGCTATTGAGCATTCCAAACTTTTCAAGCAAGTTATTCGTATATTTTTCTTGATTGATTAAGATTCCTTCTCTGTTCTGCCTTATACCAAGAAAATTATTAATTTTTCCCATCATGCTCATTTCAAACTGACTTTTCATTAAATTTTCAAATTCAATTGACAATGCTGGATCAGTTGAACCAAAGATAATATCATCAACATAAATTTGAACAAGCATTAGATGACATCCAACTTTCTTGCGAAATAATGTGGGGTCAACTGATCCTTGTTTAAATTTAGATTGTTTCAATAAATTTGTAAGTGTTGCGTACCAGGCCCTTGGTGCTTGTTTTAACCCATATACAGCTTTGTTAACGACATATACATGATCAGGAAACTCACTGTTTACAAACCCTGGTGGTTGTTCAACATACACTGTTTCTTCGAGTTTTCCATTTAAGAATGCACATTTAACATCCATTTGATAAACATCAAAATCTTTGTGAGCTGCATAGGCTAAAAATATGCGAACTGCTTCAAGTCTTGCAACAGGTGCAAATGTTTCTTCATAGTCAATACCTTCTTGTTGCGAATAACCTTTTACCACTAATCTTGCTTTATTTCGAATAATATTGCCATCTTTGTCGGTTTTGTTTCTAAAAATCCATTTTAAACCAACAATTGAAACATCAGAGGGTTTAGAAACCAATCTCCAAACCTTGTTTCGTTCAAATTCTGCCAATTCAGATTGCATAGCAACAACCCAATCTGAGTGTTCCATAGCATTCTTGACAGTTTTTGGTTCTATTTTCGAGATAAAAACATTAAACATGCAAAGTTCTTGGTTCGCATTCAGTACCTCATTTTTCGCACAAAGTTGAGCTCTAGTCAACACAGCTTCTTGTAGATTTCCAATTACCTGTTCTTTTGGATGATTTCTTGTCCATTTCTCGAGTGGTGGATAATTTGGATCAAATTCTAATGGTGCATCTTCAAACATATCTTCATTTTCAGATCCTGCAACAGAAAAATTATCATTAACTTCATGAAATTCGTCATTATTATCAAGATTAATTGTTTCTGTTTCATCATGCTCCCCCTCAACATGATCTATATCTTGATATTCTTGTCGATTTTGTAAATGCTCCCCCTCAACTTGATGTTCTTGTTGATTTTGCGAAGGCTCCCCCTCAACTGGATGTTCTTGTTCCTTGTGAATATCTGATGTGCTTTCACAAGTTATTGTTGATTCATCAGTATGTTTTGAAGATTCTGATGTTTGATTATCAGGAGCATTACTTTCTGCATTAATGGCCCTGTCAGGAATCCCAAAAATCAAGTCATAATCAAAATCATTGATTTCAGAATTATCAATTGGATTATGTGAATCTACAAGTATTGATTTATTCTCAAATTTACTATCAATCTGTTTAAGATAGTAATCATCAAATGTTAAATTGAACGTTTCTTCAATTTTTCTTGTTCGTTTGTTGAGCACTCTGTATGCAACTGAATTTTGAGAATATCCTAAAAAGATGCCTTCATCAGCTTTAGCTTGAAACTTGGACAAATTATCTTTTAGATTCATGATAAAGCACCTGCAACCAAAAACATGAAAAAATTTTACATTAGGTTTCCGATTATTGATTATTTCATATGGAGTAACATTAAATCTTCGATGAATGAATGATCGATTTTGAGTAAAACATGCTGTGGACACAGCTTCTGCCCAAAGATATTGAGGTAGATTCGCATATGTCAACATTGTTCTGGCAGCTTCGCATAGAGATCGATTTCTTCTTTCAACTACACCATTTTGTTGTGGTGTATATGGTGATGAGAAATTATGCGAAATGCCTTTGCTTGTGAGAAAATTGTCAAGAGTTTGATTTTTAAACTCAGAACCATTATCACTTTTAATTTTTCGCACATTCTTCTTCAGACTAACTTCAATCTTTTTGATAAAATCAATCATCGTCTGAGCAACTTCAGATTTCAACCTGAGAAAAAACACCCACGTGAATCTAGAGAAATCATCTACAACAACTAAAATATACCTCTTTTTGTTTATTGTTGCAACAGTTGATGGTCCACATAGATCAATGTGAAGAAGTTCTAATGGCTCTACTATTTTTGAATCTATCACAATCGGATGACCCTTTCGATGTTGTTTTCCTTGTTCGCAAGCTGCACACAAAGTATCATTATCAAATTTCAGTACTGGCAATCCTCGAACTAAATCTTCAGTTGCAAGTTTATTTATATTTCGAAAGTTCAAATGTGACAATCTTCTATGCCAAAGCCATCTAAGATCGTTTGAGACTTTTGATAGTAAACACACAGCTGGTTTTCCCACAATCGGTTTGATGTCCAGTGTAAACATATCACCATATCTTTTGGATTTGAGGAGTATTTCATTCGTCTTGACATTTGAAATGACACTACCTTCTTCATTGAATACAACTTGATTTCCAGTACCCACAACAAGTTGTGATACACTTATCAAATTATGTTGAAGTCCTTCAACATATGCCACTCTGTTGACTGTGAAGTTTCCATTTGTGACTTTCCCATATCCTTTCACTTTACACTTGTGATTATTTCCAAATTTGACAACTCCAGCATTTTCCAAGCTTCTGTAATCTCGCAAATTTTCTTTCCTTCCAGTCATGTGACGAGAGCAACCACTATCAATGTACCATTTCATGTCATATTGCTCGTCACATATCACCTGCATTTATTGAAAAAATTTAGGAACCCAAGACTTTTTGGGTCCATCATTAGTAGAATGAAACAAATTTTTGGAATTTAAGAACCATGTTTTCACTTTGTTTGTAACTGAATCAATAATATCAACATCATCAGTTCTAGATTTTGAAATATAATCATTCAATAACTTTGGATTTCCATTAATTGTAATCTTATCCTTCACAACATTCGCATTTTTGATAACTGGTTTCCATTTTTGAACTGGAATTTGCGAATTATTAGATGATGTACTCTCAGTTGAAGAATTATTTGTATACTTCTCAAATGCACTTTTGATTTGTTTTTTTGAAAATTTTCCATTTTGATATTTCTGTCCTTTTCCTTCAAACCAATGATTGAACGTTCTAACATCAGATTTTCCTTTTGTATATGAAACTTTGTTTGGTTTTGATATTGAAGGATTTGGAAAATTTGGTTGTTTTGGTGAAAATTTCTTTTTGTCTTGAGTTGAGTTCTTCAAACTTGATGAAGTATTCGTGAATTTGCCAACATTGTGAAACTTTTGATTATTTGCAAATTTTTGCGAATTCTCAAATTTTCGTTTGTTGTCATATTTGCGAACATATGGAACTTTGTCAACAGAGTTGATTTGTTTATGAAAACTTGATGATGTTTTTGAAATTTGCTCTTTTTCATCTTTTGTTTTTTCATTAGACACAACTTGCCAGAATATTGCTTTTCTTGCTTTTCTTTTTGAAACATTATTTTCTGTTGAAAATTTTCCAACCATCAATTTGAATTCATGAGAATTTAGTTTCACTTCAACCTTTGATTTTTCATCTTTTTCAAAAACTTTGTTTGAGTTTTCACCTTTAGCCACCCATTTTTGTGTTGATTTTTGTTTTTGAAACACATAAGGATTTTTAGTTAAATTGTTTTCTTCTGTGCTTTGATTTGCGAAAAAACCTTCAGTTGTGGACTTTTGATTATCTTTTTCAATCATTTTATTAAAATCAGGATGAACTTTCTCAGCATTTCCAGTAGTGACAAAAATTTGATTTGGGAAAATTTTGTTATCAGTACATACAAAATTTGGATATACCACAGTGTTGGTTTCCAAATAATGTGCGCCTTTATCATTTAAAATTTTATCAAATTCTTTTGTATCTTCAAACACTTGATCAACAACAATCCTTTGAGGTGTTTCAGTTGAAACTTTCTTTTCTTGTTTATTTACATCTGTGTCATCAGATTTCCAGCTTTCAACTTCCACATTAGCAAACATACAATGTTGCGAAGTTGAAGGTTTATCAATTTCATCCTCTACTATTGAATCAACTATTATTTCTTTACCTTTGATCTTAGATGTGATATTAATGATTGACAATTGAGAACAATCAATCTCTTCTTCCTCTTCTATCTCACTGATTTCACTCACATTATCAAAATTTTCATCAATATCAGCATAATTCAATTGAGAAACAAGCTTTGAATTTTCAGTTTTCTTTATGATTTTCACTTGTTCACTCTTTGTCAAACTTTCATTGACAATGTTAACCAATTCATCAGCATTCAGAAATTCATCAATTTTGACAATACCATATGCATATCTATCATCAGGTATTTTGTCAAATTGAGCAATTGTGCTTTCGCAATCATAAGAAACAACATCAACTTTTTCACGTTCATACTCAAGAAAAGGTAAAAGTTTTCTATGTTGTTCTTTGCTAATTTCAGAAGAGTGATGTAAAGCTGTTAATTTTGCATACAAGCGTTTTGCAGAATTACAATAGATGTTTCTCTGTGCTAGTAATAACCTAACATCATTAGTAAGATTATTCCTATCACAGTCTATATTTTTGACTTGTAATTCTAATTTTTCAACTCTGCTCTTCTTTATTTCTAACTCTCTTCGTGTCTCACTAAGTTGCACATTTAATTTCTTAGCTTCATTACTAGCAGACACAATAACAGAATCAAAATAAGCCACATTATCATCAAATGAAACAATTTCAACATCATAAGCAGATAAAGGAATATTAAAAGATTCAAGAATTGTACGTACCTTGGTTGTCATGGGTGATTTGTCAGTGGATTTTGACACAAAGCATTTCCCTGAAATGTTCCCTTCGCATTCCTCAAAGCTTGCGAACATTGCTCCATGTGTGGGATGCCTCATTTCTTCATCATCAGATCCTGAAGACCAGATCTGATAAGTTCCACTCTCTTCTTCAGTAGTTTCTCCTTTCGCAACCAATGACACTCCTTTGGTCTTTGCACGTATCTCTTCAATCTTTTCAGAATATTATGCCTCATCTTTGACTTTTTCTTTCTTCTCTTCTCTCTTTCGCAACATGCAGTCAGCTGCGAAGTGGTTCGCACCATTGCAATAATGACAATAGATTCCTAAATCACCTTTCAATTTTTTCTCTTCATTCGCATTTTTTTGGTTTTTCCTCAACTTTCTCCATCTTCTTCCTCTCATCCCCTCCAGTCCTTGTGGTAACATTCTTCACATCATTCATCTTCCCTTTTGGATTAAAAGGCTTTTTGAAAAACTCTTTAACTTTGTTGTTTGAATAGAATGCCACAGCTTCATCATCGGAATTCATCAAAAATCCTTCATCATCTGATCCATCTTTTTCATCATTTTCAGATACCTTTGAAACTAGAGCCAAAGGACCACCAATAACGAGTTTTGATTCTTCATACATTTCTGAGACCTCAGATTCATGTGTTTTTAGTTGATTGTAGAGATCATTCAATTTGGTTGAATCAAAACTTTGTTGATTCTTAATCATCATGCTTACACTTCACCACTCCTTGCGAAGTCCCATTATGAAAGTTAAATTGAATTCCATGATAGATCTAGTGATACCGTACCTATTGCAACGAAACACAAGCTCATTCAGACGATCATAATAACTTTCGAGAGTTTCTGCATCCTTCTGTCTGAATTCCTTCAGTTCAATCAGACATTGCTTCACAGAATTGATCTTCATCTTTTTGCTACCTTGATACTTCTCTTTTAGAGTATTCCAGATGTTTTTTGCTGTTTTACAACTACGAATGTAATTGTAAACCATAGGAGGAAGAGCACCTCTTAGTTCCCTCATGCATCTCTTTTCGTTATCCTTCAGACGTTTTCGTTGATCTTCAACATCAGGAGATCCAGTGGATGAACCAATTTGTTGAACATTTGCAGGAGCTTGAACTGTTCCATCGATACAATTCCAAAGTTCTTCATCAATTCCATTTAAGTAATCTTCCATTCTATCAGCCCACTGATCATAGTATTCTGGAATCAACATCAGAATTTTGGTTGAAGAACCAAGCAAATGAGAGAAAGAAGTCATCGTGTTCATGTTGAAGTTCGCCATTGATGAACAAACAAAAATTTCAGAAAACTTGAGAATTTGATGAATTTCAGAAATTAATCAAGTGAATTTATCAAAAATCACTAATCGAATACTCGACTTAACAATTCAAATGCAGAATCAATTCAAATCTGAAGATCAAAAGTGATTTTCAAAACCAAAATTGCGCGGAAAATTTTGAGTAAAATTTGTAACTCAAAAAGCAATTGATTCTTATACGAAAATCAGATCTAAGCAGTTTGAATCCTGCTCTGATACCAATTATAGTGAATTGTTATCGAGAATTAAGATGTGAAACAATAGATTTGAATGATGAATGATAAAGAACACACGAAGTAAATAATAATCAGATCTCGTTTTATTAAGACTGATTACAGAATAAGCTGAAGAGAGTTTTTGTGTTTCGATCTCTATCTCTACTTCAAGCCTAAGTCCTTATTTATAGGGAACTTACAAAAAGTATACTAAGTCTAATACACTGAAACTTCGCATGCTACACTTCGCATTTAAAATTGACTTAGTAAAATACATACAAAATGCGAATCATTACAAGACACTATTCGACTTTTACAACTTAACACCTACATAGGATACCCTCCTTGATCGAACTGAAGATCACAGGAGTCTGCTCCAGTATGATACGAGTAATCTCTGAAGAAAGAAACTCTCTGGTCTGCTCATCCATACGCTCGGCCCTCGAGCCTGATCCTGATCCCTCCCCGGCACCGGCACTGCCGTCTGCTAGCCTCGAACGCAAAACAACCATTCTGAAACACATCATGACAACATCAGAAAACCGAAATATCTCAAGGGATCATTGATACTACTACTAGCTTCCTGGTCTTGTCTCAGCCTTCCTTGATTCGAGTACGGATCCTCTTCTTTCAGTAGTACGGGCCCATACTACCTTCCACATGTATCTGTACTTTCCTCAAGAACTACCTAGACTCCACCAAGTCATTTCTACTACTACTGATCTCTGCTACTCTCATCCTAGGCTTGCCCTAGGGAAATCTCTGACTCCACTCAAACCAGTCCTCAGCTGCTGAAGGCCTCCTTGTAATGCTAATTAGCCATCACATGAATACCATCACATGTGATGAGGCTTAGATAATCCTTCGAGTAAAAGACTCGTCCCTACAACGGTTAGACTCAAACAAGAGCTACGCAATAGGGCCAAATCCAACACTCTGAGATTATTCAACCCTGATCACATGTGACGTGACGTATTCACCTAACGGCTAACTCCCATCACCAAGAGTCCTACAAAGCACAAAGCAAGCAGCATTCGGACACAGGAAACTACTCAAGCAAATCTATTCTCATAATGAGAACTGTACTAGCATACAATGCTAAGCTCATACTATCAGGCATAACCTAAACAGGCTATCCTACTACTGTCTACTCAATACTAGCATGAAATTCTTATCAAGCTGAAACACATAAAGCAGGCACATAAGGCATCCGCCTAGATCCTTAGTCCTATACTAGCATGCTGTTCTACTGAAACTGAAACTGAAACTGGAACTAAAACTGAAACTGAAACTTGTATGGGTAATTTGGGAGTACTTACTTGAGCTCGGCTGATCGCATGCACCACACCCTTATCTCGTTTAAAAAAAATTCTTTTCTTTCTAAGTGCTTTTCAAAATTTCTTTCGAAAACATTTATCTTTTGAAAAACCTTTTTATCTTTCCCTTAGTTTGAGTTCAGATACACCCGGAAGTGTATCCGAATCCCTCAAACCAAGGCTCTGATACCAACTTGAAACATCCCAAAAATACGACCCGAAAATTTCATTTTTAATATAACAAAAATCATAGAACTGAGTATCACATAATAAAACCATACGTTGCGTATCTCAAAACCATACTAAAATACTGTGAGAAAAACTGTGTCACAACTGTATCAAAACATATCTAAGAAACTGAATCAACTCCCAGGACCAAAACTGAAGTTGTGGTGTGTGCGATGCCATCATCCCGAGCTCTTCCCTTTACTTGCGGAAGTACCTGAAACCAAAACTGAAACCATAAGCACGAAGCTTAGTGAGCTCCCCCAAACTACCACATACCACACTACAACAAATAAAGCACATACTGGGCCTTGCCCACTGCATCAGACCGATGTCCGGAACTAGCTGCATCAGACCGAAGTCCGGAACTGACTGCATCGGACCGAAGTCCGGAACTAGCTGCATCGGACCGAAGTCCGGAACTGACTGGGACCTTGTCCCCTACATCGGACCGGAGTCCGGAACTAGCTGCATCGGACCAAAATCCAAAACTGTCTGAACATAGCATAACATAAACACGTATTTGCTAACATAACACATATATTGCATCGGAATGAAGTCCGGAACACATAACACAAAACATGCTTGAATCACAAAGACATCAAGCACTCTAACTACTGCATCGGACCGAAGTCCGGAACTACTGCTAACTAAACGGGTCGGCATTGTGGCTGTAGACCCGTTCCTACTGGAAGGAAACTCACCTCGTGAACTGGCTGCTGAGTGTATGGCTCTGGAAGCTATCTGTTGCTGCTCCGGTATCTCCCCGGCTACAATCCATAAACACACTCAATCAAATACTAATCGATGTATTAGGGTAAAATGACTCTTTTACCCCTGGTCAAAGTCAACTTTCCCGGTCAAAGTCAACCTACAGCTGACCTGACTCGCCGAGTTGGGCCGCCAACTCGCCGAGTCCCTATTCTCACTTCTCAACCCTACTCGCTGATACTCGTCGAGTATGGCATCAACTTGACGAGTTCCCTTTCAATTCTAAAACTCAGGCTATTTGCATCCGACTCGCCGAGTCATATGAACAACTCGACGAGTTGTTCTTGAGCTAAGAAGATTGCCTTGGACTCGCCGAGTTGTATGAACAACTCGTCGAGTCCCTCCATTACTGAGTCTGACCTCCAACTCACTGAGTCCACTCTACTACTCACTGGTCCCCACTCGGCATCACTCAAAAGGGGAAAAAATCGGGGACTCGCGACTCGACTCGCCGAGTCGTTCTTCCGACTCGCCGAGTCGCATGCATGCAGCTACTCTAAACTCGATTCTGCTTGAATCCAGCGCATAAAACTTATAGATCTGGGTTCCCTTAGCTCGATTAACACGTAAAGATTCTATCTTTACGTGCCCATATGCACCCATGAAGATTAAAAGGCTCAAAAAGCACAATAAAGGCTACATCTAGGGTTCTCAAGTAAGGAAACTTCGAAAAGGCACTAGATCAGGGCTCTAACACTCCTAAATGAACAGATCTAGGGATATCTCGACCCAACAAGGTATCCATACAACTATAAAGCTTGGAAAATACATTAAACTAGCCTTAGAGGTGTTCTAATGGAGCTTTTAAGCACAAAACAGGATAATTCCGAGACATACCTCAATGAACTCTGACTTTGGCCTTGGATCTTTGCTCTACACTTCCTCTTTTTGGTCCTTTCTTCTTTTTCTTCTTCAATCCTTCAAGAATCCACACAAAAACACTTAGATCATAAAAGGGATGGTTTAAGGTTTCTCACAAGCTCTCTGAGGGTGAAGGAGGCGAGTTTGGGGGCACATAACATTGCTTAAATAGTGAGCAAACCCAGGGATTTAGGGTTTCTTCCTGGCAGACGGACTCGCCGAATATGGACTCGCCGAGTCGCGGACTTACACGTGCTCGAAATCCCGTCCCTACTCGACGAGTCGGGCTATAGACTCGCCAAGTCCCTCTTGAAAACTTCAAAATAAATACCATGGAAGCAACATACCAGAGACAGGTCGTTACAAGTAGAAAAGTCAGCTGTCAAAAGCTTCCACTAGTCCTTCGCTCCCAAGCGAAGCTGGTTTAGCACGAACTGTACCCTCAGATGCTCCAGACAAGAACATGTGTAGAAGCATCCCTCAATGTCAGAGATCCATCTCATCACTGCTATCGGATCCTGAGTCCCATCAAACTATGGTGGCTTCATGTTGCTGAACTCCCGGTACAACAACGAGTCACCCCCCTGTGGCCTAGCAGCGGCGACGGCTACGGTGGCTGCAGCAACAGCAACATCGCTAAAAGTAGTGTACCGCTTATCAAATTTCTCAATCAGCGTGGTCTTGATAGACCCAAACATCTCCGATATCTCAGCACGGATGGCTACAACCATCTCATCAGGAATCATCATGCGAATCTCATCATCGCTAACACCGCTGCTCTCTGTAGTGTGGCGCGTACCCACCATGATGTCTCTGAAATGCAACACAAGAGAAATCAGAGACTCGCTCGAGTATTCTCGTACTCCATCTCACAACCCTACTTGTTCCTTAGTACGCTAAGGATTCTTACTTGGGCTGCTTACTAGTTTAGTGTTTCCAGTAGTACGGGCCCTATACTACCTTCCACACCACATCCGTATTCACCCCAAGTCCTCCCCTCCTAGGATTCTAGATCAAAAGTACTCTATATCTCACTGAGCACAGGCTACCACCTAGTAGATCTCTCATAAGCTCCTCTCTACTACCTACTCACACTCTAAGTAATTCACAGTAGCAGTAACTCCTAGGCTAAGGCATCACAAATCAGGCCACTCTAGTCCTAAATATGAATACCTAGCCTACTCTAGCATGCATATCACATCTCATAATATATCATAACACATCTCATAATATATCATAACACATCTCATAAGGTATTTTGGGAAACCACCGTTCGGGCACTGGCTGATTGTACACACTGCTCTTTTCCGCTCTTTTGGAATCTTTTACTCTTTTTAGAAAAATTGTTTATTTTTGAAAACTTTTCTCAAATCATCATTTTGAGTTCAGATATGCCCAAAGGTGTATCCAAATCCCTCAAACCAAGGCTCTGATACCAACTTGTAACAACATGATTTTTCAAACAATTTTTTTTAAATTTAAATTCATAAACAAATGTCACATAATTAATTCTCAAAAACAACCAACAAGTTTTCAACACAATTATTCAAATCCAGGATCCACAACCACAGCTCAACATCAAGAGTGTAAGTATAATCACGCCGGTGCCTTCCCACGATCCTTAGAAATACCTGAAACACATAACACAGTAAGCATGAATGCTTAGTGAGTTCCCCAAAATACCACATACAACAATTCGCCACTCGACGCTATAGTTTGTATGACCGTCTAGTCAAAGTGTCTCAGCGGGACCCTCCAGTCCCGTAGCTCGTTGGACCCTTTGGCCTGGTCTAGTTCGTTGGACCCTCCGGTCTGGTCAGAATAGCACATAGCATACATAATCACAAAACACATAATCTCAAGCAAACAGGTATGACCTTCCGGTCGACACATAGATACCACCCTAGGTAATGTATAGTGAGAAGACTCACCTCGGGTAACTCGAATAATCTCGAAACATTGATCTAGCCTCTGCCTAATCACATATAGAAAATATCTCTACTTAATAAAGGCTCACAAAGGCTAGACTAATCCCCTCCTATGCTCTCTTAGAAGGTTAAAAGACCATTCTGCCCCTCCAATGGTCTAAAGGTCCATTTGTTGACTAAACCCTAAAAGTCACAAAAGTCAACCCTAAGGAGTACGCGGCGCGTACCAGATCCCTGCGCTGGGCGTACTCAACCGCCACACTGATATCGGGTTGTTTGAACCCTACGCCCTGCGTACTGGGATTTACGCTCAGCGTACGTCCTGGTTTCACTATTATCTCACTTATGGTCTTAATCAGTTAAGACCTTGGCTCAAAATACATATCTTGACCCCCTACAGCCTCCTAATCCATAAAGTCGAAGACTTTACGCCTTTGCATGGTTGTAAAGGTTATCATCATCCAAAACACACCACTTCCTTCACTAAGGAGCTCATATCTCATGCATGGCTCACTCCTAATGTCCAAGATTGGATTTTTATGGATCCATAACACTTTATACACTGAATATGGACAGATCAAGGTCTATGGAGCTCCTTTACTTATAAAGTCTCCACCTTTGGGACAAAAACCCTAGAAATGGTCCATAATGCACAAATCAAAAAGATTGAGAAAGCTCCAAGCTTTTTACCTCCAAATGATGCCCCAACCTCAGAAAGTTCAGATCCAAAGCTTGCCCTCCAACTCTAGCTCCTTCAATGGCACCTCCTTCTCTTCAAAAGCACACAAGAACACTTTCAAGCTCAACCACACTCACACAAGCTCTAGAACGAGAGTTAGGGCACACTTAGGGTTTTGCTCTCTAGAAATGGTGGCTAAAAGTGAGGCCATAGTGTTCCTTATATAGGGCTCACCCCCACAATTAGGGTTTCAATTTGAACCAAGTACGCCCAACGTACTGGGTAATCACCGCATCCATAATACGCTCATGAGTACGCGCAGCGTACTCTCCCTTACACCCAGCGTACTCAAAAGCCAAACTTTTAATACAAGGACTAATTTTGACAACTTGAGGAAAGAAAAGGATCAACAAGATATACCTGAATTTCGTGATGTTACATGAAACTAAATCAAAAAGATGTAAGCATGAAGCTTAGTGAGTTACGCATACTACCACATACCATACATACACATACTAGGCCCCCGCCGCTGCATCGAGACTTGCCCGACATCGGTGAAACATCCCAAAAATACGACCCGAAAATTTCATTTTTAATATAACAAAAATCATAAAACCGAGTATCATATAATAAAACCATATGTTGCGTCTCTCAAACCATACTAAAATACTGTGAGAAAAACTGTGTCACAACTGTATCAAAACATATCTAAGAAACTGAATCAACTCCCAGGACAAAAATTGAAGTTGTGGTGTGTGCGATGCCATCATCCCGAGCTCTTCCCTTTACTTGCGGAAGTACCTGAAACCAAAACTGAAACCGTAAGCACGAAGCTTAGTGAGCTCCCCTAAACTACCACATACCACACAATAACAAATAAAGCACATACTAGGCCTTGCCCACTGCATCGGACCGAAGTCCGGAACTAGCTGCATCGGACCGAAGTCCGGAACTGACTGGGACCGTGTCCCATGCATCGGACCGAAGTCTGGAACTAGTTGCATCGGACCGAAATCCGGAACTGTCTGAACGTAGCATAACATAAACACATATCTGCTAACATAACACATATACTGCATCGGACTGATGTCCGGAACGCATAACACAAAACATGATTGAATCACAAAGACATCAAGCACTCTAACTACTGCATCGGACTGAAGTCCCAAACTACTACTAACTAAACGGGCCGGCATTGTGGCCGTAGACCCGTTCCTACTGGAAGGAAACTCACCTCGTGAACTGGCTGCTGAGTGTATGGCTCTGGAAGCTATCTGCTGCTGCTCCGGTATCTCCCCGGCTACAATTCCATAAACACACTAAATCAAATACTAATAACTGAATTGGGGTAAAATGACTCTTTTACCCCTGGTCAAAGTCAACTCTCTCGGTCAAAGTCAACCTATAGTTGACCTGACTCGCCGAGTTGGGCCGCCAACTCGCCGAGTCTCTATTGTCACTTCTCAACCCTACTCGCGGCTACTCGTCGAGTATGGCATCAACTCTACGAGTTCCCTTTCGATTCTAGAACTCAGGCTATCTGCATCCGACTTGCCGAGTCGTATGAACAACTCGACGAGTTGTTCTTAAGCTAAGAAGATTGCCTTGGACTCGCCGAGTTGTATGAACAACTCGTCGAGTCCCTCCATTACTGAGTCTGACCTCCAACTCACTGAGTCCACTCTACTACTCACTGGTCCCCACTCGACATCACTCAAAAGGGGAAAAATTGTCACACCCCCAAACCAGAATGGCGGAAACATTCGGGGGTGGATGACTTCACGTAGTATCACGACAATTGAATATTGTAAAGAAAGTAACACAACCATCATATATTTAATAAAAACATATATTGTTGCGTTATACATATTTGCAAAAGAATATTACAATCTGAGGATAAAAATATTTTAATGATAAACGTCCTTAGTGTTCCTTCTTCAAAAGCTGGTGGTTACCTGTATTACTGATTCCCTGAGAAATACAAGTGGTTTCGAAAAAGTGTCAACAATTAAGTTGGTGAGTTCATAAGTGTTTCGTATTGAAAAGTATGTCCTTTTAGTAGTAAATCGATGAACGAGGTTTTCAGAAAATCCAATATTTTCTATAAATGGTTTGAAAGGTTTCCAGAGTTGGTGTGCGTTAGTATGTTCCATGCTTGAATAATAATGATAAACTTTGAGCTAAAAATGATGTGGAAAAACTGAATGCATATAGGAATCTCGTAAATCAAACTTGTTTTTATACTTGTATGTGAGTTTTATAACCATACTATTGACACTGACGGCCTGTAACAACATTCTTCAGGTGTTGTAGTGTTATGACATTTGTCACCCCAGACCTACCGGTCTAACTATAGCTAATAGTTTAGGTGCGGGGTTGTCAATCCCGTATAGATCTATACACGAGTATCACGCTCTCCCTCCAAGAGATTATGGTATATAATACAGGACTTGAAATGCATACATACGAGTACATTGAAGTTTGAATATCTCACATTACTTGGTATAAACAGATTTACGATAAGAAAGACTTTACTTCATTTGAAAGTATTTCATTTGTCAAGATGTATATGTAAAATGTATGCATAACTTGTTAACTATACTCATTATAATTTCTCAAAAAGTATGTTTCCATTTAGTAAGAATAACTTGGTAATATAATAGCCCTTTAAACATAAAGACGTTTGTATCAATACTCTATAAGATAGATATTATACTTATGTTTATAAAACGATACTTTGACTTGTAATGTACTTGTATTCCCCCCCCCCCCCCCCTAAAAAATGAAAAGAATTGAAAAGTAGGGGTATGAACTCACTCGTTTGGTTTGAAGAGAGAGAGGCTAGAGTTGAGCAGAAGTTCGACCGCGTAAAGTTGCGTTTTCAAGCTCCTCGTGACTCTCGGCAACGTAGCAACTTCGTCGGAGGTTCGGGTGCGGAAATCGAGGTCGTCGGGACAGCTTCTGGTTCTTGGAAGTGTGTGGGAGTAAATGGAAGTTTGAGAAGTTGTGCCTAAAACTCACAACTTATGCCATCTATTTATAGTGCTGGAGAGGTGAGCACGCGGGGCGTAATCCTGGAGTACGCGGGGCGTACTCGCGTACGCTGCGCGTACCTCGTTACGTTGGGCGTAAGAATGCGTCATGGCTTATGACTCCAGCCTAGCTAGTGTAGAGCACTCGAGCCGATGGGACTCGACACTGGGCCTATTACGCGGGGCGTAATCCAGTCTGTCATCTTCTAAATTCCGTAACTTTCGCGTACGAGCTCCGTTTTTCGCGTTCTTTATATCCATGCATAGGGAAGATTATGCTCTACAACTTTCATTTAGACTCCGTCGGCTAGTTTTGACTTTATTTTTAATGATATATTTTTAATAGGCCGGGACTCCTAAAGTCCGTTAAAAATTCATAGTTTCTTTATTCGACGTCGGTTTTCGTTTGTCTTTTTATCATTTTACTCCTATTGTGGAGATCTTCAACTCTCATTTAGGTTGCGTTAGCTAAATAACACTCGATCTTCAATTTGAGTTTTTAGCCCTCTACTACTGTTACGAAACTTTGGAAATTCGTAACTTCTTCATACGAGGTCCAAATTGGGCGATCTTTTTATGTACGTTTACAGTTCAACGAACTCTACATCTTTTGTTTAGATACTTAAGGCAAAAATGCATTTTATTGAAATTTCACTTTTTACGTTAGATAATGTTTTAACGGTGTGTCGTAAATATACGAGTGGTTATAATTTCTTCAATATAACCCGATTTTGAACGTTCTTTATGTTTTTGGAAACCTTGGCATGATATCTAATATTTGATGCATCCCAACTCAGATATTTGAACACTTTATTTTTTAGGTTAATTTAGTTTATTCCAAATAGTTTTCGTTGTATTTGACATTTGAGCGTTACACTGCTTTTGGAAAATATAGGGTTGTCACATCATCCCCCTGTTAAGGGAATTTCATTCCGAAATTTAATCTAAGATAGAGTTTACAGGTTAGGAAAAAGATGCAGGTACTTTTGTTTCATATGATCCTCGCGTTCCCAGGTGTATTCAGGTCCTCGCTTGGCGTTCCAGCGGACCTTTACAATAGGTATGCAGCTTTGTTTAGTTCTTTTTACTTCCCGATCCATGATCTCTACTGGTTCCTCTACAAATTGGAGATTCTCATTTATTGCAAGTTCATCTAGAGGGATGACAAGGGTCTCATCGGACAAGCACTTCTTTAGGTTTGATACGTGAAAGGTAGGGTGTACGTTGTGGAGCTCCTGAGGTAATCTAAGTTTGTAAGCCACTGGACCGATCCTGGCAAGGATCTCGAATGGTCCGATGTATCTTGGGTTCAGTTTCCCGCGCTTCCCGAAGCGTATTAATCCCTTCCAGGGCGAGACCTTTAGTAGGACTCGATCTCCAACCTGGAATTCCAAGGGCTTCCGTCTTTTATCTGCGTAACTCTTTTGTCTGTCCCTTGATGCTTTTAGACGTTCCCGAATCTGAACAATCTTCTCCGTAGTTTCCCTTATGATTTTTGGTCCAGTGAGCGTGTTGTCTGTTGCTTGTCCTTTTGCTAGTTGTGTGTCCCCCACTTCGGCCCAGCACAAAGGCGATCTGCATTTGCGGCCATAGAGGGCTTCGAACGGGGTAGCCTTGATGCTTGTGTGGTAGCTATTGTTGTACGAGAACTCGACCAAAGGTAGATGCATGTCCCATGCCTTACCAAAATCAATTACGCAAGACCTCAACATATCTTCTAGGGTTTGTATGGTTCTCTCACTCTGGCCGTCGGTTTGTGGGTGATAAGCGGTACTCATGTCTGGCCTTGTCCCCAAAGCTTTTTGTAGCGACTGCCAGAACCTTGAGGTGAACCTACTATCTCAGTCCGAGATAATGGATATGGGCACACCATGTAGTCGTACAATTTCTCTGAGGTATGTCCTAGTTAGCTTCTCTAATTTATCCGTCTCTTTGATCGGTAGGAAGTGCGCTGATTTAGTTAACCTGTCGACAATCACCCAGATAGTGTCGAGTCCGTTTGCCGTTCTGGGTAGTTCGGTTATGAAATCCATGTTTATACATTCCCACTTCCATTCTGGTATTTCTGGTTGTTGCAACAATCCTGAGGGCTTTTGGTATTCTATCTTGACCTTGGCGCACGTCAGACATTTACTCATGTAAGTAGCAATTTCAACCTTCATGTTCGGCCACCAATACAACTTCTTGAGGTCGAGATACATCTTATCGGAGCCGGGGTGTATGGAGTATCGTGTTTTATGGGCTTCGTTCATGACGACTTCTCTAAATCCGCCAAACTTCGGCGTCCAGATCCGATCCATGAAGTAATGAACTCCATCATTCTTGACCTCAAACTACTTATCCATTCCCCTTAAGGCTTCCCCTGCCACATTTACTGATGTTAAGGCTTCTATCTAGGCTTCCTTGATTTGTGTGGACAGGTGCGAATGGATTGGCATGGTTAAAGACTTCACTCTGCGGCCCGAGTATTCCTTCCGGCTGAGTGCATCGGCCACCACGTTAGCCTTTCCAGGATGATATCGAATCTCGCATTCATAATCATTTAGTAGTTCTACCCACCGTCTTTGTCTCATGTTGAGTTCTTTCTGGTTGAGGATATGTTGGAGGCTTTTATGGTCGGTGAAGATCGTACATTTCGTGTCGT
This sequence comes from Lactuca serriola, assembly GCF_051521515.1. Classification (NCBI taxonomy): domain Eukaryota; kingdom Viridiplantae; phylum Streptophyta; class Magnoliopsida; order Asterales; family Asteraceae; genus Lactuca; species Lactuca serriola. Next base: position 56,276,775 of record NC_136411.1, on the reverse strand, counting down.
AGAGATAGTGTCTCCATATCTTCAGAGCGAAGATGACTGCTCCTAGCTCAAGATCGTGCGTTGTGTAGTTTACTTCGTGCGTCTTTAGTTGCCTTGAGGCGTAGGCGATGACATTCCCTCGTTGCATCAGGACACACCCAAGTCCTTGGTTTGATGCATCACAATAGACCACGAAGTCCTCCGTCCCTTCGGGTAAGGTTAGGATGGGCGCACTACATAAGGCTCGCTTTAGCGTTTGAAACAAGGCGTCTTGTTTTTCTCCCCAGTCGAAGGTCACACTCTTCTGAGTTAGGGTGGTAAGTGGTTTGGCAATCTTCGAAAAGTTCTGTATGAACCTTCGGTAATACCCGGCAAGTCCCAAAAATTGTCGGATTTCTGTAGGGGTCCTTGGTGTCGTCCAACTTTCTATTGCCTTGATCTTAGAAGGATCCACGTGTATCTCCTCCTTGCTTACTACATGTCCTAGGAAATCCACTTTCCGAATCCAAAATTCACACTTGGAAAATTTGCATCAAGCTTCTCTGCCCTTAACGTTTCCAAAACTTGGCGGAGGTGTTGGCAGTGTTCTTCTTGGCTTCTAGAATAGATGAGTATATCATCTATGAACACGATCACGAATTTATCCAGGAAGGGACGACATACTCAGTTCATCAAGTCCATGAACACCGCTGGAGCATTTGTCAATCCGAAGGGCATTACTACAAACTCGTAGTGACCATAACGTGTTCGGAAAGCCGTTTTGGGGATGTCTCCTTCCAGCACTCGCAGTTGGTGATAACCAGATCTTAGATCGAACTTTGAGAAGAAGCTTGCTCCCTGTAGTTGGTCGAACAGATCGTCTATGCGCGGTAGGGGATATCGGTTCTTGATCGTGAGTTTGTTCAACTCCTAATCGATGCACATGCGAAAGGATCCGTCCTTCTTTTTCACGAATAGGACTGGTGCTCCCCATGGTGAGAAGCTCGGTCTGATGAATCCTTTGCTCAGCAGCTCGTTTAATTGACTGGACAGTTCCTGCATCTCGACTGGGGCTAAACGGTAAGGCGATTTTGCTACTGGGGTAGCTCCGGGGATCAAGTCGATTCTGAACTCAACTTGGCATTCTGGTGGAATTCCTGGAAGATCTTCTGGGAAAATATCTGGGAAGTTGCAGACTTCTGGAATGTCTTTAATGTTCTTTGGTTCTTGTTTCTGGTCTACTACGTGGGCTAGAAAGGCATGGTATTCCTTACGAAGATATTTTTGTGCCTTAACTAAGGAGATGATTTGTAAATTTGAACTAGGTTTGTCACCATAAATGACAAGGGTTTCGCCGTTTGGCAGATTGAGGCGAGCGGCCCTTTCGTGACAAAGTATATCGGCATGGTGAAGGCTTAACCAGTCCATACCGATGATGACATCGAAACTTCTTATCGAAATGGGCATTAGGTCAATTTGAAATAAGTGTTCGTTTAAATTTAATGTGCACCCTACGTACATATCGCTTGTGCTTTCCGTTTTACCATTAGCCATTTCTACAGTGAATATTTTATTGAGTGGTTGGGGTCTTTGATTAAGTAAGTGTTTGAATTTATGACTCACAAAACTTCTCTCTGCACCGCAGTCAAAGAGTATGCATGCATAAATGTTGTTGAGGAGAAACGTACCTGTAACCACCGTTGGGTCGACTATTGCTTCATTTTGGCCTATTGCCAACACTCTCCCAACACCGCCAACGTTCCTTGTCTTGGGGCAGTCCCTTTCGAAGTGCCCAGTTTCTCCACACCCATAACATGCCTGGCTTATCCCAGTACCAGGAACTTGCATGACTGGTCGTGCTGGTGCCTTACAGAAACGGGCTGTGTGCCCTTTCTTGTCGCAGTTCTTACAGTGCATCTCGCGGCAAATACCGTGGTGATGGTAGTTGCACTTGCTGCACTTGGGCAGATTCCCCGCATATGGTTTTGTTGGCGCAGGGGTAGCAGGAGTTGTGGTGGGAGTAGTAGCAGCATGAACCGCAACCATTTGTTTCTTTGAAGGTTCTTGCGAAGTTTGCCCCTTTCTCTTGTTCCAGAATTTCTTGTTGTTGTTGTTGTTGGCATTGATCTCGTTGTTATTGTTCCCTTTGGTTGGTTCAGCCATGATAGCCGTGACTCCTTAACAGACACCATGATCAACGAGAGATTGCGCCAGTTCCTTAGCGCTGTCGAAGGTCATGGGTTTGGAAGCTAACACACTTCCTCGAAGTTGGGGTGATAGTCCCCAGATGTATCTCTCGACCTTTTGGCTTTCTAGGATTAACATTCCTGGGCAAAGTGTTATTAAATCGTTGAACCTGTTGGTGTAACCTGCTATGTCCGAGCCCACCATCGAAAGGCTCCACAATTCATGTTCAAGCTTCTGAATCTCGCCTCTTGGGCAGTATTCTCGAAGGAGCATTCGTTTCAAGTATTCCCAACCCATGGAATTCGCCACCACTAGGGTTAGTGTCTTGACGTGGCCGTTCCACCATGTCAAGGCGCGTTCAGAAAAAGTAAAAGCAACAAACTTTACTTTGCTTTCTTCAGGGCATGCGCAGATTTCGAATACAGCTTCCGTTTTCTCTATCCATTGAGATAGAGCCAATACTCCCCCAGTCCCATAAAAGGGAATAGGTTTTCCGTTGGTGAAGTCTTTGTAAGTGCATACCCCTGAACGGCCTTGACCTTGGCCATTTGTAAAGCTGTTTGTTCCTCCCCCCGATCCGTTGTTGCTCATTTGAGCCATTGCTGCGGTTACAGCAGTCTGGAACATAACGGCATCCAGAATTGGAGGAGGTGGTGGAGGTGGTGTTGAAGTTGAGTTTCTGCGTGTTGATCTACGAGGAGGCATGTTCTGGTAGAGAAAAATTAAGAATGAATACTATAAGTTTCTAATGTTTTGATAATCGTGTGTTAGTTGTATCTTGTAATTTGTTTTGACTTTAGTTTATGGTTTCAAGGTAGGCATAATAATTTTAGTTAAAACCCATAAATTCCGAGAGGTATACAAAGAAGTACTTCATATTCATATATATAGGTCACACCTGAGGTGTGTTACATTACGCTTCTTGTTTGGAAAATTTGACCTACCTAGAGGTCTCCGATTACAGATACAAAAGGAAATAAGGGAAGAAACTTTTATCCAAAATCCTATTTTATAACAAAATTGTTGGGGTTTGAACAAGCTCTACTTGCGGCGTGTTACACGTTTGGAGCTAGATTCGGCATCCGACTGCTTGACCCCCATTAAGCGCCTCTCGAGATCTGCTTGTTGTTCCTTCATCTCTCTTATTTCTACTAGTGCCGTTATCATTTGATTCTGAAGCGTCCCTGTGTAGATTTGGGTATTCTCATGTAGTCCTTCCAGACGACGGATGTCTGCGGCGTTACCCTGAGTAGCAGCATTGATCTCGCAAACTTTGGCTGCTTGCTTGTCCGTCTAGTAGTTCTGGGTAGCTATGGCGTTCACAATGACAGGAAGTGCTCGATCAGCTGAGCCTCCCCCACTGACATTGTAAAAATCTCGGCACATACCGAAGGGAGGGCGTACACCTTGCTGGCGGCTCCAGTAGTAGAGGTGGCTTCCCCACATGGGAATGGGTCCCGGTTGATACGGTATGATTTCGGGAGGATGAGGGATGGGAGGGTCGATTACTTCTGGCTCGGAGTCCGTTCCACTAGAAATTTCCTCGACCTCTTCGTCGACTTCGAATTCCTCTCCGACTTCGACTTCGAATTCTTCTTCGATTCCCCCTTCGGGTTTTTCCTCGACCTCCTCTTCGATTGCCTCTGGGTCTTCTTCTATCCAGCCGCCATTGCCTTGGTTTGGGTAGTAGGGATCTCCTGGTAAATGGAATCCGGCCATTTGTCTGTACTAGGATAGAGGTATGAGAATTTTATAAGAAAAAGAAATTTCTATTTAACGACTCCCTATGTTTAACTATATCCTTACGGAGCGCAAAATATTTTATTGTACGATGATTTTTAACAATACTCCTATAGTATTTGGCGAATCTAAAATAATTTGCATTTGGTAAGTTTTCGGCTTGTTGTCCACTATGACCATTCTTGACGTACGTTGGTCAAATCTAGGATAAATATAGTTGATCAGGCTATATTTATTCTCGACCTGATTACATACCCCGAGGCTCAATCGTAGTGTCGCAACTTGCCTTAATACTCTTTAGAAAACTTGTCATGATATGAGATTAATGCATGCGAGTAAAAATGTATATTTTTAAAAGGAAGTATATTGTTCGTGAAAACGTTTTGTCAGAGGGTTTTTTTTTTGGTCCCCTTTGCATTTATAGTTTGTATATCTTATGTGGTTCGATATACTAAGTTCACTATAAACAATGCTTTGATACCAATCTGTCACACCCCCCAAACCAGAATGGCGGAAACATTCGGGGGTGGATGACTTCACGTAGTATCACGGCAATTGAATATTGTAAAGAAAGTAACACAATCATCATATATATAATAAAAACATATATTGTTGCGTTATACATATTTGCAAAAGAATATTACAATCTGAGGATAAAAATATTTTAATGATAAACGTCCTTAGTGTTCCTTCTTCAAAAGCTGGTGGTTACCTGTATTACTGATTCCCTGAGAAATACAAGTGGTTTCGAAAAAGTGTCAACAATTAAGTTGGTGAGTTCATAAGTGTTTCGTATTGAAAAGTATGTCCTTTTAGTAGTAAATCGATGAACGAGGTTTTCAGAAAATCCAATATTTTCTATAAATGGTTTGAAAGGTTTCCAGAGTTGGTGTGCGTTAGTATGTTCCATGCTTGAATAATAATGATAAACTTTGAGCTAAAAATGATGTGGAAAAACTGAATGCATATAGGAATCTCGTAAATCAAACTTGTTTTTATACTTGTATGTGAGTTTTATAACCATACTATTGACACTGACGGCCTGTAACAACATTCTTCAGGTGTTGTAGTGTTATGACATTTGTCACCCCAGACCTACCGGTCTAACTATAGCTAATAGTTTAGGTGCGGGGTTGTCAATCCCGTATAGATCTATACACGAGTATCACGCTCTCCCTCCAAGAGATTATGGTATATAATACAGGACTTGAAATGCATACATACGAGTACATTGAAGTTTGAATATCTCACATTACTTGGTATAAACAGATTTACGATAAGAAAGACTTTACTTCATTTGAAAGTATTTCATTTGTCAAGATGTATATGTAAAATGTATGCATAACTTGTTAACTATACTCATTATAATTTCTCAAAAAGTATGTTTCTATTTAGTAAGAATAACTTGGTAATATAATAGCCCTTTAAACATAAAGACGTTTGTATCAATACTCTATAAGATAGATATTATACTTATGTTTATAAAACGATACTTTGACTTGTAATGTACTTGTATTCCCCCCCCCCTCCCCCCCCCCTAAAACATGAAAAGAATTGAAAAGTAGGGGTATGAACTCACTCGTTTGGTTTGAAGAGAGATAGGCTAGAGTTGAGCAGAAGTTCGACCGCGTAAAGTTGCGTTTTCAAGCTCCTCGTGACTCTCGGCAACGTAGCAACTTCGTCGGAGGTTCGGGTGCGGAAATCGAGGTCGTCGGGACAGCTTCTGGTACTTGGAAGTGTGTGGGAGTAAATGGAAGTTTGAGAAGGTGTGCCTAAAACTCGTAGCTTATGCCATCTATTTATAGTGCTGGAGAGGTGAGTACGCGGGGCGTAATCCTAGAGTACGCGGGGCGTACTCGCATACGTTGCGCGTACCTCGTTACGCTGGGCGTAAGAATGCATCATGGCTTATGACTCCAGCCTAGCTAGTGTAGAGCACTCGAGCCGATGGGACTCGACACTGGGCCTATTACGCGGGGCGTACTATTGGATTACGCGGGGCGTAATCCAGTCTGTCATCTTCTAAATGCTGTAACTTTCGCGTACGAGCTCCGTTTTTCGCGTTCTTTATATCCACGCGTAAAGGAGATTATGCTCTACAACTTTCATTTAGACTCCGTCGGCTAGTTTTGACTTTATTTTTAATGATATATTTTTAATAGGCCGGGACTCCTAAAGTCCGTTAAAAATTCATAGTTTCTTTATTCGACGTCGGTTTTCATTTGTCTTTTTATCATTTTACTCCTATTGTGGAGATCTTCAACTCTCATTTAGGTTGCGTTAGCTAAATAACACTCGATCTTCAATTTGAGTTTTTAGCCCTCTACTACTGTTACGAAACTTTGGAAATTCGTAACTTCTTCATACGAGGTCCAAATTGGGCGATCTTTTTATGTACGTTTACAGTTCAACGAACTCTACATCTTTTGTTTAGATACTTAAGGCAAAAATGCATTTTATTGAAATTTCACTTTTTACGTTAAATAGCGTTTTAACGGTGTCTCGTAAATATACGAGTGGTTATAATTTCTTCAATATAACCCGGTTTTGAACGTTCTTTATGTTTTTGGAAACCTTGGCATGATATGTAATATTTGATGCATCCCAACTTAGATATTTGAACACTTTATTTTTGAAGTTAATTTAGTTGATTCCAAATAGTTTTCGTTGTATTTAACATTTGAGCGTTACACTGCTTTTGGAAAAATATAGGGTTGTCACAAAAATCGGGGACTCGTGATTCGACTCGCCGAGTCGTTCTTCCGACTCGCCGAGTCGCATGCATGCAGCTACTCTAAACTCGATTCTGCTTGAATCCAGCGCATAAAACTTATAAATCTGGGCTGCCTAAGCTCGATTAACCCGTAAAGATTCTATCTTTACGTGCCCATATGCACCCATGAAGATTAAGAGGCTCAAAAGCATAATAAAGGCTAGATCTAGGGTTCTCAAGCAAAGAAACTTCGAAAAGGCACTAGATCAGGGCTCTAACACTCCTAAATGAACAGATCTAGGGATATCTCGACCCAACAAGGCATCCATACAACTATAAAGCTTGGAAAACACATTAAACTAGCCTTAGAGGTGTTCTAATGGAGGTTTTAAGCACAAAACAGGATAATTCCGAGACATACCTCAATGACCTCTGACTTTGGCCTTGGATCTTTGCTCTACACTTCCTCTTTTTGGTTCTTTCTTCTTTTTCTTCTTCAATCCTTCAAGAATCCACACAAAAACACTTAGATCATACAAGGGATGGTTTAGGGTTTCTCACAAGCTCTCTGAGGGTGAAGGAGGCGAGTTTGGGGGCACATAACATTGCTTAAATAGTGAGCAAACCCGGGGATTTAAGGTTTCTTCCTAGCAGGCGGACTCGCCGAGTCGCCGACTTACACGTGCTCGAAATCCCGTCCCTACTCGACGAGTCGGGCTATAGACGCGTTGAGTCCCTCTTGAAAACTTCAAAATAAATACCATGGAAGCAACATACCAGAGACGGGTCGTTACAATCGGGCCCCGCCCGGCATCAACCCCTGCCTGGCATCGAGCCCTGCTCGGTATACAGATTTGTCTCTCTTAGGATCCGCCTGTCTCTAAGCCCCGCCCGCTATACACATACAAACATATAACATACTAACACATAAATAAAACACACTCTACTGTACTCCAGTACTAAGGCCTCGCCTAACTTGGGCCCCGCCCCTGGTCTGCTACTGATGAGCTGCGGAACCCCGTCCACACTCCTGTTGTTAGTAAGATACGGGCCCCCGCCCACACTCACCTCCCTACCAGGCACATACCAGTATCACAAAGACAACAAGTATAATCTAACATGCACATATAAATCTTCATCGGGCTTGCCCCGACATCGGACCCTAGTTCGGAACATACTACCATATAAACATACTTCGGGGTTGCCCCGACATCGGACCTAGGTCCGGAACCTATCGTACCGACACATGCAAGAATCACAAAGACCTTTAGCGTACTAACATTCCTCGGGCCTCGCCCGTTCATCGGATCGTGATCCAGAACATATAACATACAATGCCTAGGGCTAACCCCTGGGTATTTCTACTAAACACAAACATCATGGGTTGGAATTGAGGCCTTAGAACCATGCACACAATGAGGAAACTCACATTGCACTGCTGAAGTCCTACTGATATCCCTCTGGCTGCTATCTAGCAATTCCCCGAACTACTGATCCTTCGGCTCCCCGAGCTACCAATACCAAAATATCACTTAGTCCAAAAATCCTTCTTAGGGTAAAATGACCATTTTACCCCCTAGTCCAACTTGGTCCATATCTAAGGCCAAAACCATGCTCTAAAATGGCCCAACACTAGGTAGGCTTCCCAAACCCACTAATGGCCCAATTCGCTAAATTGGGCCCAATTCCTCTAATAAGCCTTACCCTAAGCCCAAACATCTTCTTGGCCCATATTGTTTGACTTCTGATGGCCCACTAAGGCCCAAAGAACCAAAATCCCCTGCATGGCCCAACCTAAGGCCCAAAACAAGCCAAGCCCATATCTGATGAGTACGTTGGGTGTACTCCTATGTACGCTAAGCGTACAAGCTAAATGGTGCGTACGCTGGGCGTACCTGCATGTACGCTCAGCGTACTCCCCTGTTAAGTCACTTTCCCATTAAGTGCTTAATACTCTAATCTAAAAGCTACAATCACATATCCAAGTCCTCTTCAACGTCTTAATCCATAAAGTCACTGACTTGGTGACTTTCCATGGCCCTAATGAGCCCAAACTCCAAAATAGCATTCCATTCTCATAAAAATGATCTTAAATCATGCATGACCCCAATAAGACGTTCAAGATGGCAACTTTATGCCTTAGGGACTCATTAAGAACCGAGAGTGGCAAGTCTAAGTCTAGAAATCGGATTTGAACCATAAAGTTCTATACTTGGGACCAAAATGACTTCAAAACCACACTACACTAGATCTAAGCATACTTGAGGAAAGTTATGAACTTTATACCTCCAAAGAGTCCAAAATGATGATGCTATCCCGGATCTATGAGCTCAAGCTACCCAATTCCTTATTTGCCAACTTCTTATTTCTTCTTCCAAGCTTAAAACCACCAAGATGGGCTTCTCAAGATCAAAATCACACAAGAATGAAGGGATGAGACGTTCCAGGGTTTTTCTAAGGTTGGGGAGGCTGATAAGGGGCTAGATTTTGAGTCCTAATGTTCCTTATATAGTGCTTGGCTCTAAAATTTAAGGTTTAAGGTCTCTGAGCGTACGTTGGGCGTACATCTCGTACGATGGGCGTACGTCTCCAACACTTGCAATCACTTAACCTTTCTACGTTGGGCGTACCCCGGCTTATGTTGGGCGTACTCTTACGGTGGCCACCTTGCATGCATGGTCCTTTCTTGCCATCTTTCTCCATTAAGGACCAATATTGTCAATAACTTCAAAGTGCTATAACTCCTTCATTATAAGTCCGTTTCCGATGAACTTTATACCCATGAAAAGGTGGAGAGAAGCCCTACGCTCCTAATTACCCACCCAAGCCTTAAAACCTTTCGAATAAAACCCGAGACCCATAAAAGACAGAATCGCTTATGCCATGGGCCTCCGAAACCACAACCGAAGTACTTTTCAAAATGGGGTGTTAAAAACTCACTAGGCTATACTAGTTTATCATATACAAAAATGACGCACAATGTGCCCCTCCATCTCACACATCTCGCAAGTAGCTTCCTCTGCTCTCTGTTCCGATGCGACTGCCCTAGCTTTAGCTGTAACGATTTGTTGTTTCATGGCGGCCATCTCCTCCTCTAAGGAGTCTAGGCGGTCTATAATGTTCTCCTGCTCTGCTTGTAGGTTTATCATGGCATCTATATGGCATTCTTGTTCCTCGTGGATGCGTCGAATTCGCACCGTCGTGTTCCGGACTGCGCCACCGATCTCCATTACCTCGTGATGGAGAGCCTGAACTCAAGTATCCAAGCGGGCCACTCGTGGTACAATCAGTGGTAGTGCTCAATATATAGGGGTGTCAGGGCCCAGAGCATGGTGTAGTGGGTGCATGCCGAATGTGGATCATCAGCCGTCTTCTCTAGCCCATGCATGCAACTGGGTTGCCCATTGTGGGGGGGGGCATCCTGGACAGAGGCAGATATCAGCAACGAAGTTTGCCTTTGAATGGGCAATATTCTCTTACAAGGAATGTTCATCCAAAGAGGACCCCCATTGGGGTCTCTATATACCTGGAAGGAGGGAAGTGGAATGGGGTCATGCATGCTCCTAATAGGTTCATTAACGATCTCCCCAGCGCCTTCCTCCTAGTCTGATCCCACATCAGAATCATCCTCGTCGTAATCCATCTCTTGGTACTCTTCAGGATCCTCTTCTAGATCCTCCTCATGAACCTCTTTTGGCTCCTCATCGATCCATCCGTTGGCTTCCATGGCAGGGTAGTAGGGGTCTTCATGGTGAAATCTGATCATATCGTCTATTGAAGAATTAAGGTATAAGAGACACATAAAGAATCTAGGTGTATGGTACTATAGTATCATAAAATACTCCTATAGTATTTTAAACGTTATGTTTGATTCTAGATTTTCTTTGTATGAGGTGTTGGTAAGTCTTAGACTTGTTGTTCACCACGACTATTCCCAAGCACATGTTAATCACATCGCGGATAAATATAGTTGATCAGGCCATATTTATCCAAGATCTAATTACATACCACCTAGGCCTACTCGTAGTGTTCAACCTATCTTATTACTTTTGTGATGTTCTTGTTATGACACTGTTCTAGTATGTAGCTATGTGCTTATACTTTACTAAAATATCATTATATTTTAAAAGTATACTTATGAAAAATGTTTTAGTCAGAGTGTTTTAACCTCATTGTATTTATAGGTGTATATCTTACATGGTTTAGTATACTTAGTTCACTATATATAATGCTCTGATACCATTTGTAACATCCCCATATGGCATGTATAACAATATTGTCCACTTTGGGCTCTTGGTTCGAAAACTTCCCAAGGGGTCACCCATGCCTGGATTGCCCTCACCTAGGCACGCTTAACTTCAGATTTCTTATGGGATATATTGCCCTCACGACTTTAAAACGCGTTGTGATAGAGATGGTATCCACACCCCTTTTAAGGAATGCTTAGTTCTCCTTCCTAGTTGATGTGGGATCAAGTGCAGCTAACCTACCCGCCTTCACCCCCCCATTATAGGTTTCGATGTCCCCGTCGAACACATCGACCCATGCCCTAGATCTGATACAAATCTGTCACACCCCCAAACCAGAATGGCGGAAATGTCTGAGGGTGGTTGACTTCATGTACAATATCATAACAAAATGAATAATAGTGATCAAAGCCATACAACCATCATATTTATAATTAAGAATATTACATTGTATCCAAAACATTGCTTGATTCGATACCAAATACATATGACAAAAGTAATTAACGTGATGCTGTAACACCCTATCCTCAAAACCTTTTGATTACCTGTTACTGATTTCCTAAGAATACAAGTATTTTTGAAAAAAAAAAGTGTCAACAATTAAGTTGGTGAGTTCATAAGAGTTTTGTATAGGAAAAATCTGTAACTTTTCCTTGTAAAATGATAGAGTGCGCTTTCAGAAAATCCAATATTTTCTTTAAAAACGAGTTGTAAGTCTTAAACACTAAGACCAAAATGCAAGTAGGTTGTACTGGAAAATAGTATCATGTAGTTTTATTATTATATAAAACCATTTGAATGTATGTTAGCCCCGTATACCAAATGTATTGTTAATACCCCATGTGAGTTATTATAACCATGCTAAAAGACATAGATGGCCTACTACGACGTTCTTCAGTCGTTAGAATGTTAGACATTTGTCACCCCAGACCTGCCAGTCTAGCTATAGCTAGCAGCTTAGGTACGAGATTTTCAGTCCTGTATAGATCTATAGACAAGTATCACGCTCTCTCATGGGATATTATGTTTATAATAAAAGTTTTGTAGGTACTCTAGTAGGTACGTGAAAACAATGACTCATAAAATTTTATCAACAGGTTTACGTATAGTGTAATGAAAACGCTTTTGTAAGTGGAAATATTACCTTTCCATAGTGATTACATAGTGTAAAATAATTATTTGTTCGCCCCAAAATGGTGAAATAGTGGTAGTAACCCATAAACTACACTCATTATAGTTTATCATAAATGTTTTGTTTTGTCCATATATATATATATATATATATATATATATATATATATATATATATATATATATATATATATATATATATATATATATATATATAAGTTAACATGTTTAGATGTTTTAAAAGATTATATTATATAATTTACATCTAGCATAGGTATAAGAACATTTAGTATGATAAAGAGAATTTTCTAGTTTTTGGCCCTTTTTAACGACATTTGTCGGTGACTAGTAAAATATAACTATGTATAACTTATTTTTACCTTTTTGTGGAGATCAAGTCAAACTAACCTTATACGTTTAAAACAACATATTTTAGGTCAAATCTCACAAAAATGGTATCATAACCTAGTCATGACCATTTTTGCTAGAAAACCCATTTTTTACATAAAATGATAGTTTTTTGAGTTTTCTTTTTGTAAAACTAAATCTTTGATATTTTTTACTAGTTTCAAGACATATGTCCCAAATAACATATTTTGGTTTGTTTCACACAAAAATGGTGAAATAACTAGGTTATAACCATTTTTTCTAGAAAAACCATACTTTGTTCATAAAACCCTAGTCTTCATAGTTTTTGTGGTTATAACTTATTCTTAAGAAACATATAGCATGTTTAAGTTTGTTTTTCTTAGTTTGGTATTTCAAACTAACATACCATATATAAATGTTCAAGTAACTAGTAATAAACTCATTTCAAGCAAATAATACTTTATATACAACATGGAGATATATCATGCATAATAACTTGTGTTAGTATACCATTTTACTTGTAGTCCCCCTTAAAACGTGAAAATCTCAAAAATATGGGGTATGAACTCACCTTGAGTGGATTTATTAGTGGATAAAGAGATGAAGATGAAGATCCTCAAGCTCAGAACACTTGAAGATGGTTGAAGAACATTTGAAGACGATATTATCCTATGGATTTGATCACATGTTAATGTGTGTAAATGTATCAAAACTAACATGTATTTGTGTGAAATCACTAGATTAACAAGGAAATGCTTACCAAAAATCTAAGGACCAACTTGAAGGAATTAATCTTTGGAGGATTTGAGCTTGTTCTTGAGAGAAAAATGAAGAATGATACCGATGGTGGGGGTTTGGGGGCCTCTCGGCCGCAACTTTTTATGGGGGGGGGAGGAGGAGAAGGTGGGTGGGGAGGGTGGGGTGGGATGGGGTGTTGCATGGATGCATGTTGTGTAAAACTTGGATACATGTTGGGTAAGGATGGTGTTGGGAAAATGGGTGACATCTAGGTCTAGTCATCGGCTTTTACCAACACAAAAAGTCAACTCTTTATATTATATAAAGATGTTGGCATTTTTTATAAAAACAGTGTTAATTTTTATAAAAAGTGTGGTATAATGGTGTGTAACAACTTAATTTGAGGCATAAAAGTTCAAATTATTATAAAAACCTCAATATCATATACGATATTAGCACATTGTTTTATGAATATTATTTTTGCCAAAATAATATATACTTGAATTATCGAATTTTACTGTAAATCCCGGGAATAAGCTTTTTATTCAATATTTGGTAAAAAGAGCGGTACTTTGTATTAATACTCGTAAGTTGTACATTAGGAACATTAGGAAACATAGCGTTTATCCTAAATTCCTAATACTAGTCGAATTGACTTGTTAACTTTGTTTGATCCAGAATTAACAGTTGTCACAGAATATAGAATTAGATCCGCTTTCGTTGATGCTTGATACATTTTGGAAGAGTTCCAATATATTTACACTAGTGAGTAGAGAGAAACTTCCATTTTTATAAGGTATATTTTTCAATTCCATACTTGGTTTGTTCATATTATTATTCATTGATGCTTGTTAACTTAAAAAATGTTGCAGAATATATGATTGGTTAGGACGTAGAAACTCATATATGCAGAATTCATAAAAAGTGTGGAATCCAACATCGGTATCAGATTTGGTAACTGATTCTACGTCTGACTAGCATGTTTCAATGTATCCATCTTTTAATAATGAGCAAGTAGCAATTCATCTGAAACAAAACAAAACTAAATATAGGTCAGTTTAGAGTGGGCTTGAGGCAGAGCTGTGTTATTGCTGCTTTTCTTGGTAAAAGTTAGAAACGTTCATATATCAAAGTTTTGGAAGTATCCTTTTTAGTATAATATTATTAATGTAACGTCCCAAATTTCAAACAAAAAAATTTCATTTAACAATAAAAGTATTTATTCAAATTACAACTTCAAATATCTAGATAAAACCATTTGATTAAAAAAATATTTATCAGACTATCGTCAAAAGTTATTATAAGTGGAAATCTCCAATGTATGTGATGCAATCGAGCCGTGCCCCACCATTAATATAAGAAAACTGAAAACATTTAAACTATAAACCGTAAGCACAAGGCTTAGTGAGTTCCCCAAAATGGCACATAACCATACTGGCCCCGCCGCACAATATATAAGGCCCCGACTCATCCAATTATAACGGCACCCGCCCAATGTATCGGGTCCCACATAGCATAACAGGCCCCTCCCAACATAATAGGCCCCACCCAGAATAACAAGTAGGTCCGTCTAACATACAAACGGTCTCCACCCAACACATAATGCAAGAATCACAAAGACAACTATCATCCTACACAGTATAGTGAGAAGACTCACCTGAACTACTCAATAGAAGCTCAACAACTACATCCGCAACATACAGTCAACCTAAGCTTCCTAAAACCAAACCAAGATGAGTCCTTAGCCAAATACTCAATTATCCCAAAGTTTGATAAATACTCAAACTGGTCAAAAAGTCAATGGTCAACATCAACTCAGATGATCCCCTTGTCGTGGCAATTCCTCTGCCACATCATGGTTATGTCCAAAAAAAATAAACGCATTACAGCACGCCACCATGTCATGGACCTTCCTTGGCTACACCATGGATTTGGTTAGAAAGTTTTTTCTTCATTAAGAGCTTAATCCTTAAGGACCCAAAACTTATATCATCAGATTTGGTTCCTAATAGCTTCCTAATGGATAAAGTTTCCAATTTTATCCATTAGGAATGTTCAAATAACTAAGATCTACTCTTTAAATCTCAAAAGGACCAATAATGCATCTTTCTCAACTTAACCCATTAAGTCTAAGTCTCCAACCTTTAGATCTGAATCAACATGATGTTTAGATGGATAAAACTTCCAACTTTATCCATAATAATGTCTCGAACTTTCAAGATCTAAACTTTAATATACCAAAATGATCTAAAGGATCAAGATAACTTGCATGGCTAAAATGGAAGGAAAAGATCATAACTTTCCTAGTCCACGACGTCCAAGAAGCATTACAAACTAATCAAAAGGTGTTGGCATCCACTCAACACCAAGATCACTCATAAAATGGACCAAAGTGCCAAAAACCACAAATGAAGAGATCTAAAGAACTAAGGAGCAAGATATGAACTTTGGTAAATTACATCATTCGTCCCTCGTGCATATGTCAAAATGCATGTTTAGTCCTTATTTTCGAAAATTAACTCGGACCGTTCCTTCTTTGATTAAAAGTTGCACGTTTCATCCCTCATTAGTTTAAATCTGCACGTATCATCCTTTGCGAGACTTGAAAAGACTATATTGTCCTTGTTTATTTTCTTTTTGATTGTTTATTTTTTATTAATTACAATACATAGAAAATGAAGTGGACCCTCACCCTTAACTACCCTACCCCCATTTAGCTAGATACCTAAAATCCCCCTTCTTGTGTCTCTATATTTATCTGAAAACCTCCCCTGAGGACAAAATATGGCGATCGGAGGAAGTCAAAATTCGGCCGCCGGAGGTACTCATCGTCCCCTTCAAACCACCAGCGTCTTTCCCTTCAAACCATCGATCTCATCCACTGTAAGTAATCGTCACCATCTCCTCCAAGCCATCGTCTTTGCCTCACCTGTGTCTTACTAATATGGAGTTGGACGAACCACAACTCCCCTCTTTGTCTCTCCCCTTCCTTTTTCGATCTAAATACTCCCTCTTCGAACCTTCACCATCTCCAATCGATGTCGCCACCTAGGGTTTCGTCTCAGATCGTTAAACCTTCTTGATCATCAAACGTGATAAAATATCTTGAACTTCATCGAATTTACAAAGAAATCCTCCTTTTCAAGTAAAGAGAGGAGAGTGTGGGAAGAGGAATAGAGGACAAAGTTGAAGGTATAGAGGATGGCGTGTAGGTAGAAGGTGGATGAAGGACTTAGTTAGAATTGGTGGAGGAAGATTGGACTTTGGGAAAATGCGTCAGAGAACCACCATTCGTAATTGTCAGCACTTGCAGTGGGTGGCGATAAAAAAACAGAGAAAGAGAAAGATTTGTCTCGCCAGAGAAAGGAGGAAGAGCGCCGAAGTTGGGTAGTTTTTGGTTGTGAGTGTAAATGAGAGAAAGGAAGCAGGAAACAAGGGAAAGGGGGATGGGGAAAGGGGTGGGATATTAATATTTTGGTTTTTTTAATCTAAAGATTGATAATTAATTAATAGAAAAATAAAAAAAGAAATTAGTAAGGGTAAAATTGTCATTTCATGTCAATAGAGACTAAGCATGCAAGAAAAAGCAAACTCAGGGACGGTTCGAGTTAATTATTAAATATATGGACTAAACGTGTATTTAGGCATATGCACGAGGGATGAATGGTGTAATTTACCCTATGAACTTTATAGTCACAATAGTCAGGAAATAGGGTGACTTTGATGCATCCAAACTTGAAACAACATTCCTTGAAGCCAAAAGAACATTCTTGATCTTCACGCTTCATCAAAATAACACTAAAAGTATCCAAAAGAGGAGATAGGGGAGTAGAGGAGCTCAAATATTGAAAAAGGAGCCTAGGGTTGCTCTCAAGGAGTTCTAGATGTGATGGAGGCTAAGAAAACACCATGAAACATCAATCCTTACCTTTAAATACGTTGAAAACCCTAAAAATCATGAGCTTAGGCTACACAACAGTCACCTCATGACAACCTGTTTATCACCTTGTGATAGCTCTAACACCGTGACAACATTCTTGTCACCTCATGACAGCTCTCACCTTGTGAAAACATGCTTGTCACCTCACGACGACGGGTTTTCACCTAATTCCTCTCCAACTTCAAACTATCATAACTTCTTCGTTTTAACTTCATTTTCGGTGATCTTTATGTAAGGTCAAACCTTGAAATATGATAATGTTTAAAACAGACCTCAGCATCAGCGCATATCTCAATATCAGCATCAGCGTTTAAGCAGCTCAGCATGTTTAGTTTATTCAATGCATTGTAACAGATTTTGTATTTATCTTGTTTCCATAGTTAGCCTAATTAGTTAGCTGGCATATCCCTAA
This sequence comes from Lactuca serriola, assembly GCF_051521515.1. NCBI lineage: Eukaryota > Viridiplantae > Streptophyta > Magnoliopsida > Asterales > Asteraceae > Lactuca > Lactuca serriola. The sequence goes on along the minus strand of NC_136411.1, from coordinate 56,259,340 downwards.
TTTGTAGGGATTGTCTAGAATAGCAGTATATAATCTTTTGTATAGGTTTGTGAATGGTCACGCCTTTCACAAACCCTAATCGCTGCTTTGTGCACACGATAATCTCTTTGTGAGATTATCTTCTTAGTGAAAAATTTTCTTCGTGAATTCCTCTTGTTCTTATTTACTTCAATTGTTTGATATATTGATTGATCTAAAGGCCTCTTCAATTGGTATCAGAGCAGGTTTCTCTTATCAAACAAATGGCTTCATCTTCTTCTTCGTCGAACTCATCAAATCATCCTTCCGCTAAAATTCCTCCTTTTGATGAAACAAACTTTGCTATGTGGAAAATAAAGGCTCTATATGCTTTAGAGTCAGTAGATGAAGACATGTTCGACATTGTCAAAAAGGGTCCATATGTCCCAATGTATCAGCCTCTGAAAAACAACGTTCCTGATGGTGCCATGAAGAAAACACCTAGAGAAAACTAGACGGCTGATGACAAAAGAAAAAATGGTCAAGATGTTCGTGCTCGTGCCGCAATCAGCTACGCTCTGCCATACAACATTTTTGGGCTAGTTCAAAATTGCATCTCAGCAAAAGAGATGATGGATACTCTGACTGTATCTTTTGAAGGCACTGAAGAAGTCAGGGCTACTCAAATAAATGATCTTAACCGAAGGTATGAACATTTTTTTGCTAAGAAAGGTGAAACCTTGACTCAAACCTTTAACAGATTTAATACTCTTGTTAATGATCTTCGGAGATTAGATCAGTTGAAGCATAGAACTGTTCTAGTGCAGAAGTTTGGATTCTCTGGGTGCAGGTTGGGAGAACCATGTTGATGTGCTGAAAAATAGTGAGAAGATCACTTCTATGGACTTACAAAGTCTCTATGGAAATCTTCGATACTATGAAGAATCTAAGCTTCAAAGAAAGGAACTGATGAAAGATTCTCAGCGTGAATCATCTGTAGCTTTGTTCTCAAACAAAAAAGCTAGTGTCAGATTCAGACACTGAAAGTAATTCAGATACTGATTCCTCTAAAACTGACACTAATGATCTTGAAAAGGTTGTGGCTAGTGCAGCTTTGATTGTAAAGACCTTTGAGAAATCCGGCCAAAACTTCTCAAAGTTTCAGAAGAAGATGGGTGGAAAGTTTTCAAAAAGATCAGAAGCTGATAAAAAGCATGGTACTGATAAGAAAGAGAAGGCTCAGTGCTTTAACTGTGGGAGCACTGATCATTTTGCAAAGGAGTGTAAACAAAAGAAACAAGGCTCGGATGAATACTGGAAGCAGAAGTACAAGAAGCTGATTGAGAAGCTGAAAGCAGAGAACTTGGAACATAAAGTTCTTGTTGCTGAAGAAGAAAAATGGAAGACTGATGAGGAGTCATCAGATGATGAAGTCAAGTGTCTAATGGTAAAGATAGAAGACACGGATGTTTCTGAAGAAGGCAAAAGTACATTTGATGCTGATATGTCTGATGCTGTTGAAAATTCCAGGAAGCACAACACTGACTCTTCTTCAATGTACCAGGTTAAAAACTTTGTTTCCTATTCAATGAATGAAAAAATCAAAATGTTTGAGTATTTGGGCGTCATTAATTCTAAGAAGAATCAAACAATAAGAGATTTGCAAAATCAAATTGATCTTCTTGAAACTGATATATCCATGAAAAATAACATTATTGAGTCCACTCAAGAAAATCTTAGAATCACTAGTTTGTCAAATTCATCTTTGTTTGCTGAAATTGACAATGTTAAAAATCTTTTGATCAAAGAACAAACTGTGCTTCATACTTGGGCAAAATCTCATAAGAATGCAAATTATATTATTTCTGCTCAAATTCCACATTCATGTGAAAAAATTCTTGGAGGTAATTTTGCAGAAGCTGAAAAAGTTTTTAAATCACAAGAAAAGGAATCTGAGTTTTATTCAATGAATGAGATGAAAAAAAACTTCAAAAATAAGTTTGTCAGTAACTCTTTTATTAATCAGAGTTTAATTGATGAATACTATATTACTAATTCTGATGGTATTACTGAGTGTAATGTTGAAATTACCGGAATTGATCCAACCTCTTACCCTGCACATCTTGTAAGACCAACTCCACTCACTGAGAATATTATTGCCTTTCCTATCTCAAATGGAGTGTTTCATGCTGTTCATGAACAACTTAAGCACTTTCCTGATTGCAATTCATCAGTGAATAAGTCCAAATCAGACACTAATAGCTCGTCATCTAACACTGATCAAATTCTTTCTGACACTGAATTTAGTTCTGACTTAATGATAAACAAAAGGATTCAAAGCTCTCTTGGTGAATCTTACAAGTCGAAATGTGTTAAATCCAAAAATTTGCTCACCAAGAAGAACTTTGGTACTAGAGTTTGTTACAGATGTGGTGATACCTCTCACAAGATCAGTGAATGTTCATTTGATAAATCATCCTCAAGAGCTGATAATATTAAAGTTAGAAATGAAAAATGGACTCTTAAGTCAAATTCTTTAAACTGTCTTCCTAAGGAGTGTTATAATCTATTATCAAATAACTTTGTGAATGACCCATCCTCGAATGGGTCAGTGTGTTCTAACTAGTTTCTCAGCACTGCAGGGTCAGGAGCATCTTTGGTACTTAGATAGTGGTTGCTCAACGCATATGACATGATCAAAGTCTCTCCTGGAAGATTATGTCAAGAAAACTGGTCCTGCAGTTACTTATGGAGACAATGGAAAGGGGTTCACTAAAGGATATGGAAATATCAAATGCAATAACGTGGTTTTTCAAAATGTTTCATATGTAAAGGGTCTCAAACACAACCTTATCTCCATCAGTCAATTGTGTGATGCTGACTATGAAGTTCACTTTACAAAGAAGGAAGGCAGAGTTGTCAACACTGACAAGAACATCGTACTTTCAGCAAGTAGAAAAGATGATATATATGTTCTTGACATGTTCTCGAGTGACAAGGCACTGATGCAATGCTTCTTTACAAAGTCTCAGACGAATCTTAGCTGGATTTGGCACAAAAGGTTCTCTCATCTGAACTTCAAGAACCTATCCAAAATATCCAATCAATATCTAGTTAGAGGGCTCCCAAAATTCAGCGTTGTGAAAGACAAGATGTGCTCAGCTTGTGAACAAGGAAAACAAACCAAGTCCTCTTTCAAACCCAAGTCATGTTCCAGTATATCAGTCCCTCTTCATTTACTCCACATGGACTTGTTTGGACCTATTCCTGTCCGTTCTCTAGGTGGAAATAAGTATACTCTAGTGGTTGTGGATGAGTTCACTCAATTTACATGTGTGGTTTTCCTGAAGAAGAAAAGTCATGCTGCACAGGAAATTATTTCACTGATTCGTAAAAATGAGACACTGACAGGTCTCAAAGTTAAGCAGCTAAGAAGTGATCATGGCACTGAGTTCCGAAATTCAACTCTTGAAGAATTTTGTGATCATAAAGGAATTGGGCAAAACTTCTCAGCTCCTCGTACTCCTCAACAAAATGGAGTTGCTGAACGAAGAAATAGAACACTGATTGAGGCAGGAAGGACCTTGATGATCCATGTTGGTCTTCCTATGTCGTTTTGGGCTGAAGCTGTCAATACAGCGTGCTTTACTCAGAATCGATCTCTAATTCACAGGATTCATAAGAAGACACCATATGAAATGCTGAAAGATCGAAAGCCAGATGTATCCTTTTTTCACGTATTCGGATGTATTTGTTATATTCTAAATCAGCGTGACCCAAGATCCAAGTTTGAACCTAAGGCTGATAAAGGTATTTTCGTTGGGTACTCATCTATTTCAAAGGCTTTTCGTGTTTTTCATGTGAACAGGCAATGCATTGAAGAATCCATTCATGTGAAGTTTGATGAGGAATCATACACTGATGAAAAAGTCACTCATTCCTCTTCTATTTTTCAAGAGCTTCTCTCTTGTCCATTTGACGAAGTCCCTCCTGCTGGAGATGAAGCTGATTCTTCTGACTCTATCGTTCCAGTTCCATGTTCCTTGAATCAAGATACTGCAGCCAGATCAGCAGATAACTCATTAGGTGCTGATGAAATTCTTGAAGTTGAAGACTCTCCTGCAACTGATAACTTGTCAGTGTCAAATTCTCCGGAATCAGCATCAGTCTCTGAACATCGATATCATCCTGTTGATCAAATTATAGGGAATATTCATGATGGTGTCCATACCAGATCCCGTGTATCTAACAACATTTGCATGTATGTTAATTTCGTTTCAATGATCTTACCTGACAAGATACACACAGCTCTTCAAGATGCTGATTGGATCAAAGCCATGCAAGAAGAACTGAATGAGTTTGAAAGGCACAAAGTTTGGACTCTTGTCCCAAGACCATCAGGAAAGACTATCACCGGAACTCGTTGGGTCTATCGCAACAAGGTTGATAAAGATGGAATCATTACTCGCAACAAGGCAAGGCTTGTCGCTCAAGGATTTACTCAAATTGAATCCATCGACTACGGGGAAACTTTTGCATCAGTTGCTCGCATTGAAGCAATCAGACTGTTTCTCGCATACCCATCCTACATGAATTTCATTGTCTATCAAATGGATGTGAAAACAGCCTTTCTTCATGGTGTGTTAGAAGAAGAAGTTTTTCTCAATCAGCCCCCAGGCTTTGTTGACAAAGATCACCCTGATTATGTGTACCGATTAGACAAAGCTATTTATGGACTGAAGCAAGCACCCAGGGCTTGGTATGAGACGCTGACATCGTATCTTCTTGAAAATGGATACAGACGAGGAGCAATCGACAATACTCTCTTCATCAAAAACAAAGGCTCGGATTTGGTTCTTGTTCAAATTTATGTCGATGACATCATTTTTGGCTCTCCAAATGAGAAACTAAGCAAGGAATTTGCAGAGATCATGTCTCAAAGGTTCGGAATGAGCATGATGGGGAAGATGACCTTTTTCTTAGGTCTTGAAGTTCAGCAACAAAAGTCAGGTATTTCTATTTGCCAAAGTAAATATATTTCTGACTTGCTTGTTAAGTATTCTCTCAGTGACTGCAAACCAGCCTCTACTCCAGTGTCCAAGACTGACAAGATACACGCTGATCCAACTGGAACTGATGTAAATCACTCTCTGTATCGAGGAATGATTGGATCTCTTTTATATCTCACGGCAAGTCGTCCTGCTATCATGTTTGGAACCATACTCTGTGCTCGATTCCAAGCTAATCCCAAGGAATCCCATCTCATGGCCGTCAAACGTATCTTTCAATACTTGAAAGGGACTCAAAACCTAGCACTGTGGTATCCTCGCGACTCAGCATTTGAACTTTTTGGATACACTGACTCAGACTATGCAGGATGCAATTTAGACAAAAAGAGTACGTCTGGTGGATGTCACTTCCTTGGAAATCGTCTCATCAGCTGGTCTAGCAAGAAGCAAACATCAATAGCCATCTCAACTGCAGAAGCTGAGTATGTTGCAGCTGGGAGATGTTGTGCTCAGCTCTTATGGATTCAAAATTAGCTTCTCGACTATGGGATCAAGTTCTCAAAGACTCCCATATATTGTGATAACACCAGTGCCATTCAAATCACACAAAACCCTGTTCAGCACTCAAAGACGAAGCATATCGAAATCAGACATCATTTCATCAGAGATAATGTTGAAAAAGGAAATGTTGTTCTTGAACATGTCAAGACTTCAGAGCAACTTGCTGATATCTTCACTAAGGCACTGGATTCTCAAACAACTGCTTACATTATTGGAGAACTTGGAATGATTACCTTGTAATTAATTTTGCTGTTTAAATTGTGCTAATGTTTGGTATTGTCTTATAAGCTGATGTACTTTGTGCTGATGATGACATGCTGGTGATATTTGCATACTGAGTACTTGGTTTGATCTCATATCTTTCTCTCTTCTTCAAGTCTTCTAAACTAAAGTTGAATGATTCACTGTACTAAACCATACACTGATAACAACTTGAAACTCTTTGCCGATGGTTAGATCAAAACACCAAGATCTATCACACGCAACTATCCCATCTTACACATCTTATACTGATTCTGTGATTCAGTGTGCCAAAACACACTCTGATGAGAGTCTAAAAATCTTTGCCGATGGTTAGACCAAAACACCAAGGTTTATCACATGCAACAATCCTTTCTTTACCTTCTCATTCAGTGTCTAATGATTCAGTAAGATAAACCACTCACTGATAAAGTCACAACGCTCTGTGCCGATGGTTAGATAATGCAACTAGTATCTATCACACGCACCAATCTCCTTGCTAGCCTCAATTGAGCAAGTTGTACCTTGAATTGACGAAGATATACTTTCAGCATGTAATTTTGGTGACACTGATCTCAGCGCTTCCGCAAACACTGATTGACGTTTCATCTTCAGTCAACGGCTCTTTTACCCAACGGCTACTTTTTATCTGACAGGTTGTTACGATACGCCGTTTTATTTAGAAGATAATCATTACCTTTTTAAAAGCACCATTTAATTCCATATTTAAACCTCTTCTCTCCCTACTTCAAACTTTCCTTCCACAATCTAACCTTCTTTCACCTATACTCAAAAACCCTAAAACCCTAAAAACTCTCTAATGGCTGCCTCATTGTTCACCTTCTCTTCTACTTCACGAAGAGTAATCCCTGCCCCAAACTCTCCTCCTCTCCCAATATACATCAAAGCCACCAACGTTGTTTTCAACCCTGAGATTCCCGAGGTTCATCGAGGTCTTGGACTCGATGATTTTGCTAATTTCTTAGCCTCTTTCCGCCTTCGATACCCAATCAGTGACGTTCCATCAGAGTTCTTCCCTGAACAAGTTTGTGAGTTCTACTACACTGCAACTGTCAATGACGACAACAATGCCATTACCGGGACCATTGGCCGTGGAAGACATTCTGTCTTTATCACCGCAGAACTTCTCAGTGCTGCACTAAGGTTACCTATTTTTGAATCTTTCTCTGAACCTCCTTCTATTGAACGGTGTAGACGTTTGTTTGATCAACTGGGATATGATCACTCAAAGGCTGGTGCTCGATCGGCTCTTATTTTGCGTCAATGTATGACCCCAGGATGGAAATTCTTCATTGGTGCTCTGTGCAAGTGTGTGGGTCACAAGTCTCGAAGTGGTGATCAATTGAGCAATTATGAGCAACAAGTCGTCTGTTCACTTCTTCTCAACAAAAGACTTGATTATGAGGCCCTATTCTTTGATCAACTTGTTCAGCTTCTTCGTGCAAATGTACGCGCTGATCATGTTCCTTTTCCACGCTGGATTGCTCTTGTGCTCGACAAATTTTTCACTGCAGACTACTTCTCGCATTCTGGAAATCCCATCCAATGCCCTCGCATGTCTGTTCGCATGTATCAAGATGATCCCCTGGATACTGACATCGGAATCTCTGATAGGATGAGGGAATGGATTGCAAATCCATACACTGTTCCTTCTCTCACCGCTGACACTGATGAAGGAGGCGCTGATGGTAATCATGTAGATCAAGCCGTTCAAGAGGATGAACCACATGATGATGGTCATTTCTCTCCTCAACTTTCTCATCATATCGTCTCGGTTGCTGATGTTCCCTCAGCTCAAAATGATTCACTGAGTCAGGGGAAGCAACAATTTCAGGAGCAACCATTCCAGGGGGAGCATCCCTCTCAGGGGGAGAATCCACCCCAAGGGGACCAATATTCTCCGGTAATGCCTCCTAGCTCTCCAGCAGCTCCAGCTACTTCAGTTGTTCAAATTCCGACCTCAGCATTTACTGAACTTCTAACACTGACTCGGGACATGAGTCAGCGTCTTCTTCGCATTGAGGCTGATGTTCATCAGCTAAAGGAGGTTCTCCTGCATACTCCTCCCTCTAGTCCCCAATCTGATGATGCTCAAAAAGGGGGAGATACTGATGATGATGCTGATGCTGATGATGTTGATGCTGATGATAATGCTGATGATGAACCGAATGAGAGAGACACCGAACCTGTTGACAACACCATTGTTGAGCCTGAATCACCAAAGCCAATGCATGAGTATGACTCTGCGGGGCATAATAGTCCAGCAGCTACTGAAAAGCTGGTTGAAGATAGTGAGCATGATGAACCAGATGATGAATGTCAAATACTGGATATGAACTTCATTGATCCTTTTATTCCAGTTCAAGAAGAAAGTTCAGATGATCCTGATAATGAATCTCAAAGTCCAGACATGAAATCAGTCGATCCTGTTGCTGATCCCATTATTCCGGTCCAAGGAGAAGATTCGTACGTTGCCAGTGAAGACTCTCATCCACTATCTCGAAAGCGTAAGGTAGCAGATACTGACTTGGCTCATTCTCAAACTGATACTTCTCTGCCTGGGAAGAAACCCAAGTCCATAGTCAGTATTTCAAATCTTGCGGCTGAATGGAACATGTCTCCTGATCAAGTTAAGCAAATTCTTGATGAAGCTAATCAAGCACAGCTTCTAAAGAACATTGCTCAAGCTGATGAATCTCTTATTCAGCACAAACTTCAGGCCAAAAGATCTTTTGAAGCTCAGATGCAGAAATTCCTGGAGTTTCAGTCCAAATCTCAATCTTCTCAACCTTCTCCTAGCGGTAGTAAACCTAAGACTGACAGTGTTCTTGACAGGATCGATCGAAAGAGGTTTGAAGACGTTCTTAATCGACGAATGTGTGGTGATAAGATCATCAAAGTTAAAGCTTCCAAACCACGAAATGAGAAAATTCTTACGTTGCTGATCACTCGTCAAGGTCCTCAGCATTCATACACTGAAGTTGTCAAGAGGGATGAGCTGATCAAGTATGGATATTCTGAATGGATGGAACTACTCAAACTAGCATCCAAGCAAACCTCAGCTCACTCTTCGGAACTGACTTGTGCTCTTCATCTGTTGATCAAGAAAGTTCAGCGTTTGGATCTTGTTCCTAAAGAACGACCTCAGCATCAAAGCCAAAGGCTATCTGTTCCTAAAACTCGAAGAACCAAGTTTCAAGTTGATGGTGAAGATGTATTGGTTCTGGACTTTGGTGCTGGTGGAATAAACAATTCTCTTCCTATCAGTGTTGATCCGGTTCAGCATAAGTTTATCTCAGCTCCTGAACACGGGATGTTCTATCTTGATAAAAACAGAAAGATGTGTTTTCAGCGAACTGCTGAGATTCCAAAGGCTCCAACCACTCATCTCGTTGGCTTAAGGCAAATGTGCATGAGTCATCAAGATCTCTCCGGAGAGTTTCCCATCCTTATTGCCATGGAGCTGCTGAACAGAAGACAGGAGTTGTTGGACAGTCCTTACTGGCCAGTAAAAATAAAAGCTGAAGCTGAGTATGAAGAGTTCCTGTCCAGAGGTGTTTTAATTTAGTTTGTTTTGAACATCATCATATTGGGGGAGATTGTAAGGTCAAACCTTGAAATATGATAATGTTTAAAACAGACCTCAGCATCAGCGCATATCTCAGTATCAGCATCAGCGTTTAAGCAGCTCAGCATGTTTAGTTTATTCAGTGCATTGTAACAGATTTTGTATTTATCTTGTTTCCATAGTTAGCCTAATTAGTTAGCTGGCATATCCCTGATTTGTAGGGATTGTCTAGAATAGCAGTATATAATCTTTTGTATAGGTTTGTGAATGGTCACGCCTTTCACAAACCCTAATTGCTGCTTTGTGCACACGATAATCTCTTTGTGAGATTATCTTCTTAGTGAAAGTTTTTCTTCGTGAATTCCTCTTGTTCTTATTTACTGTCATTGTTTGATATATTGATTGATCTAAAGGCCTCTTCACTTTATATACACACAAAGACATTGATAAGCCCTACAACCCTATCTAATTACTTTTGAATTTATACTTGTCGAAATAAAACTATAATCTATGAAATGAGTCTGAAATACTATTTTTACGATTTTACCCTTTTGCTTCAAAGCAAAATTCGAGGGATTTAATCACTTAACTAACATTATCAGCATCCATTAGTGTCTAAACTTTATTTTCTTGAAGCCAAGTCCTTTACAAGATCGAATTATGGTCCACAATCCTGAAATAAGAAACATCCTGAAACTAGATGCTACAATTAACGATGTAAAATAATACACCATTTATAAAATGTCCCTTTCCTTCTAATAATGTGGTCAATGTCTTTCTAGATTCAGTTTCCTAGCACTTGCAATCGCTCTTTAATAATGGTTGAACAAGTAAGTTTTCTAGTTGATTTCACCATCAATTGTTATATCAATTTTGTATATCATCTTATTTGTTTATGCAATTTTTCATAAATAGAGAAGGCGAGTTTGAAGAACCTAAAGTGTTTTCTAGTTTATAATAATACAAGTCAAGAAAAAGAGTTGTGGCCCACTACAATCTATTAAAGATTCAAAGGCGGTTTGTTGCTAAAAATGATTTGGTTACAACTTGTTTATTTTAGTAATATGTCATTTTGTTGTAGGATAACAATATACTTACTAAAATTGTTGCATGTACATAGCTATTAAGCTCAATCCTTTTTGTATCATTTGGTTACTCTTAGTAAATCTCTTGGTGGATTAGTATTGTATGATACTTTTGTTTAGTTCAACTTCTAATGATATTGTTTCTTTTAGGAAAGGATTTGCATTACCAAACTACTTCTAATATAAGTGGAGACTGTGTGATCTAATCTCTTTTGATTTTATCTAATCTTCCATTGGGGAAGTAATTTTAAAAAAGAACCTTAGTTTGAGAAAATTGCATTGGAGAAGTATTTAAGAACTATAGTTTAGTAAACCATTAACATTGCATAGGACAAGTAATCGTACATCTTGTTTAATGTATCATATTCAAAGGTCTCATATTTTATATTTTACTTGTTAAACTAAGAGCCTAAGAACTTGCGGAATTGTGACCAATGCAGGCTTTTGTTTATGGTTATGGTTTAGAACCTTCCCATTCAGCTATGAATGAATATCAAGTGCCATTTTTATGGCTCTGGTTGTGGCAACCTGCAGACCATAAGCATCAGGTATGTAACCATTATTTTAATCTATTTATCTCATATTTGCATTCCATATTTTTACAATATATGACACATCTATGATTTTATCAAGTTGGGTAATTGTTTTCCTATATTTCTACCTAGTGATCAAATAAGGTTCGATGTGAGAAATAAGATAATACTTTCATTTATTTGTGTACTATATTTCCTGATTTCATTTTTTTCACTCACATTTACTCTTATTTTTTCTTATTAAGGTGTTGGACTTTAAAAGATTACTAAATCGTAGGGGACCACAAGTAGTGATGTTTCCGTGCAAGATGAAAAGACCAGAGTGAAGAATATTATACAAAGTACTTTTGCTAGTCTAAGTAAACAATGATCACTTTTGTTACTATAAACCATACTCGGCTAAGAAAATGTTGGTTCTGCTTCAATGCATATATGGACTTCATAATAAAATTTGCCATGGTAGATACTATTGGTAAATATGGCATACCATATCACATGGTTGTGGGAACTTTAGGAATAAACTGTTTAAAGTATGTAATGAAGCTTTGTGTATTTTGTAAATTTGTAGTAGTGGCTAGAATGTTAAAATAATAAAACGTTACACTTGATGTTACAATGAAATATCTTGATTTTTAATGACATTATATTTATAATGGCAATGTTGGTTTGTTTATTGCTATTGAGATTGTAATTTTTATATTTAATTATTTGAAAAATGACATCATCATCATAACTGACTGATTAATGAAAATTGACTTTTATTGAAATCATTAGACCCGATTGCTTAATAAAAAAAAACCGGAATCTATTTGGATAATAGGATCGGTTCCAAAACCAGTCTCTTTTAGATTTTCACATAGGACTCGCCTTCATATAACCCGGTTGCAAAACCGGGTTCTATAAGTTATTTTAACCAGGTTTTGTAACCCTTTTTATAGTAGTCATTCGTATTATTATTATATCATTGACACAATTATGATGTTCATTTTGTGCATTGTCTATTTTTCTAATTCTTCTAGAATATATGAGTTGTAATAGTGATGTAACATGATAACATATTTTCTGAATATTGTTTGTTATCTTTTTTTATTCCCTATAAAATGGCTAGATCTAATGTATTGAGTAATGATGAGTGTTAGACTTAAATAGTTTATTTTTTTATTTTACCGTTTTATAGAAACGTATAAAGAAAATAGTCAAGGCAAAAAAGAGGCGAACCTGAAACATTTCTGGATTTCACTTGGATCTAGCAAACTTTGAATATTTAGATGTATGAACAATTCACTCTATCATTGAGTGATTTGAACACCGGTAGGTTAAACATATGTTACTTTTTGTATAAGTTATAAGACTTCCATTTAGTTTTAACTTAATTACATATCTATATTTTTTATTTGTAAATATTATAGTAATATGTTTTGTTTATATGAAAGGGTTCGACGTTATGCAAAAACTTTACAAAATAATATGATTTTTTAACTTATATATTGTAATTAGCTAGTATAAATTCTGAATATTAGATAATTCAGTAAGTTTTAACAAAATGACTTTTACTAATCCTCTTTTGTTTATTAAGATATAAAACTAATTGCCACAAATATGATGCATTTTATTTTATTTGATATATAAGGGTAAAACATATGTTATTTTATAAGAATTCAAGTAATACAATTTCAGAATAATAATTAATTTTTTACAATACTATTTGATAATGTTATCTAACAAATTTTTTGGTGTTATGAATTATAATAATAAATTAAAAAATAAAGAATCAAAGCCTGCATTTGGTTGCCAGACAACGTTATGACCACACCTTTAAAAATCGAAAATAGGTCTTAAAAATTTTGGGGGAAAATCGCAAGTGATTTATGAAATTTGCATCTTCGGCCATGTAGAACAATATGCGATTAGCATATATCGTTGGTGATGGAACATCTATGTATGAACCAGTGAAAAGGAAGAGAGGGTGACCGGATCCAAAAAGGAAAAACCCAACAAAAAAAATAATTCGTTTATTTATTTTATATTGCATGTCACTGCTTTTGATTTGAGTACAATTACAAAAATACCCACCTCTTACTAGTCATTTTGACCCTAACCATAGTTTGTGTGCCTATGAATAAAAAAAACATTTGACATATCAATTGTGTCATTGCGGATTCCACCTCATTTCTAATATGCTACCTCATAGTATATTTAGTAGCAATATTTTACACCCCAACCATTTATCGTTTGTTGGTTTGATAATTAAGGGAATACAAATATTTGTGAAAATAAAGTAACACCGACATGACGATTGGGCTATGGGTGGTGTCTTAATGACCGTATCAGTGTATCTGTATGCAACAATTTAATGGGTAAACAGCCCAAATTGTTTTTATTTGTGGGCTCCGATTCCACAACATGATCACCCATACAAGTTACAAGTATAGAAATGCCATATGAAGTCATAAACCCATCATATCCAATCCTATCTTCTCAAAATTTTGTGTTTTATGTATGGAATATGGAATATTGAATTTTTTTTATTATTTTTATACAATGATGAGAAATTAACTGCAGCAAAATGAACGACTAATGTCGTGAGTACATATATTTTAGTCGTGAGTACTAATGTCGTGAGTACATATATTTTAGTCTGATGATGTTAAATCAATGTCATGTATCATGATGCACAAACGTAAGATTGCATTCACACACTCTGAACTTTTTCAATAGGTTGCGGATTTGGAGAAACGGTCAACACTAAATTAAAAACCAAAATTTTATTTCCATTTTTTGTAATTTTAAGATTTTGATTACTTTTTTGCACTCGGTATAAACCGATTAGGTGATTTTCATTTTATAGGTTTTTAATTTGTCACTCGAATATTTATTTCTACACATAAGTGTGATTCTCATTTCTCAAAAGTATGTAACTTTCTTAATAGTCTTCCCATTAATATAAACAAATCCCTTGCTTCCGTTTACCAGACCATGTATGCTTGTGCATGTAATATGTAAAAGAGTTTGTGTAATTCAAATGTATGTGTATGTATGATTATGTATGTAGGTTAACTTTTATACATTGTGAACTTTTGTACAAGTTTTATACATTATTAATTTTTATACAAGTTTCCTTTTTCTACTTAAAAACCCATATGTATTCGGGTATTCACTAGATTTTTCTTTTTGGAAAGGGGTATTTTTGTCATTCAACATTAAAGGTAAGTAAACGTTTTATTGCAGAAGCCTATTACATGTTGTATGTTGAATTTCTTCTATTACAGATCATTGTTTGATTCATAAAGGAAGCTTCATATCCTTTTTATATTTATGTGATTTTTTTGTTTGTGCCCTCATAAGGATTTTTATTTGTTTTGTTGTCACCATGTAATAGCAAGTTTACGAGGGGTGAGCAGAAGGAATCAAATGTCCAGGATGAAACGGAGAAAAAAGGCTCTTAGGCCTTAACGTGTAACATTTTAACGAATTAAGTTACATAAACTAATTTTTTATTAAAATGACGATAAACCTTATAGCAATAAACATAGCAAAATCAAAGTATTTTAATGACTAATAAAATATCCTAACAGCTAACCGACGATCCTTGAAGCTCTCCTAGCATTCTTGATTGCAAATTGGTTGATCAACTCTTCGTAGTCTATACTCTCTGATATTTCATTCTCGATAGATATCATCGCCAAACCGCTAAGTCTTTCTTGGGTCATTGGGGAGCGTAGGTAAGATTTCACAAATTTCAATTTGGAAAAACTCCTTTCTGCAGATGTGACCGTTACTGGAATAGTCAACAATATTCTATATGCAATGCTTGTATTTGGGAAATAATCAAGTTCTTTCAAAAACTTCAAAACATCTATAGGGTTGCTAAATTCATTGGTTTCCAATGTCTCAAATAATTTCAACTCCGTATAAAGTTCCTCAGCATCAATATCTGATCTTTCTTCAAACTTGAGTGCTTTTTCAAGACGATGACAATATAAATTAAGATCTTTATCTTCAATTCCCCTCAAACTTTGTGGAAATAAAAAACCAAATACTTTATCATACTCTTTGAATTGTTCAAATCTTGTCTCAAGAAAAGAAATAGCTTGATCAACAATGTATAAGAAATAATTGACTCTGAAATTCTCTTCAGGTGTAAATGAAACTTCTTCGCTACTTGAATTCTCATCAAACCTTTTTTTCCTTTCAATCAAACGCTTTTGTGGAAATATTGGATCAATACCCATTTCAATAGCAATCTCCTTAGCTTCAACAATCGCTTTTGAAAAACCAGTTTCTCTATAATCCTTGAAGTACCCAATCAATTTGTTTATTTCTGTAATAGCATTATCAAGATGCATATCCTTTGATTGTAACTTCTTACTCACAATATTCACATGGTTTAGTACTTCATACCAAACAACAGTTGATACCAAAAATTCAAAGTCACTAAGTTCTTTTTATGCTAGTGAAGTTGCTTCACTTGCAATTGCAGCATCATTATCTTTTTCTCCAACTTGAAGTAAAGCTTCACGTATATCCACAAGTTACAGTTTAATAGCCTTTACACTCTCAACCCGACTTTCCCAACGAGTTTGACACAATGACTTGAGACTCCAAGCTTTAACATTATCTTTCAAAATTTCCCACCTCTTAGTAGAATTTGCAAAGATAGTATAAATACGTTGGTTGAATCCAAAAAAGTTCTTTCCTTTAATACACTTGTTAGCCATATCACATAATGCTAGATTAAGAGAATGGCAACCACAAGGAGTGTAAAACGCTCTAGGATTTATATCTAAAAATCTCTTTTGCACTCCTTGGTGTTTTCCTTTAATGTGTGGCCCATTATCATAGCCTTGACCACACATATCATCAATTTGAAGACCAAGAGACTTTAACTCCTCAAGTGTAATATCAAATAATCCTTTTCCGGAGGTATCATCAACATTCAAAAAACCTAAAAAGGACTCCTCGATAGTAACATAATTATATGATGACCCAAAAAATTTCCATTACCTGTTAAATACAATTAACAAATAAGAAGTGGAATCATTCATCATAATTAACAAAAAAAAAATTGGTGGAACTGGAGCAAAAAATACAATTTATAGTTATCTTTTTTATACAACTTTTCATTGGATCCACGAAATGCTAAATTATGTTTAGCAAGAAACTTCACTACTGCAATAATTCTTAAAATCACTTGTTTCCAGTAATCTCTTTCTTTCTTGAATTACTCATGTTGATCTTTATCAATTGTTTCGTTCAAGTTCAATCTTTTACGCATGTCAAACCACTTATTCCTATTTGTAAAATGATCCAATGAAATTTCGTGTTCTTTAACCCTAGTGGTAACATGGTGCCAATCTGCATAACCTTCACCATCCAATTTACCTTTTGAAATCCCTTTTCTAAACACTTTACAACAGAAACAAAATACCATGTCTAGCTCTTTCGAATATACTAGCCATTCTGTATCACACTTCTCCAAATTTGATAAAGTTCTTGTATACAAAGCTGCAGAAAATCATCTACCAAATTTATCGTAGGGACCATACATAATACTACTATCTCTTTTAGGACCTTTCTCAACCAAAATTTTAATCTCATCCGAATTAAGTTTTACCCACCTTCTTGGATCATATATATCAACAAGGTCTTTAATAGGCTCATGCTCTTCTGTTTCTTCTACTTCTACATGCTCTTGCTCTTCAATGTGCTCTTCAACATGCTTTTCAATGTGCTCTTCAACATGCTCTTCAATGTACTCTTCAACATGCTCTTTAATGTGCTCTTCAACAGGTTGTCTGTGGATAAACTTATCTAGAGCACCGACATCAACCTTTCTCTTTTCTTCATCTAGTTTTCTCTTTTTATGTTTTTGATAACCGGATGGTTGTTTTCATTACTACAAGTTCATAAGTTTCAACTTTCAACATTCAAGCAATTACAATAAACATAATTTGATAAACAATTTTACAATAAACATAAACTCATAATTTAAACTACTAAACTGGTTTCTATGAATCTTAGAAACTAATTTATTCATTCACTATTCTATTGACTATTAAACTGATTTTTATAGTAGATAAACTGATAATCAAATATTAAATTCATTCAGTGATTCAATATTCTATTAAACTCATAATCTATGAAAGTATGAATCATTCAAGTATGCAATTGACAACTATAAACTTGATAATCCTCAATTCTCATAAATCTTACCTGATTGGTTGATTAGCAGAGATAAAATCAGATAATTAACCCTTGATAATCCTCAATTTCTCATAAAAGATCGTCTACCCTTGCTGAATGAGTGAATGGCGCTGAGCCGCTAAGTTGTTGTCTTTGCCAATTGCTTTTTTTTTCCGATTGCTTTTTTTTGAACGAACGAATAATATAGTGCTGCAAATTGTCGATTGCTTTTTTTCTTTGTCGATTGATCATGAAGTGCTGCAAATTGCGGCTTCTGTTCGTGACTACTCCCTTGCCTTGTTCTATTGATTAATTTAGATTAATGGGCCCATTGCTTATACTACCAAAAAAATTGGGCCCCTTAAGATTTTGGGCCTTGTTCGAATGCCCATGTTGCACATGGTCAAAGCCGGCACTGGGGGTGAGTAATCTATTGATTCTTTATGTGGCCATTGAGAAGGGTATGCAAAAAGTTTAAAAGGTTTAAACCAAGTAATTCAGTGAACTACTACAAAAAGCCTAAAAAGGTCCGGTTGTAAGCTTAATATAACCTGGTTTTCAATCGGGTTCCTTATAAGCGAGTCCTAAGTTAAAATCCTAATAGAGCCCGGTTGTAGAACTGGGTCATATTTCCATAATAAAAACCGGTTCCATCACAAAAAAACAGGGTTTCTCTTCTAACCCATTACGGTTTTTTTTCTAATATAAAGCCCGGTTCATATACAAGCAACCGGGTTCTATTATACAGCTATATTTTTTTGAAACGGATATCACAAACCTTATATAACCCAGTTTCATTGCAACGGGCTCATTTAACTGCTTTTTTATATTTCTTTTATTCAATCTATAGACCCATTACTAAATATGATACAACCCAACATTACCCGAGCTAGATGACAGCCCAACGGACAGAACCAAAAGCAGCAACTCGGCCTAAGAGAGTTATTAAGAAGTCGGCTCGATTCCAAGAATAAAACATATGTCTTTTACCAAGTCAAGCCCCATCTTAGGATTACTTCTTCCTGTTATTTTGCACGCATTATCAGTTCCCACTTCATCATGTTCCTAAAGTTTAGTTGCACATTTCATGATTTTCTAGTTAGTATTTAAGAGTTGTAATTTTGTTTAATGATCATTCGGAAAATTGCTCCAAGTTCTATGTTCTTTCTCTTACTTCTTAGGAGGTTGACCCCCTCTAAACAGGTTACATCAATTGGTGCAACCACTCTTCCCTTAACCCACCTGTCACCCGAAGCCCTCAAAAAATGAAGAGCTGAAGGACTATGCTTTAAATGCCCTGAAAAGTTTCACCCTGATCATATTTGTTACCCACCTCAGTTTCTTCTTATTTCAGATAATGAAGAAACATTCATTGCCACCACCAACAATGACCACACAGACAACATCCTATGCCTTGACCAACCATCCGCAGATGACACGACCACCCAACCTCACTTCCTCTCCCTATCCGATGCTGCATTTTTTGGGTTGCAATCACACCAAACACTCCACATAACCGGCCATATTCATGGTCAACCTGTCACTACCCTCATCGATTGTGGCAGCACTCATAACATCATCTAACCAAGGATCGCCTCGCTTATCACCACCGAACCCAACAAAATCACACCTTTTACGGTTATGGTTGGAAACGGACAACATCTCGAGTGTAATGGGTTCTTTCCTGGTGTCTCCTTGGAACTCAACCACACAACATTTACAGTACCATTGTTTATTCTTCCTGTGGAAGGGGCTGACATCATATTAGGTGTCGCTTGGCTTAGCACCTTAGACCCAATCATTGCTGACTTCTCAATTCCACAAATATCATTCACCGTGAACAACCAGAATTGTACCCAATGTGGGGAACCCATATCAGCCCCCATATCTCCCAGCTCACTCCACACTTTCCTCCACCCAAACCCTGTCATCGACAATTTGCTTAAAGAATTTCAAACCCTCTTCGAACCACCTCATGGCCTCCCACCATCATGACCACATGACCACCACATTCCACTTCTACCCAATACCAACCCAATCAACATCAAACCTTACCGCTACCCCCATTACCAAAAGGAAATCATGACCCAGTTAATCATATATATGCTAAATGATGGGGTGATACAACCAAGCTAAAGTCCTTACTCCTCTCCAGTACTACTAGTGCGAAAAAAAAGATGGCACATGGAGATTTTATGTTGACTATCGCGGTCTAAATGCAGTCACAGTTCGAGATAGATTTCCCATTCCCACAGTTGATGAGCTTTTAGATGAACTACATGGTGCAACCATATTCTCTAAAATTGATTTACGGACTGGCTATCACCAAATCAGGTTTCTCCCACAGACATCCATAAAATAGCATTTCGCACGATCGATAGTCACTTCGAATTCAAAGTAATGCCTTTTGGGCTTACCAACGCCCCATCAATGTTCCAAGCCGCCATGAACGACCTCTTTCGATCGGTCCTCCGTAAGTTCGTCTTGGTTTTCTTCGACGATATACTTGTTTACAGCCCCAGGATATACTTGTTTACAGCCCCAGACTAGAGGAACATCTCAACCATCTTCGTTTCGTTTTTCATACTCTGGTAACCAATCAATACCATGCAAAAGCAGCCAAATGCCTTTTTGCTGTCAAAAAAATTCCATTTTTAGGTCAAGTTGTATCCGCTCAAGGAATAGAGGCAGACCCAGACAAGCTTGAAACCATTCAATCTTGGCCCACACCCACGTCCTTTACCACCATACGGGCTTTCCTCGGCCTAACAGGCTACTACCGACGATTTGTTCAATCCTATGCCCACATTGCTGGCCCAATAACCGACATCCTAAAGAAACCCACTTTTTTCTGGACCTAACAAGCCACCGGTGCATTCTCCTCCCTTAAAAAAGTGATGCAACACCTCCTAACCCTCGCCCTTCCAAACTTCAGCGAACCCTTTGACATCACCACCGACACATCAGGCATCGCCATTGGCGCAGTCCTTTCTCAACAATATAAACCCATCTCATTCTTTAGCAAAAAGTTGTGTGACCGGATGCAACAAAACTCCACGTACGTTCGAGAATTGTACATCATCACAGATACGGTCAAAAAATGGAGGTAGTACCTACTAGGGCGCCGATTCCGGGTTTACACTGATCACCATAGCCTGAAGCACCTCCTCACACAAATAATTCAAACACCAGAACAAAACAAATGGTTGACCAAACTGATGGGTTACGACTTTGAGTTACATTACAAGCCAGGCAGAGAAAACAAAGTCGCTGATGCCCTTAGTCGACTGGAAGCACCTACATTCTTGGCTATCTCTGGCCCAACAGTACCATGGTTAAACGAGTTACGATCCTATTTTACCGACACCACCAAAGGAAAGAGATCGATGACTGAACTGGAGCAAAACCCATCATCACTCCCACATCACAAAGCTCAAAACAGCTTGGTTTACTTCCAAGGCCGTTTACTAATACCTAATATTCTACATGTTTGTTTTAATTTCTTCTTTTTCAGGAATTTCACACATCAACACTGGGCGGAGACTCGGGAATACAAGCCACCATATGTCGCCTAGCTACCTCCTTCTCATGGACAAACCTCAAGCAGGAAGTCACAGAGTTCATTCAGAGGTGCCCCACTTGCGAAACCACCAAATACCCGACACATAAGCCATACGATCTCCTCCAACCTCTTCCAATTCCAATGCAACCGTGGGATGCTATCTCAATGGATTTCATCACTCTCTTACCTCCATCCAACGGGAAGACAAACATATGGGTCATTGTCGACTGCTTATCCAAATTTGCTCACTTCATACCCCTGCCAACCAAGTTCACATCCACCACCCTCGCCACTACTTTCCTTTATGATATATGTCGTCTTCATGGGATCCCAAAATCCATCGTATCCGATCGAGACCCACTCTTCCTCAGTCAATTCTGGACACAACTCTTCAAACAACTAGGCACTAAACTCAAACACTCCAGTGCCTATCACCCGGAAATCGATGGCCAAACAGAAGTAGTTAACAGGTGTCTCGAGTCATACCTTTGAGCCTTCGTATGTGACAAACCATGTTCCTGGCAACACTACTTGTGCCTGGCTGAATTTTGGTACAACACTAGCTTCCATTCATCGATCAAAATGACACCCTTTAAAGCACTGTATATGAAAGAGGCCACAGCCATTCACGAATACACTCCAGGCTCAAACCAAACTGCTTCCATTGACGAGTCACTAGTGGAACATCAACGATTAATTGAACTGTTGAAATCATCACTCACTCAAGCTCGAGAACGGATGCTTAAACAAGCCGATAAGAAGCGCCAAGATAAGAAATTTGAAGTAGGTGATTTGGTCTATCTAAAATTATGCAACTACCGTTAGCATCCAGTGGTTTTCCGTGACAACAAAAAATTTTGCAAACGATTCTTTGGTCCTTACAAGATCTTGGAACGCATTGGCCCTGTCGCATACTGATTATAGTTGCCAAACACATCCCGTGTTCACCCAGTATTTCACGTCTCATTACTAAAACAAAGCCATGATCAACCGGTTTCAGAAGATTTTCCAGCCGACTGGGTCACAGATGCAGCAAATCAAACTTATTATCCATAAATTGTTCTCAAACACAAGCTGACATCTGACAACACTTCCAAACTACTAATCAAATGGGCCAACCAATATACTTCTGCAGCCCCATGGGAAGATGCTGAAGAAATAAGAATACGCTTCCCTGAATTCCACAGTGGACTCGAGGACGAGTCACTTTTCGACAGGGAGGGAGTTGATACAGCCCAACATTCCCCAAGCCAGATGACAGCCCAACGGACAGAACCAAAAGCAGCAACTCGGCCCAAGAGAGTTATTAAGAAACCGACTCGATTCCAAGAATAAAACATATGACTTTTACCAAGTCAAGCTCCATCTTAGGATTACTTTTTCCTGTTATTTTTCACGCATTATCAGTTCCCACTTCTCCATGTTCCTAAAGTTTAGCTGCACATTTCATGATTTTCTAGTTAGTATTTAAGAGTTGTAATTTTGTTTAATGATCATTTTGAAAATTGCTCCAAGTTCTGTGTTCTTTTTCTTACTTCTTGGGAGGTTGACCCCCTCTAAACAGGTTACATCAAAATACAATATGACATTCTATTTTTTTTTTTTTTTTTTTTTGCATTCAACAAGATGCTCTGTAGGTATAAATGAAAAATACTATAATTTGATAGAAACTACATTAAAGAAAAAACATGTCTGAGAATAAAAATCCATCATTTTGGTAATTTTTTACTACATAAAACTTCCATAAAAAAACTAAAGAAAGAGCATCCATGATCCAGTTGTAGAGGGATTGTCCCAGACATCAAACTGTACCAGCTCTATATTCTGAAAAAAAACAAACACAATAAATAATGAGATTTCCTATAATTACAAGACATTAATTTACCCAACTTCAAGAACATGGTATTTTACATCCTTATACCGTCTTGAAGCACTGCCAATATTGTTATCAAAAGATAAGAAGAGTGTTACCAACTTGGTGGATGCAAAGAAAGAATAACAACATTCAATCATTAAACCAAAAGTAGAATGTTGTGAAATTAATAACTAACCATATATGCTTTTTTAGATGACCATGTCATTTATATAATGATTCAAAAATTCCCTGGCCCACGTAGCTACGATCGAAACCAACATCTTTTCCTCAAAATAAGTGTCATCTTTCCAAAGAATACTGAGTTATATGATAAATAAAAATTAAACTATCAATTAACAAAACAGAAAGTTATTGCAAATTTACAATAGAACCAATGAAAATATATTTAAAAAGTACTTATTTTATTTGAGAATCTATATTGTTTGGTCAAGACAAAGTCAAACATCCATCTCATTAAATAATGTCCATTCTCTACAACACCAAGTTGTTGGTTGCACTAAAAATGTAATAGAAAGAAAACATTAACCTGACAAAGAAAACAACATCAATTTGTTTGGATGTAAATGATATAAACTACCTCAGCGAGAATCCATCCAATGGGAGTTGATATGTCTTTTTCATATCTTGTGGAAGCCCAAAAAAATAAAAATCAATAGTGTGGTGTTCAAATTTTTTACAAAATAATAATTTTTCGACTATACTAATAAATTTCTTACATATCCACATGCTTTTTGAGCAAGTCAACATGCTTTTCTACACGCTTCTTAAAAGAATCCAAAACGTACACAATGCAATTGCTGGGACAGGTCACCAAGAGAACCCGGTGCTTACTAGTAATTATTAAGAATGTTAGTATATATAAACAAATAAATAAAATAAAGATATTAGTTTATGGTACTTTTACAAATATGGTGCAATGAGAAACAATTCTCCATTATGAAGACGCATCGCATCAACAAGATAATTGACAACACCCTCAGGATTTTTTTGGCAAGCTTCCCTAGTATCTTATATGGGTTTAGGAAAGCACATTTATTCATACGTGTTCGAACCATTAAATATAGAATCCTACAAAAAAGTGTGTTGCAGTCAACTAAAATCATTGAAGCTACCTAATCATTATGGCAACACATAATAGTTTTTGAGGTACTTACATCTGCCAAGTTGTTATAATGGAAATATCTGTTGTTTGTTTTCTCAACAAGCGAAAATAATCTTCACATGTAACCGAAAAATGATATGTCCCAACTTGAAAAATCCCAAAATCAGCTACGATGTTAACCACTGGGTTGGTCTTCAAATGATCACGAAGAAACTCAATCGGTCTTGCTTTGTTGGTTGTTTTGACAAGCATGTTCTTTTTACCACCCCCTGCCGGTTGCTGGTATCAAACTTGTGGTCGCATTTTGTTGCTTTGTTCGTTGTTCCTATATTGATAAACCATTTGATTTATCTCACACAATTATACTTGATGTGTATATAATAGCTAAAAGGTAAATAAAATGAAGATGTACATGGATGAGAATAATTGCAATCTGTGGCCATTGAATTACAGTACCGACCACCTGGTGTAGCTTATTAACTTCTTGTGTCTTGACAGGAACATGAACATTTTAAAATCTTCATCAATTTTGTCTATTAAAACCTTCAAGTGATTTTCACGAAAAGGAAGTGAGTGGATTATTCGATTATCATACGGAAAGACCAGCCCTTTGGCACATTTTTGGTTCATTTCCCCAGGTCATATAACTCTGAGGAGAAATAAACCCGGTTGTAGCATTGGAACCGACTTGTTTATTTTAATCATTTAACCCGGTTCCACACTTTAAACCGTGTCATATTACTCTTCCTTTCATAAAACCCGGTTTCTACATAATATAACCCGGTTTTTTTAGAAACCAGGTCCTATGTGGCGGGTCCTATGCGTAGCTTTCTGTAGTAGTGACATATGTATGATTGTCACTAAAATATATTAGGCATAATGTTTATGTATGATTATGCTCCTCTAGTTCATCTTGATTATTTTTCTTCAACTTAGCTGTTAAGGAGAAACATATGAGAAATTTATGCCCCTGCCATTTGATGCGTTAGGCGGTCGTGCAAGCTGCCTCGATCTTGGGCCAACCATCTGTGAAGTTGTACATGATCATCTCATGCAATATTTACTTCGTTGAGAATCATGTACATAATGATGTTTAGATGTTTAGAAGAAGCTTCTTAGATGCGAAGAAACTATTGTTGATGGTATAGACAAACACTTTGTATATCTTAGGATGTTATAGCCAAAATGAGTTTCACTCCGTTACAAAAGTTATGGTTGTTCACTATTGAATTATCTATTTATATATTTTCCGAAAAATCATGAGCAACCGTATATTTGAGTTTTTGTTCGATAAAAAACATGACCTAGAAAAGTTAAACTAAAAAAAGTAAGTGAATTTTGTTATAATCCGGTATATGTACGTCAATTGTAAAAGTTTACGATCTTTCTTTTGCCGTTGATTGTTTTAAATTCTGACGCTTTAGATTAGTTTTTTTGGTTTCTTGAGTAACAATGATTCTCTCTCTCTCTCTCTCTCTCTCTCTCTCTCTCTCTATATATATATATATATATATATATATATATATATATATATATATATATATATATATATATATATATATATATATATATAAATCAGGTACCTTTTGTCTAAAGAATCAGTTTTCCTTTCAACTTATCTTGTTACTTTAAAAATCATTAGATTTCAATAGTGGTTTATTATTAAAATCAACAAAACTAATATTGATTCTCAAGCCAAGTATTGTGTTGTTGATACAGTCATTTATAAAACATATATTTTAAAGATCTCTTGTCATGTTTCATTTGGAATTCCTACAAGTGATTCTCATTGTCTTTAATCAAATTATCCTCACCCCACCCAAGGGCCATAGGAATCTCAAGTTTCAACAATGTCAACCGGAGAAAAAGACTCAGACTTTCTTGCCACAGAAATGTATTTGAGCCATGCTTATTCTCTATTTATTCAAAAGGTTTAGATTTAGGATTAGGATTAGATGAATGTGTTCGTTAATTGTCCTAAAATTAAAATAAAGTTTTATAATTGAACATCTGATGGTGTTGTATTTTGGTGTTAATCCTTTTCATTTGGTTTTCTGCTTTTATCTTGAGTTTTGAAGGTATGCAATAGTTACAGGATCAAACAAGGGAATAGGCTTAGAAGTATGCAAGCAACTGGCTTCCAAAGGGGTTCGAGTTGTGCTAACTGCTAGAGATGAAAACAAAGGCAAAAAAGCAATGGAAAGTCTTAAAGATCATGCTCCTTTTCAAAATGATAATATAGTTTTTCATCAACTTGATGTGTTGGATCCAACTAGCATCTTTTCTCTTGTTGAATTTATGAAAGCCAAATATGGGAAGCTTGATATTTTAGTATGATTTAATTTTAGTTCTTTTTTAACATAGAGTAGTTATCAAGTGCTTTTATAGAGAATTAAAAAAAAAAAATCACAGGTGAATAATGCCGCAGTTTTAGGAGTGAGTGTAGACGCCCATGCATTAGAAGCCTCAATAAATGGCAAGGTATGTTTTTAGATGTTAAAGTATTTAACTATTTATTGATACAGTAAACTTTAATCTCTTGAATTTCTTCAAATCGGTATATTGAAATAAGTTGATTCCCATCAAGGCATCACCCCTTATGATTCTTGATTTCCATCATGGGTTGTGATCGTCGTTTATACATATCCTCATAATTCGATTTTTACAGGAGCCAGGACATATCAAATGGGAAGAAGTTTCAACACAACCTTATAATTTAGGAGAAGAATGCATTCAAACAAATTATTATGGAGCAAAGAGGATGCTTGAAGCTTTCATGCCTCTTCTCTTGTTGTCTGAATCTCCAAGAATTGTTAATGTTTCATCTAGTTCTGGAAAATTGAAGGTGAAAACCTAAATTATCTAATAATTTATCCTTGGTGCATCTTAACTTTAACATTGATTTCATAACACAAACTTGTCAAATAACGTTTTTACCATGAATATACTAAAAGATGGTTGAATATTAGGCATGAAGATCATATAAGTACTCCTAAAGTGCTAATAGTAAAAAAAAATTAAAAAAAGATATATAGACTTATTCATGTAACATAATTTTTGATCAATCTACTAAAATTATCTGTTGTTTTGCAGTTTGTAATCAACGAGTGGGCTAGTAACATCTTAAACGACATCAAAGTTCTCAGTGAAGAACGAATCGACAAGATTTTTGAAATTTTTCTTAAAGATTTAAAAGAGAATTCATTAGAAACAAAGATGTGGCCTACATTCTTATCGGCGTACACAATATCAAAAGCAGCCATCAACGCATACACAAGATTGTTGGCAAGGAAGCATCCAAGCATTATCATAAATTCTGTTTGCCCAGGATATGTGAAAACAAGTATAAATTACTTTTCAGGATACTTGAATGTTGAAGAGGGTGCACAAAGTATCACGAGGCGTGTGTTACTGCCCATGGATGGGCATTCTGGTCTTTTCTTTTATAGAGATGACATATCGTCATTTTAATTAGTTGAAAACGATGGCTTGTACTTTGTAGTTATTGAGGTCTCTATCATTTGTAATATATGTAACTTAAGTCTTATATCTTTATTTTGGATATTCATGATTCTAGTTCATATAATCGAAAATGTTTCTAGGATGACTAATTATAAGATGATTGAACATCGATCCACTTTCATCATAACGGATTGGATGCTTTATGGTTCTTGTAGGCCGATCCGGAATGGTTGAGGTTGGTCAAGGATTCCAGATCGTATCTCCAAACATCAAATAAAAAGAGATAAAAGGTTAATTTAGTGTAAAAGATAAAAATCAAATAAAAATAAAAGATCAATTAGTGTATATAAGAGCATCCACAATACCTACAACTAACACTTTTGTTGTTGACCTGCCACGAAGAATCACTATAGTGAACACCACCCCGGGTGTTTAGTGTTGGGTAGTGGTTGAAGATTTTGTGGTCAGTTGTGGTGGGAAGGACGAACCACCACATCCAATGGGCTTCTTTCTCTCTATATCTCTCTCTACAATAATATATATATATATATATATATATATAATTAAAAAAGAAAAAAACATCATAAATGGTCCCTATGGTTTCTAAAAATCTGAAGTTTAGTCCCCGTGGTTTAAAAACGTCATAGATGGTCCCTGTGCTTTCAAAACTTTTGACAATTGGTCCTTATTGCTAACTCCGTTAAGTTATGTCCGTTAACTGAAGGGCATTTTCGTCATTTCACTGCCACAGGGACCATTTATGATGTTTTCTCTTTTTTTCTTAAAAAATAAAAAAATTAAAATTAATTATTTCACATATAAAAGCTCTCTCTCTCTCTCTCTCAAACATACGCACACAAACACAAAACCCCGATTTCTCATTTTTCATCTTCATCTTCTAAAATGATCAAAAATCAAATTAGAGATTTGTGTTTCAAAAATCAAATTACAACATGAATTCCTTCTCTTTCTCTTTCTCTCTCAAAGTCATCACAGTTTCTTCAAGTCAAGCAAGCAATTAGGTACTGTATTTGGGATTGCAATGGCTGGTTGGCGGCAGATGATGAGATACCGAAGTGGTAAACCAATTGCTTGTTTGGGTTCTTTGATATCTTTGTTTGGTTCTGATTAACCAGTTTTATTGTTAAGGTTTTACTTTCACTACTGATTTTCGTGGTTCGGTTAATGTTAGGGTTTACTGTAATCTGTAATTATAATTTAATTTACCATCAGCAAGAGTTGTATGACTGCAATTAGATGTTTTAGTGATCATAGATTGTGAATAAGAAATAGGTTTGCAGGGGTTTCTTTTCATTGTTGACTTTATTAAGCAGTGATAGGATCTAAAAAAGGGTAAATTATATACTGATTTAAAGAAAGACAGAGCATTATTCACTGTTGAACTGTTCATAGATGGTATTTTATAGCTTTCGAGTTTCCAAGCTTCTTGAACTAACCTTGTTGAAGTGAAGAAGAGGGGATGAGATTAAAGTAATGTTGTTGGTGGTTTTGCTTGTTTGGTTGAAGAAAAGGGGAGGAAATTTGTTAAGAAGACGAGAGAGAGAGAGAGAGAGAGAGAGAGAGAGCTTTTCCATATTTAATTTTTTCTTTTTAAAAAAAATATATAAGAAAACATCATAAATGGTCCCTGTAGTGGTGAAATGACAAAAATGCCCTTCAGCTAACGGACATAACTTAACGGAGTTAGCAATAAGGACCAATCGTCAAAAGTTTTGAAAGCACATGGACCATCTATGACGTTTGTAAACCGCGGGGACTAAACTTCAGATTTTGAGAAACCACAGGGACCATTTATGATGTCTTTTCATTAAAAAATAATAGGGATGTAGTGATGGATATATCAACCAGTGGTTGTGTGTAATGATGAGGTGACACCCACTATTATAGTGATTAGTGGTGAGTATTATGGATGACCATTAATATATAACAAAAGCTTTCCACAACTCAACTTTTTACTTCATTTTACAAACAAATAACTTATCTATCTCGATTTTAACACTTTTTATTTTATTTATCAAGTTAATATAGTATATTTTTATTTTATAATGTATTAAAAATTGAATCTTGATGTACCTATTTGTCAATTGACTATCGACCGAACCATTATAGGAAGATCGATTGTAATCCACACTTTTATTGATATTTTTACTTGAATCGATGCTCTAAACATTTTAATATTGTCAAGGAAAAGGAGAGCCAAATAAGGAGATTAACACCACAACAACTAATCTAGAATAGGATTTTCGGCTTTATGTTTAATCCAAATAAAACTAGAGTAAGACCATGTTTTGTTTACGGTTGTTAGGATCTAAATTATTAAAAGTGTCTCAATTTTTAAATATTGTTTCCTTGGAATCTCTGAATTACAGTGTTGAATGATTAAAATGAGTATTTTACCCTTCTATGTTAATTTTGTTGAATTTAATGTTTTTGTTTATAAAATAACTGAATCAACTTATTGAATAATTATAAAAAACAATATAAACACCATATCAGATCCAGATTAAACATAAATCAAACTTAAACACAAACATAAATCTAAATCAAACATTAATATTTTCAAATCCACTAAATCATACTAAAATCCAAATAAAATCCTACAAATTTAAGTTGAAGCATCTGAAAATAATCGAATTGCAATCTGATCATGCAAATTAGCCATGTATTTGTTGCCTTCTGAACTTCATTCCATGTCGCGTACGTTTATGCCATCACTCTCTCCTTTCTGCTTGACCAATGTTCTCATCAGGTGCCATAAATAATTCATTATGAATATTGTATTTCCTTATGAAATTATGGACTGCAAAACCAGCAACGACTATGTCTATTTGGACTAAAAAAGAATGTGGAGCCATTTGCTTAAGGATTAGGAATCTCGCCTTCAAAACACCATAAGCAAGCTCAATAACACTTATGAGTTGTATGTACACATGATTGGATCTTTCTTCCTTAGTTGACGCACGTCGTCGTCGATAATCGGATAACCAATACAATGTATTAAATCCACAAGTATTGGTGTATACAGCACCGCAAAGGTAATATTTATCTATACACATGAGTGACATAAGTATTATATATAGAAAATTTAAATCGTATTTCATAATCAATTTAAAAAGGATTACAATCTTGGTGGAGGGAACGGAAATCAGGAAGTTGGGTTAAATGCAACTTCTTTTAAAACCCGTGAATCATGTGTTATGCCCTCATTATCGGCCTATACGAATCTGAATATCATATCAAAATCACAAATTCCTAATATATTTTGAAAGCCTTTACATTTTCCTATTCTACTATAGCGATCTATTGATCAACAAGCACAACTGAATGTACAAAATTTCCATCTAACGCAAATATTGCTCCAAGAATTATTTCTTTTAGCTTTCGATGTCGTTTTGAGGAATTTACGGTTGCATTAGAATGAGTTGGCATTGCTTTTAGAACCTCATGAAAGCATCTATGAATAGCTTATGTGGAGTGCTAAAATCTTTGTTTGATCATCCTGAACCATTTGTTATGTCCTATAGTTGTCAAGAACATAACCATGCTTTCTTCAACGCTTATATGCCTATTTTGCAGCCAATTGTTTCGTTTAAAGAGTTTGCATAAAAGTACATACGATTCACGTGAAAGACGCGTCATCTCATGACATTGTGTAGAAGTTCCATGTAACATTTTTGTGTATATGCATTATTGCTCAAATCCCAATCATTATCATTTGCCCTTCCAGGACTATTAGATGCTAGATTCAACCCGTAGCAAGAAAGTAAAATGAGAAATACAGTTTCTTCCTCCAAATCCATAAGCAATCTATTAATTTGAAAACACATAATAATTATCTTAAAAACATATAACATGTGAAAGCTCATTCAAAACATCAAGCCCTTCAAATTATATGGTTCAAAACAATATCAAGTTATATCGAAAACATCTGGTCATTCAACTCATATAATTCAAACAACATCAAGTTCAATCCATTCAGAACATCTAGTTAAAAAAACCATCTAATCATTCATTATCTTTAACCAAACATTCCATAACGTGCTCTGGCGCTCCTGACCCAAGTCTCACAAATAGTTAGATCAATGATTAACCAAATTTGCCTCTTATCCACACCTTCACCAAAAATACAAAGAGTTGTAATGTATCTCGGATCAAATATTCATCATCCTAACTTCTACAAATTTCTATAAATGCACCCAAATCCAAAGAAACATGCTTATCCACAAAGATCTTAGCAGCATGAGAAATATATTTCGTAATTTAAACAAGTCTTGAACTCGATGCATCTTTACCCTTTTCTTTACTCTTTGTCGTATCAGTAGTCTTTCATTTTTTTATTGAGCGGAGGACTCCTCACTAACACCCACGAGTTCCTTTTAAGTGAAATCGATGTCCTCAAATTCATTCAAACTATAATGAGTTGAATCATGAGAAGGAAGGGGAATTGTAGAACTTGGACGCTAACCCTCAATGCATGTTGAATTCGCACCATCAAACATTTGAGTGCAAAGATTAGGGAAGGGTGGTGGCGATCTTCTCAAAGATTCAACAAGTTTGTTCAACTACTTGAAAAAAAAATTATATTAGATTATTAAAACATAATAATAATTTTTATTTTTAAAAAAAATCTTGATTGTTATTCTTCTTCTGAAAGATTAATGGTGCTGGTTACGGGATTATAAACATTCCAAGTTTTATTTTTCTAACTTCAACCAAGTTGAAAACTTTTACTTTAAGTAGTCGTAACGATTCTTCATTTGTTTTTGGTCCACAACAAATTTATGCTCATTTGCTAACTTTCAGCTACAACCCACCAAAAGAGTGCTTTCAAGCTACTCCCTTCCCGACCATTGACCATAATTTCATACAAACATATTTCTAAGAAAGTTCTTTCTATAACTTCTACATTCCAAGTAATAATAGGTTTCTTTTGTGCCTTTTCTAGTATAAATGCAACAACAATTCAACACATATCAAAATTCGACACTAAAAAGAACAAATCAGAATGAGGAACACATTTTTAGCGATATATAAATATAATTCAACAAATTAAGACAAAATCAACAAGATCAGCAACATATTCGGCAAATGAACACATAATTCAGCTATACATAAACATGAAGTTTAGAAATTAACAAAAAAAAAAATACCAAATCAGAACTAGGAACACATTTTTAGCAATACATAAACATAATTCATCAAATGAACCAAAAATCAGCAAGATCAGCAACAGATTTAAGCAAAAACCAAGAGAACAAACCGCAACAAACCAACAAAAAAAACAAATCAAAATCGATTATAGATTACAACAATATGGCTTCCCATCTCAACTTAGAACATCCACAATGGTGAGTTCAATGAGAGAGTTGAATGAGATGGCAAGTCCATGTGTCATTCAATGGATGAAACTCTACCATTGTAAGATGCCACCTTGGCATTCAATGAATTTAGACGGTGGCCATTGAGCTCTTCAATGGGAAAAAAGAAAGTTTTTAATTCTTAAATATTTACTATAAATTGCATTTTGTAACATTCTATTGAACTTTGTAGAGTTCAATGCATTGTAGAGAAAAAAATAATAGAGTTGTATGGATTGTAGAAAGATGATGTGGCAATCCATTGAACTCTATAGAGTTAAATGCATTGTGGATGCCCTTATTATGCTTCTTTTGTTTCAATATATCAGCAAAATCACAACTTATTGTTTTTAGTATATCAACAAAATCAACAAAAAAGGAAAAAAAATACAAGACAAACACATACATGCAGTGGAGTTTGTTGGAGATGGTGATGGGGAGGGTGGCGACGACCGAAGATAGCGATAGTGGTGGTGATAGGGAAGGTGGCGACAGTCGGAGATGACGATGGGGAGAAGTGTCACCAGTTGTTCTCTAACTGTTGGTGGAGAAGGTTGAGAGCGAGAGAAACATATGCGAGAAAGATAGTTGGATGTGTTAGGGCTAGGGTGTGTCTTTTTTTCTTTTCAGATGGGCCTCAACATCAAATTCGATAAGTAGATATTTTCATTTTCAGACCATAAATTAAGTGGTAAACAAACACTCTAAGGGGGTGTTTGGATACGGAAAAAATAGGTTGCTTAGTGCTTATTGCTTAATCCCACCACAATACGCAAATTTAAGTGTTTGGATAGGAGTCTTTAAAAATCAGCATATTGCAGTAGGAATAAGCTAAATAAGTTGATTTTAATAAGCAAAGAGGGGAATGTTTATTGTTTATTGCTTATTGCTTATTGCTTATTGGTCATTTTACTCATATAAGTTGTTTTGTTTGCTAAACACTTAAAATGTTTATTGCTTATTCTCACCACACTAAGCTAATCCAAACACATTTTAAAAAAGTGTTTATTCCCACCGCAATAAGCAAATAAGCAATAAGCTGATAAGCTAAAAACTATTTATCCAAACACCCCCTAAATCTTACAGATTCATAGCTACCCCTTATTAAGAGGTATTAAGTGGCAAACAAAGAGTGCCTTAATACCTCTTAATAAGATGTGGCTCTACATCTATAAGATTCAACGTGTTTGTTTACTACTTAATTTATGGTCTGAATCTGAAAATATCTACTTATAGAATTAGATGTTGAGGCCCATCTGAAAAGAAAAAAGACACACCCTAGCCCACTAACTCATCCAACTATCTTTCTTGTCTTTAATGTGGAGGTTTATTATATGTTTTAATCCAATAACATACTTTAACGAAACATCACTAGCTTCATCTATGCTCAACCTTTATGTAGGTTATTCAGTTTCTGAATGAAGTGAATTTCACCAATGAGAGAACTTTGTCGCCAAAGCTATAAACATGGAGCCATATATGATGCTTTCTCACAACTATGTAGCTCCTCAAAGAACACTCGCATATAACTAGGAACTAAAATCTATATAACTGACATCCTAGAGATAAGCGATTAAAGTGTTTTCATACACTAAGGAAGTAGGGATGATAGGGCCTAGACACAATCATTCATCACAGGGGTGGTTTGTTTCCCACAATCAAATTTAGCTACATTGACAAAGAACCTCAGTATCCTCGAATTCGACTTGATTTAGTTTTTTCAAGTGCTTTGATGTCACTCATTTTTAAAAACCGTGTAAATAAAAACTTATTCCCAAGTATATTCTTTTCGTGGCTAGATAAGAAACCATGATTTGT
Source organism: Lactuca serriola (assembly GCF_051521515.1). Taxonomy (NCBI): domain Eukaryota; kingdom Viridiplantae; phylum Streptophyta; class Magnoliopsida; order Asterales; family Asteraceae; genus Lactuca; species Lactuca serriola. The sequence goes on along the minus strand of NC_136411.1, from coordinate 56,224,984 downwards.
CCATAGCCCTTGAAAAATTTTAGTAATCTGATGATGTTTAAACCATTAGGAAAATTTATATACAAACAAAGTGATAGTGACTTTGGTGGCTTGGTGATGGTGATTTTCATTTTTGTTGGTATGTTATGGATGGTCCCTCTCCCTTATCCATTTATATAGTCATTGACAGTAGGAACGAAAGAATCAATGACGGTAAATGGCTCCAAAAATGTTAGAGGATGGTGAGATAACATTTTTTGATTTATTTCATCTATTCCATGACCAGAACATGGAGGATTAATGTTACACCACGATTTTGAATGGTAATTATAATGGTGGTGATTGGTATGTTCAAGGGTACTAGTAGGTTAGGTTGTGGCTATATGTGATATGCATCGATGATCATCAACATGTGCCTAAGATCTAATAGGAAAATTGATGTCTTTCTTGGTGGAAATAATGCTCCATCATTGAGTGACACTTAACTCATATATTTTTTTTCTTTGTTTTTGGATGAGATTTTAGAAGGGATGTCATGGTGTATTCTTTTAATGACATTGTCTTGGTGGAAGATACAAGGACAAATATGAATGTTACAAATATTTTGATTAATATGTTGGAAGGAAGAGGGTTAAATATTTACAAAAATAAGACAAGTTTTCTTTGGAACAATTCAACGAGGTGTGTGTGTGTGTGTGTGTATATATATATATAATCTATTTATTTACGAATTTTCTTGATATGGTTTTGATAAATGTTCTCTAAACGTCGTCAAGGATTTGCTAAAAGTCGTTCAGGGAGAATGATATCATGTATGCGAGCTTGGGACCCACTTGAGCGAATAGACTGGAGCGATATACGTAGAGTACTTAACTAAACCTTGGTACGTTTAGCAATAATGTTACTATTTTGTGTGTGTGTGTGTATAAAGTGAAATATCTAACCATAACAATAATTTAGGAGTCGAATGAACCAAGAACGAGAATGAGATAAGTTCAATCAGAGCTTGAGTCACCCTATTATGATCAACTTCTATGTTTTCAAGTAGGTGATGTTTACCTGGTGTAGTCCTTGATGTCTTCCATAACACGACGGGGGAAGTATAAGAACAAAGACGTGGAAGCATAATTCATTCACTCGTCTTTAAGCATATTAGGACCTCGACTGATGGTTGTTCCAATACGGGGACGATCATTGCAGTCATCCGTACACCTTGATGTTGTAAAGGAATTGCATCGCTGGATGAATCGAATAAAGAATTATATCGGTTTCTCCACGTTTCACGTAATACCTTAGCAGGGGGCATTCTTTGATTTAGACTCGATCGATGATTTCTCTTCTATACCGATCAACCTTTTATCGAGGTCAATGCATTTTTATGTCTACAATGAACGAGATAACAAATAAGTTAGTACTATTTTTATAGGTGTTGACGAAAACGGGTACTCGTAAGCATACGAGGTCGTGCAAATAATTTGGTCGTAAGTCCAAATATCGTACCCACATGGATTATCTATCTTAAAGGAAGATAAATCATGTAATTATTGTTAAAAGTGAATTGGTTTAATAAAACTAGGGAAAACTAAATTTTGAAAAGCTAAAATAAAATAATTACCAAGCAACTAGTATTTCTAAAGCAAACTAAAGAAAAGTTAGTAACTTAATATTAAAATCAAAGTGACTGAAGAAGTAAATGCACAATTTGGGATTTCACATACAAGATAAAATTTGGGTTTAGTTGATATTTATGGGTCCATGATTCATTAGATGCAATTACTTAATTAACACAAATGTAGTGGTAATAAATTTGCCAACACAATTTAAAGTCATCAATTACCCCTTGGTTTTATGATTCAATTTAAATCTACTCATTCATATCTCTATGCAGTTAATGAATGTAAAAAAAAAAAAAAAAAAAGTTTAGTGGTTTTGTTAAAAACACACTAACAAACGTCTATGTTGATTTTAAGTGAGATCACGAGATTACACACTTATATTTAAATGATTTCTCAACCAAAGCTTCTCTCGAATTCAATAGTTGCAATTAATTACGAAATAAAATCCAAATTAATCTTTGACATCTATTACTAGGCATATAATAAATATTATAAATTAACCTAATTTCATTAAGTAATTTTTATATTAAAGACATATTTAAACATCAAACAATTACCACACATAGTACCATTTAAATTCAAGGCAATAGAATTACTATTTTCCAATAGTCAACTAAACCCACAAATAAAATTACTCCATAGCAATTAATTAAACAACAATAAGTCTTTAGAAGTTAGCGTGTTCAATCAAATAACAAAGAGTAACTTCAAAGAAATTTAATAACTAAAACAAAAAAAGAGTTAATCTTGGTAAAAGTTGTGTATTGTATATGTTAATAATACGATTACATCATATATATATATATATATATATATATATATATGTTACATATTTACACTTTGTATCCTCTAACTACTGGCTATATAATAAACTGTCTAATATTCCCCTGCAAGCTAAGGTCGGGTAACGAGTTGTAGCTTGGAACATAAATCGGTAAATCTTTGAGACGGTAACGGCTTGGTGAAAATGTTTGCAATATGATCATGTGTAGAAATAAATTGAACATTAGGTTTTCCTTCAGCAACCTTTGCTCTAAAGTGAAAATCAACCTCCACATGCATTTTACGCGTATGAAAGACATGATTTGTTGATAAGTTGGTAGCACTCAAATTGTCACACCATAGAGGAATTGGTGTTTTGAAAACTCTAAGTTCTCGAAGAAGAGCTTCCAACCATGTGAGCTCAGCTACGGTGTCTGCTAAATCCTTGTACTTAGACTCAGTTGATTACCTAGAGACAGTCTGTTTTTTTTTCTAGCTGACCATGGAATGAGATTATTTTCAAGGTTGATGACATGTCCCCCGTGGATCGACGGTCATCAGGACAACCATCCCAGTCTGCATCCGAAAAAGAATTTATAAAATGAGCATCAGTGTAGGTGTCACACCCCCAAACCAGAACGACGGAAACGTTCTGGGGCGGAGGACATCATGTACAGTATCACAACAATTGTATAATAGTAATCAAAGCAAACACAACCATTACACTGATAAGATATAGTATTTACATCTGTACAATATATAGTTTGTATGACATCAAAAGTGTATAGCAAAAGTATAAAAGACGCGACTCTATAATCTCCGTCTTCTCAAAATCTGTGGGTGTACCTGTCTACCAGTTCCCTGGGAATACAAGTGGTTTTGAAAGTGTATCAACATTTAATTTGGTGAGTTCATAAGTATGTTTTTTAGATGGAAAGCTTGTTCTTGTTCTTTGAAAATGTTATAGTGTACTTCTAGAAAATCCAATATTTTCTTTAGTGAATAAAATGTAGTCTTAGATCTTAAGACCAAAATGTATGTAGTTACTATATTCTGAAATAGTGAACTATGCTTTGAAATAGTGAGATGTACTTTCTAATAGTAAACTGTAATCCATATTAGTAAATTGTAGTCTTATTAATAAATGAAACTATGTCATGAATGTTTCTTGAAATTGTATGTTGAACTAGTGTACTAGTGTACTCTGTACTAGAAAGTAGTGTGATGTAGTAGTGCTTGTAGTAGTGTTTGTATGAAAACCTTATTGTATGAGTGCCTGGAATCCACATGTTGTAATGTAAAGTAGTGTACTATAGTTTCATTATTTAAAATAAAACCATTTGAAGTAATGTTGATCCTATAAACAAATGTTTTAGTTTATACTATTGTGAGTTTCATATAACCATGCTTGATATGACTAGTGACCTCTACGACGTTCTTCAGGCGTCAGAATGGTATGACATTTGTCACCCCAGGCCTGCCGGCCTAGCTATTGCAAGCAACTCAGGTGCGGTATTGTCAGTCCCATATAGATCTATACACAAATTCACGCTCTCCCTCTAGGAGACTTTGGTTATAATTTATAGGACTTAGAACTGTACCCTGGTGGGTACCCCGAAGTAGTGCCTCACAACCATGTATTAACTAGTTCACGTGTAGTGTAGTAGTGTTCTCTTGTACTTGAAACTGTATGTATTACATCGTAGTAGGGTACCTTGTAATGTAAATAATTATACTTAAATAATTATTTAGTAATGTATCCTTGAATTAGTGTAATAGAATAGTGTTCCATAAACTATACCTATTATAATTTATATACTTGTTTCTGTATAGTGTTCTTTGAGCATGTAAAATAGTGTAGTGTCTCCCAAACTATAACTATTATAGTTTGAATGTATGTTCTTGTAATGTTTAGTGAACTTGGCAAAATAGTATAGTAGTTCATAAACTATACCAACTATAGTTTTAAATGTATACCATGTAATGAACTGGAGCATTTGCAGTATAATAGTGTGTATAAACCGTTAGTAAAAGATTTATGAAAAATACTCTTTTGCTCGACATGCTACAAAAGGGTTTAAAATATATAGAAATATATTTTGGTAAATGTGGTGATAAATCGGGTTGGAACATGTAACAATTAGCAAAAATATGAATGTTTGTACGATATTATATGTTGGTCGTAAACAATATAGGTGTTTTATTCAAAACGGCATAAGGATTTAGCATGTTTTGTTTAGAAAATGTGTCGTAAAAAAACCTGTTGGTTTTATGTTAAATTACGTTGATGACGGGTTATTTGCGACTTACAAAATCAGTCCACGAAATCTACCAATTAAAGTCATTTGAACACAAAATTTAAATTACCGTCTCGACACGACTCCAGTTGATGAGTAATTTAAATTTCCATCTACAAACTTGTATAAAAAAATAATAATAAAAAAAATTTGAAATTAATCAAACCTAGTCGTTTATGAACAAATACAACGGGGAATAACTAACATTCTTATGAAACTATCAACTCGACATAACTATACAACATGCATAATGATGTAGTAAGTTAGTAATCCAGTATATATATATATATATATATATATATATATATATATATATATATATATATATATATATATATATATATATATATATATATATATATATATATATATATATATATATATATATATATATATATATATATATATATATATATATAGAGAGAGAGAGAGAGAGATAGAGAGAGAGCGCTAGGTTCATGTATTTAAAGTAATTATTGTGTTATTGTATGCTTAAATGTGGACCAATCAAAGTTAAATAATTAACTAAATAAATAAGGGTAATTTAGTAATTTTTTTAGTAACTTCCAAAAATAATCCCTATAATCATGGTATTGACTTTTAACCTAAATAAATAAACGTGTCTTCCTCGATACCCTATTCGCGGTCGTTCTTTGCTTCAAATCCATCTCCATTCCCTTGCTTCCTTCCATCGTCGATGCTGCTCCATCTCAGGTGAGGCAAGCTTTCGCCGTCGCTGCTCCACCTGTGGCGGTGAACCTTCTACCGGCACTCCTCCTCTCCATCATCGATCCATCCCTGCTTCATCGATCATCGCCTGACCAGTCGACCACCGATGCTTCATCCACTTACTACGATACTCCACGACCACCATCGGTACTGCTCCACAACTGACATCGGCACTTCTCCATCTCCTGTCGCTGCCCACATCGCCACCCACAGGTAAACATAATTTGTTTTGTTAACACAAAAATTTTAAATTGGCTTGAATTCTTGTAGTTCACAAATGCTGATTTCTCTATTTCCCTTGGGATTTACTTTTGTTGGTCTGTGGTTTTCTGTTTGTACTTTTTGGAGTTCAGAATCTTAGATCGATAAAGTTGTATTCTTTTATCTTATTGTTTGAAATCTTTTATTTTTCAATGTATATTGACTGTTCAAAGTCTTGATTGATAAAGTTATAATCTTTTTGTTTCTTGTATCCAGATCCTATCAAGAAAACTCGCCCACAGGTAAACATAATTTGTTTTGTTAACACAACAGTTGAGTTTTTAGTTGGGTTACTGAAATATTTGGGTTTCAAAACAATGGCTATGTTAAAGTACTCTCTTTAGTGTTGTGAACACTTTGGTCGTGATTAGTTGATGTTGTGAACACTTTGGGCGAATTCTATGAAATTTATGAATATTGTGTTGTAGGGATATTTTCGTCATTAGTATAAAAAACAAACAACACCTTAAATTGGGATTTCACTTGTACAGGTGGTTGAGAGCCGAAATCAACTAATTTCTGAACTTGGAGAGTTAGATGTTGCTGATGAAAATGAACGAGTTTCTATCTTGGAATGTCTAACAGTATCATTCTCATTAAATTGTTTTTTACTTTGGATATTTTTCCAATAGAATGCATACCGTAACTGAATCTTGAATTCCAATTCTATCAGAATGGAATCACGAATTCCAATTCTGTTGGAATGGAATATGGATATTTTCTCATTGATTTGTGCATTGGATTTGTTTCCACAGAAGCAGCTGATGCTTGAAAAATGGACCATGAAATTGAAAGTGATTCTTATCAACATTATTTTTTTAGAATGTATTAGTGTCTCGGTTAGATTTTGATGTTGTTTTTCCAAATTTGAAAGTTTTTTTTAGTTTTATTCTTTAACAATAAATGTAACTCATATTCTATAAGAATTAATGTAATGTTTGTTTTTATTCTTCAATTGATGGTTCAAAAATTTGTTATTCTCCAAGAAGTTTTTAAAGTTATGATCAAAAAATAGGTTCAAAAATATTTTTATTATTTTATGGTTCAAGAATATATTTTTATTTTTGATAAATATATTCTGGCAGAATATTCGAGAATTATCATCACTACAATCAGATTTTTAAAATTAATAGAATCTATTATCCCTTAAAATATGCAATTTTCCTTTTTTAAATTTATGTTAATTGACTAAAATACCCTTAAAATGAAATTAGATTGTATTTTCTAATTATGTTTAGGTTAATAATATGTATTATTCATTTTCTTAAAATAAGTAAAATTGATTGGCCTACATTTATGCATACAATAACACAATAAATACTTTGAATAGAATAACCTAAGCCTAATATATATATATATATATATATATATATATATATATATATATATATATATAACATAATATCAATATATATTATGAATAGTTAAAATTTTAAGTGTGGTGTTAGTAAATAAATGCCAAAACACGAGTACATGAATAAATATATATAAAATATATATTGAAGATAAGGAATTTAACTATTCTATCAACTGGGAAAAACTCAAAGCCTATACCCCTATCTCTCATCAAATATATGCTATTCTAGATAAACAAATAAAGAAACTTGTAGGCAACTTGACTACATGACATCAGATAAGCTATACCACTTGCAAAGTATCACCTTCCATCTCATTCTTTAGATCACTAGACTAAAATAAAATTTATCCCAACTAAATAGTTACCACTCTACCTTTAACTAACTAAAGGCATTAAGTTGCAAGTGGTAAGTACATCGAAATTTCATTAAAGCTTGCCAAATAATTGTAACCATTTTACACCTCCTCTCTTCTATAAATATGGACCACCCGCCCTCACTCCCTTCCTTCATATTTTTTACTTTCAAAAACTCTCCTAAATATTACACTCAAAACTCAAGCTTTGGTAAAGCGGAAACCTCACTAGATTTCTTCAAAACAGCGAACGATACGCAGCAAGGGTGAGTATCTACGGTCCCATTTTACCTTTTAAATAATTTATGGGGGAGAATACACATGACCATGTGAATTAACAAAATTTATGAAAGTATCGTATATTCTCATAACTTCCAGAAAACCAATTACAATAGTTTATATAATGATTTAAAGATAACGATTAATTTGAAACAAAGATAAACATATATCTAATTTGTGAAGATAGCGACTCCAACTGAGAAGATAGCGATTCCAACACTCCCTCTCAAGTTGGAGTGTGCAGATTGCAAACATCCAACTTGCCACGTAAGTAACGAAATTGTTTTGCTCCAAGAGCTTTGGTAAAGGTATCAGATGGTTGTTCTTCCGTCTTTATCGCAACGATCTTGATTTCTCCACTCATAACTCGTTCCCAAAAAAATAGCAGTCCATTTCAACATGCTTCGTACGTTCATGATAGACTGGGTTGGCTGCAATATGTCGAGCAACATTATTGTCGCACATCAAAATAGTTGCATCACTTTGCTTGGCACCCAGATCACCCAAGAGCCAACGCAGCCATATAATCTCACAAACAATGTTCACCATGGCTCTGTACTCAGCTTCAGCGGACGACCTAGCTACCACACTTTGCTTTTTTGTTCTCCATGAGACAGGAGAACCCCCAATATCAATGAAATAACCCGTCACGACCTTCTAGTGGAATGACAACTAAGCCAGCTAGCATCACAATAGGCAGTAAGAGTCATGTCTCCCTCTGACGAAAGAAATAACCCTTGTCCTGCAGTGGTCTTCAAATACCGAAGAACTGTAAAAGCAGCATCCATGTGGGATTGTCTAGGTTTGCTTATATACTGACTCAGTTGATTAACACTGAAAGCAATATCAGGCCTAGTAACCGTAAGATAGAGTAAACGACCAACCAACCTTCTATACTTTGATTCGTCAACTTCTGGAGTATCATCCTCTTTCATCAGTCTAAGATTTTGTTCCATGGGAAAATCACTAGGTCGACAATCTTGAATGTGACAATCCTCAAGAATGTCTAAAGTGTATTTTCTTTGGCTGATCACAAAACCCTTTGAACACCTAGCAACCTCAATTCCCAAGAAATACTTGAGTGGGCCCAAATCTTTTATACTGAACTGACTTTGCAAGTTAATTTTCACTTGATTAATCTTATGAGCATCATTCCCCATAAGAAGGACATCATCAACATATATGAGAGCAATGACACGTAACATTCCATTTCTAAAAACAAACATGGAATGATCAACCTTTGATTGTTGAAAACCATCACTGATAAGAGCCTTGGTAAATTTTTGATACCAATTCCTTGAGGCTTGTTTCAAACCATAAACAGATTTTTGTAACATACAAACACGATCTTCTTCCTTTTTAGAAAATCCCTGTGGCAACTTCATGTAGACTTCTTCTTCTAAGTCACCATGCGAAAAGGCGTTGTTGACATCAAGTTGGTAAATTTTCCATTGTTTCTTTGCTGCAATGGCTAAGGCACATCTTATGGTAACAAGTTTTGCCACTGGGCGAAAGTCTCGTGAAAATCAATACCTTCAATCTGGGTATACCCTTTTGCCACAAGGCGAGCTTTAAATCTTTCTATTTCTCCATTGGGTTTATAGTTAATCTTATAAACCCATTTTGAATCAATAGCATTCTTCTCTTTTGGAAGATGTGTTAAGACCCAAGTGTTGTTTGCTTCCAAGGCCTCAATTTCCTTCTTCATCGCTTCTCTCCATCTAGGATCCTTCATTGCCTGTGAAAAATACTTTGGTTCGTTGTTCATTGATATGGAAGTTAGAAAAGCATGGTGTGGTTTGAAGAACTTCTCATAGCTCACGTATTGTGAGATAGGAAAGGGCTTTCTGGAAACCACCTGTGTCTTCGCTGTAGGATCAAGAGAAGGAGGTAAATCAGTAACAAAGCCATCAGACTATTTTGACATCGTTCTGTGACGAGTACTTTGTCGTAATCCCTCGTTAAGATCAGTTGGTGGTTCATTTATTGGTGGAGTATTGTCAGCTTCGCCCCTATCATCTTGTGTTTATTCTGATTGAGAGCGATTGTTGTTGGTCTCATTGTTATTCTCCCTTGTTTCTTCACGAGTTTGAACCTGTGGAACCAAATTTTCAACAAAAACTTTTGCACCAGTCATGGCATCAACAAAAGTTTTATCGTTAGTACTTGCATTATTATTGTAATTTTCTCCAAAAGGGAAAATGTTTTCAACGAAGGTTACATCTCGTGTGTTATATATCCTATGACTCTTCAACTCATATAGCTTGTACCCCTTTTTTCCATTAGGATATCCAAGAAATATACATGCTCTCCCTCTTTCTTAGAACTTATCTGCTTTACCAACACTGTCATGGGCATAAGCTAAGCACCCAAAAACTCGAAATTGACTGTAAGTAGGTTCTTTTCCTAACAGTATTTCATGAGGAGTTTTGTTATTTAAAACTGGTGTTGGTAGTTTATTTATGACATATGCTGCCATGGAAACACACTCACCCCAAAACTCGATTGGAAGAGAAGCTTGAAACCGGAGAGCTCTAGCCATTTCAAGAAGATGTCGATGTTTTCTCTCGACAACTCCGTTCTGCTGTGGTGTATATGGGCATGATGTTTCAAGCAAGATTCCATGTTTCATGTAGAATTCCAACATGTGTTGAGATCTAAACTCAGATCCATTATCTGTTCGGATCCGTTTGACCCGTTTTCCAAATTGGGTTTCCACCATATTATAAAACATGACTAAAAAATATGCTGCTTCTGTTTTAGTTTTCATAAGATATACCCAAACACCACGACTGAAGTCATCAACAATAGACAAGAAATAATGTGCACCATCAATAGAAGCATGTCTATAACGACCCCAAATATCAACATGAATTAAGTCAAAACAGCTAGAAGTTTTAGCAAAGCTTATAGGAAACGGTAATCTACTTTGTTTTGCACGAATACATGAATCACAAAAATGACTACTAGTGTTTATATTTTCTAAATGTTGGATCTTCTTAAGGACTGCATCAGAAGCATGTCCTAATCTCTTATGCCATATTTCACTTTTAGTCCATACTGCCATGACCGCTTTGTTTTGTTTGAATGGTTCAAGGTAGTATAGGCCATCCTATTCTTTACCCATCCCAATCAGTTTCTTCGAAGGTAAGTCCTGTACAAAACATTTGTCCGGAAGGAAGGTTAAAGAGCAATTTAGATCTCGTGTGATCTTACTGACCGACAATAAATTGCAGTTAAAATCTGGCACACTTAAAACATCCTTAAGACTAAAACCTTTAGACAAGTGTATATCACCCACCCTTTTAACCTCCAATGTCTCACCATTAGGGATAGTCACGGACGTATAATCACTTTTGGTTTTAACATTTTCTAACCAATTTTCCCGATGTATAACATGATCACTAGCCCCATAATCTATAATCCAAGAATTATTAGCCTTAGTGATTTTACCTGTCATGTTGGCAGTAGGAGAAGTCTTTTTGTTGTTTTCTGCAACCTGATTGGTCCGAAAAGAAAGGAGATCTCGCAAAACTCTACCAAGAAAAGGAACAATTTTTCCATAGGTTTGGAAGGCTGCTGCATCACCACCAGCATGACGATTCATCCCAACAATTCTTTGTTGTTCATCTTGGCTTACCAGATGGTAGGCAATACTAAGAGCTGGTAACGGAGTGGAACTCAAAATTGTGTCTTGACAGCGTTATACTCATCATTTATTCCCATTAGGAAGTCGTATAATCTTTCTTTCTCTCGAAGCTTCATGAACTCTTTGTTGACGTCGCATTTGCAGCCTTTACAAACACAGGAGTGTGTGGGACTTATAGATTGTATTTCATCCCATACACTCCTAAGCTTTGTGTAGTATGCAGATATAGACATATCTCCTTGACGTATGGTGGTGACGGTTCTTCTCAGCTCATATGATCTGGGGGCATTTTCTTTTCCAAAGCATTCTCCAAGGTCCACCCAAATATCGCGTGCAGTGGCTGCATACTTGACACTTATCTTAATCTCCTTTTCCATTGAGCTTACCAGCCATCCTCGAACCATTGCGTTACATCTCCTCCAATTCATCAACTCGTCAGAATCTTCTTTTGGCATTGGCATTGTGCCATCAACAAAACCCATCTTGTTTTTGGCAAACAATGCATTTGTCATCTCGTTTTGCCAATCACTGTAATTTCCGTCATGGAGTAAATTTTCTCCAACGAATTTTTGGCCTGGATGATCAGCAGGAGTGAGGAAGAATGGAGACGTGATATCAATGGGCGTCTTGGATGAAGACGCATCAGCAGGGCCTGTCATGGCTTAGGGTTTCCAGACCTGCTCTGATACCATGTGAATTAACAAAATTTATGAAAGTATTGTATATTCTCATAACTTCCAGAAAACCAATTACAATAGTTTATATAATGATTTAAAGATAACGATTAATTTGAAACAAAGATAAACATATATCTAATTTGTGAAGATAGTGACTCCAACTGAGAAGATAACGATTCCAACAGACCAATTATGTCGTTTAAACTCATTAACACTTATTTAAGTTTATTTACAATCTATGTTATATTTGGGTTTATATTCCATTTTATGCTAATATTAAATTTGAAACTGTTTTCTCAAACATGTCACAAAGACATACCATAATTCATTTCATGTTAGAATTTACATGAAATGATTTATAAAGATATACATGTATTATTATAAAAAATAGACATTTATAATATTCACTTTGTAAAACGAAGTTATATATATATATATATATATATATATATATATATATATATATATATATATATATATATATATATATATATATATATATATATGTTGTTACTATAAATTGACTTGATATATTCACGTGGGTGTTTTATAAATAAAAGTGAATATATTAACATATCACTATATATAATTATAATTATGCCCCGACATAAACTAGGCTTTAGCAAAACTATATAAATAACTTTAAATTTACGGTTATGTTTATACCCGATAATGAATTTTAAAAGGGGGTATTATTTGTTAATAATAATATCTACATTATCTTTCGTATGATCAAGTCATTACAGTGTCAGGGAAACGGTATTAACTTACCTTTAAAGTTGGTAAACATACGACATTATGTTTCTAAATATCGTAAATATTAGAACGGTAACAAAACTTGGGATTGTTTAGGGAGTCTCTTATTCATCAAACTAAGAAAATCAACTTAGTAAAGTCCTCTGTTATAACCGTTAATCCTTTGTGAGCGAAGAACGTTGTGTATAGATTTATACGGGTTGACACCCCCGTTTGTGTGGTTGCTAGCTACAACCTTCGTATGACGAGACAAATCAGACGATAACTTCTTGTTTTCTTTACCTTATTATTTTATCACGATGCCTATGAAGCGTCGTTGGGACAACAAGCACCTTTTTGTGCTTCATTGAGGCTTGAACAAGTCATAGCTCGATTATTTACTCCACAACATCCTGGATACATAAATAATAATACAAACTTCAGCAAGGTTGTATGTAGTACAAAGCGACGATTTGTTTATTTAAATAAAATAAATACTTTATATTGCAACTCATGAAAAGATGTTGGTCATCAGTTATGTATTATAAGTAAGTTAACATAAATAATTAGACCGATTTACAATTATACAATTTCATGATAATTACACTAGTAATATTTTTGGGTTAAACATCTTTTTGCAAATACTCCAAATTTTATCTGTATATTTTATATAAAATTCACTAAGTCAAAATCTGTGGAACTCACCAACAGATTTTGTTGACGTATTTTAAATGTGTATTCTCATGTAACTAAGAAGTTGGAGGTGAACCATCGATTTCAAGGAGATCGTAGTTCCTTTCATTATTATGAATTTGGTCTATTTTAATGTTTTGTATTTGAATAATTACTATATTGTAACAATGTTTACAAAAACAAAGTTCGTAATATAATAATTTATGAATGTTCAATATATGTGGTTGACTGTGGTTCCAATTGTAAACGTCGCAACCCCGACATTTCCGCCGTCGGTCGGGGTGTGACAGATTGGTATCAGAGCTAAAGACTATAGAGAACTAAGTATTTTTCCTAAAAATACAACTATAGTCTAGGGCTTACAGTTTGTTGGTTGTTTCAGGTACTTTAGGATCTAAGGGCAAGAGCCCGAGAGGCTCAGGTTGAGGCTATGAAGAAAGAGCACCGGAAGAGTGAGTGTATAGTGGGTCAGGTGGCTTCCATCGATTATGATAGTCAGGGGTTATTGACTCTCCATCTGAGGGTGTGGGTTCCTTACTGGGGTGGTGCGCGAAAGGTTTTGATGGAGGAGGCGCTCAAATCGAGATTCTCTAATCATCCCGGGTTGACAAAGATGTATAGAGATATCCATCCCGATTATTGGTGGTCGTGTATGAAGAGGGATGTAGCTTGGTATGTGGAGAGGTGCTTGACTTCCAGGAAACTCAAGTCCGAACATCAGCGACCTCACGGAAAGATGCAACCATTAGACATTCCCATTTGGAAATCAGAAGAGATTACCATAGATTTCATTACGAAGTTACCTCAGACAGCACATGGAGTGGATTCGATTTGGGTCATCGTGGATGGATTAACCAAGAGCGCACATTTTATTCCAATTCAGGAGAGTATCTCTGCAGAGAAGTTGGCCGACATATACATCAAGGAGGTTGTGGCACGACATGGGGTTCCGGTTTCAAACAGGGACGTTCGGTTTACTTCCAGGTCTGGAAGAGGTTTCACGAGGAGTTGGGTACTCGTCTGCACTTCAGCCCGACTTTCCACCTGCAGACTGACAGACAAAGTGAGTGAACTATCCAGATCTTAGAGGATATGCTATGGGCGTGTGTATTGGATTTCAGTGGGAGTTGGGATACGTATCTCCTTTTGGCATAGTTTTCGTATAACACCAATTATGACGCCAACATCGATCGACCTCCTTTTGAGATGCTCTGTGAGAGGAAATACCAGACCCTGATATGCTGGGGCGAGGCCGGTCAGCGAGTCATAGGGAGTACTGAAGTGGTACTCAAGACTACTAAGTTGATTCAACAGGTTCAGGGTAGACTTCAGACAACTCAGAGTCGGCAGAAGAGCTATACTGACAAGCACCGAACATATTTCGAGTTCCAGGTTGGGGACATGGTTCCTCCTAAAGGTGTCACCTTGGAGAGGTGTCATCCAATTCAGGAAGAGGGTCAAGTTGGGCCCCAGGTACATCGGTCCTTTCAGGATTTTAGCACTGGTGGGCTGGGTAGCTTATTTCTTGGATCTTCCCGAGGAGCTTAGTCAGATCCATAACACGTTTCACGTATCTCGATTTCAGAAGTGTTTGGTGGATAATTTTGTGGTAGTTCCACTGGAGGATATTTAAGTGGATAATCGCCTAAATTATATCGAGAGACCGGTGGAGATCTTTGATGGGAAGATGAAAACCTTGAGGAACAAGGTTATTGAGTTGGTGAAAGTCCAGTGGCAGCACCACAAGGGTTCAGAATAAACGTGGGAGCCTAAGGATATGATGATGGAGCATTACCCATATCTATTTGTGGTAGCGGACTTCAAGGACGAAGTTTGATTTCAAGTAGGGGATAATTGTAACATTCACAATTTAGGGTTATGTTCCTTTTAATACATATGTGTAAATTATTTTCATTATTGGTCCCTATCCGAGTACGTTGAGCATACCGGCTCGAAGTATGGATGTAGAGGCACCCACGTACGTTGGGCATACATGGGAGTACGTTGGGCGTACGCTAAGCAGGGGAAAACACTAATTTTTAGGGTTTGTTCCCTATTTAAGCAACTTATGTTGCCTTGGGTGCATCTTATGGTCAACCTCCACTTATCCAAACCCTAAGAACAAAACTATAATCTTCATTGAGTGATTGTGAGCCTTTGTGTGATTTTTGTGGTGTTTTTGTACCCCTTGAAGGAAATGAAGCTTGGTGGTGAGGCTTTGGTGGACTTGGAGCTTGAAGATCCAGGATCTTCATCACCTTTGCAAGCTATTTGAGGTATGAAGATCCTAACTTGATGGTTCCTTATGCTAGATCTAGTTTAGGACTTTATTTGTGCACTTTTGGGTCCTTTAAGCCTTGTTTGGGAGTATGGGCTACTCTACCAACTTAAGGTGATAGATCTAGGATTTTCTGAGGTCCCTTGTATATAAAAATGATAACTTGAAGGGTTTATCTCAATCATGCAAGGTTAATGTTCTTCTTAATGGAGTTAACATGCTAGAATTGGACTGTGGGGTGTTTTTAGCCATGCAAAGGCTTAAAGTCTTCGACTTTATGGTTTAGGACCTTAATATGATGTTAGTTTGAGGGTTGGATGTTAAGATCTTAAGTGGTTAAGACTTTTGCCCAATAATTTGGAATCAGGCCAATACGCGAGGCAGACTCCTAAGTATGCTGAGCATACTAGGTGCGAGCCCTATCTCCGGATCAATCAGATATATAAGGCATATGCGCCTGGTACGCCGAGCGTATGCTAATAAGTGGGTCGATGGAGTTGTGGGCTTGGTTTATTTGGGCTTTGATTTGATTTGGCTTGGACCCTTAACTTCCTTGAATCATTTCTGGACTTTGGGCCTTCTTGGATTGGGCAATAATGGGCTTTGAATGTCATTTAGGAATTTAGGCTTTTGGAGCTATTAGGTTAGGCCTTATCTATTGGGCCAAGTGAGGAAGGGGTAAAATGGTCTTTTACCCAGGACTTTGGACTGATAAATGAGATTCATATCTTGGTTTATGGCCCAACTTACTAATTGGGTTTTTTATTAGTTAACGCGCAGATTTTCTGGATCGGTAGTCCGAGCTTTTATTTGTGATGTTCGGCAGCTTGAGGTGAGTTTCCTCATTGTGCTTAATGGTTCGAAGGCACCAATTCCAGCCCATGGTTTGTTACGGATAGGATGCTAGTTGTTTGCGAGACTCCTGCATGTGTTGTATGTGATATGTATACCGGGGGAGGCCCGATGTCAGGTGGGACCTGATGAATGTATTGTATGTTATTTGTCTTAGTGATTATTGCATGTTTTTATGTGTCTATATGTTACCGGGCGGGGCCCATCACATGATATTAAGGGCTCGATGTTAGGCGGGGCCCGATGGGTGTTGGGCAATGGCCTGTTGTATGTTAGATATGTATGGTATGTGGCATTTTGGGGAACTCGCTAAGCTTTGTGCTTACAGTTTTTAGTTTATGTTTAAGGTACTTCCGGATACAAGGGGAAAAGCTTGGGGTGATAGAATCGCATACACTATATTGTTCCACATTTTATTTGACTATGATGTATTTGGATGTTTTGGTCATACTCTAATTCTGTTATGGTTTATGAACACATTTTGAATGATGGTTTTATTATACCAAAAATTCAAATTTCTGGTCTTAATTTTTGGGACGTTTACAAAATCAATTTTTTGTAATGGCCCGATGGGTGTTGGGCAATGGCTCGTTGTATGTTAGATATGTATGGTATGTGGTGTTTTGGGAAACTCACTAAGCTTTGTGCTTACAGTTTTTAGTTTGTGTTTCAGGTACTTCCGGATCCAAGGGGAAGAGCTTGGGGTGATCGAATCACATACACTATATTGTTCCACATTTTATTTGACTATGATGTATTTGGATGTTTTGGTCATACTCTAATTATGTTATGGTTTATGAACACATTTTGAATGATGGTTTTATTATACCAAAAATTCAAATTTCTGGTCTTAATTTTTGAGACGTTTACAAAATCGATTTTTTCAGACTGTAAAAATAGGGATGTCATGGTAACAAAGGTCAAAGAGTGTGTCTGTGTGCTTTGAGTTGCATGTATTTGTGAGGTTTTTGGTAAATTTAAGAAGATGGGAGGGATTTGGGGGATTCTAGCATCTATGAAGCCAATAATATCAGGTTTTGTTTGGTTGAAAGCTGTGAGCTCCAATGTTTAATCGTAGCCTGAGACGACTGAAGCAATGGTGAAAACCATTTTTATGGAGATGATTTGCAGGTCCCAAAATTTTGAAGATATATATATATATATATATATATAGAGAGAGAGAGAGAGAGAGAGAGAGGGAGAGAGACATGAGTCTTTGGTGTCAATTTCTTGATGGTATATCCCATACGCCTTTGTTCTTTATAGAATTTTGATACCTGGCCTGCTAATTGATTGAGAAAAGAAAAGGTGGGTCTCGATTTATTTCTCTTTTTTGCTACCAGATTACCCAAACAATGAGACCCTTAAATAGAGAAAAAAGAATCAGCAGCAGACCGTAAACATATTCTTTATGGACGCTTTATTCTGTCTCTGCTTATGAAAGGTCAAGCAGAAAAAATTGGCATTACTATGCGAAGAGCTTGGCTTCGAGAAATCGAAGGAACATGTATCACACTTGTAAAATCTGAGAAATATCACACAATTATTCTAGCATAATGAGTATTCAAGAATCAGTACATGAAATTTTAATGAATGTGAAAGAAGTCATATTGAGAAATAATCTCTATGGAACTTGTGAGGCGTCTATTTGTGTCAGGGGCCCTGGATATGTAACTGCTCAAGATATCATCTTACCGTCTTATGTAGAGAATCCTCGATAATAACAACATATAGCTAGCTTGACGGGACCCATTGAATTGGTTATTGGATAACAAATACAGAAGAATCGTGAATATCTTATAAAAGCGCCAAATACCTTTCAAGAGGGAAGTTATCCTATAGATCATGTATTCATGCATGTTCGAAATGCGATCATAATATTCAGTTATGAAAATTGTAACAAAGAGATACTATTTCTCGAAATATAAACAAATGGAAGTTTATGAAGCCTTCTGGAATTCGATTGATTTATTAATTCCTTTTTTACATACCAAAGAAGAAAAATTAAATTTAGAGAGAAATCAACACATGGTTCCTTTACCATTTTTTACCTTTTATGATAAATTAGGGGTGAGTCTTATTCTTTTGTTTTCATTTTTAATTAATAAATTATTAAAGAAAATATAAAAAAAAATACAAAAAATAAATTAAAATGGCAAAATCATCATTTCATGTTTTCCAAGGATCAAGACCACGAGAATTTCTTAATTTTGGGAGCAAAACCATGAAATTTTTTTGATTTTGGACCTTTCATGCAAGTCGGAAACTTTTTGAAACCTATCCACAGATTTTTGCAAATCACAAGGATCAAATTTACATTTTTTATACTTGTCTGATTCCTATATTGTTGTCATTCTCAAAGCATGAAAGACCAAATTAAATCGACTTGAAATGGGCTTACAAAATGAACTTGAACATAGTTAGTTGTTGGACTTGTAAACTCTTGCAATTTGATCTTCAATTTAAAACAAACACTCACTGAATTTTGTTTGAAATTGATGAAAAATTATTTTAACTCTTCAGCGCATCTTTAACAAAACTTGTACATTTCAAACATGAAAAACACCAATGATCAAACTAGTGCATGTGAACCATATTTGTCAATTCATTATAAAGGTAAATTGGACTTCATAAAACGAATACCACCACACCGTCAATTCCTTATAAACTGTAGATGTCATAATAAGAAGTCAAATTCCTACCAAAACCAGTGGGGAACCCGTAAATTGAAATAAAAATCGCCAATTCAATTAGAAAACACATCATTTTATATTTTAATTTTCATAAAAGAAAACCAACTCCCACCAAACTCATTGAATAGGCGGAGGGGAACCCATGGGACTCGGGTTACATTTGTGATGACAAGTGGTGATGCAACCCGTCAATTCATATCAAGTAACTTGTAAAAAGCTATATTTGAATTTCGTGAGATGAAAACCAACTTCCACCAATATTCGTCGCATAGGCGGTGGAGATCTAAGAAACTTAGGTGAACTTGTAAAAACAAGTTATAAAGTCGTCAATCCCTTAAGAACTTTGGACTTTGTAAATGGAAGTCCAACTCTCATCAACATATCGAATAGACGATGAGGAACTCACCAATACATATCAGTTCTAACTGAATGAGAATGAGAAACATAACTAGGAGATTTGAAATCCATTACAAAATTTAATGTAAATTCGCCTTTTTAAACTCAAAAATCATATAAAAATTTTAAAATTAAGGATAAAGATAAGATTTTTAAATCATTTAGTAAATGAAAAAGCGAACACTACAAAATAAGTTTTTATTAAATTAAACGTAATTGATTGGCAATCCTTTGTTTATACCGATTGCATCACAATTCACAAGTAGCGGCTATGACTTTTCGACATAGTATGGCTTGTATTTATTACACATCTTTTGCAAATGCCATTTTATTACGATAGCTTGTCATGTCTCACAATGATGTGTGTAACACTTATATGTACTATATATTTGTGTTAATTACTTTTTATAACATATGTGTGTAATGCTCAAGAATGACATTAATTTTTTTTATTAATTAAATTTAGGGATGAGCATATGGATCGGGGAACCTGTCGGAACCGGAACCCGATGGAACTGGTCGGACCGGGACCGAGACGTTATTTTTGTGAATTTTTGGAACCGAGAACCGGTAGGAACCGGAACCGATATAACCGGCAAAAACCGGAACCGTATGATGATATTTTTCAAGGATGGGTTCCAACATTTGAAGACACGATAAGAACCTGTAAAACCTGGAACCGGTAGAACCGCTGGGCCAGTTTGGTTCTTGATTTTGGCCGAAGCCGGTTCCCGGGTCCGGTCCGGTTCGGTCCTTTTGCTCATCCCTACTTAAATCAAAACGATTAAATAACATTGCAATCTATGACATTATATTGATTACAAACTTAATTTTATATCCGTAATATCATGAAATTATAACTAATACATTACTTTTTTACGACTAATAAAACATCTTTTAATTCTTGTAACATCTACAAGATGATTATATTTTGACATAAGCATGTCAATCTCCTTATCCATACCACCAATCCACTTGTATGCATCTTTTTAGTTTTTTTAATGGCATCGACCATTCTTCATTTTCTTCCATATTTGATAAGAGAATAGTTGCACATTTGTATCATACTTTTTTCGAAGTACTTTTTGTTGGCATCTTCGGCTAGTCTCATCGTTTTGAATATGTAATCGGACATTTTAGTTGGTAGCATTTTATTTGGGTCATCGACAAATGGATTTATATCGTAACAAATATAACGATCTTTTTATTCACAATGTCAAATATCAACTTTAACTTTAGATTAACTAGAATGTTAGGATTAGCATTTTATAAAGTATTCAAATAAGGTGATAGTTGGAAGTAATGTTGTTAATTGTATTTAGAAATAAGATGGGATATTGAAAGTAAAAAATTATATAATTAATTGTAATTGTACTAAAAAAATCATATTTTTTGTTTATTTGGTAGTAGCACCTAAAATGGTCATCAAACATTTTGCAATGGTACATATATCATCTATGAAATTAATTGATGGTTGTTTTTAATTTTGAACATGGGTTGGTTTAGGAGGTTTTGGGGTAAACCCGAACCTAAATTAAAAATTTTGATTTTTTGTTTTTGAACCCATTAGGTGTAGGTTTTGGTTTCTTGGGTCGGTTTTTCGATTTTAACCATGGGTTTCGGTTTTTGGGTTTCAACTTATGGGTTATTCGGTTTCAAGTCAATAAGTAGATAGACAGTAACTATTAATAATATATTAAATGTACCAACTAATGGTTAATCCCTGACTTATCTTCTAGTTCTAATTCTAACAAAGTAATATAACAATTATTAATAGTATATTAAATGTATTAAAAAAGTATAATGTATGAGTCGGCTTCGATTCCTTGGGTCGGTTTGTGGCTTGTTAACTTTGTTTTACATATCGAGCCGGTTACAAAGGACCAAACCGAATAACAAACCAAATTTTTCGGTTTTACAAAATTCAAACCCAAACCTGAAACGACGGTTTCGGTTTCGATGATAGAAATAATATTTGCTCGATGGAATTATAAATATTTATCAAAAGACTCTTTTTGCCAAACGGTATTAGATGTCTTGACATCAATGGTCGGATATAAATAGAATTACGAGTAGTCAAGTCAAATTTTAGATTAGCCTTTGCAAAAACTTTTAGTTGAAATTATAATAAGGGATAAAGACTTAAAAGGGTAATATACTTTTTTATTTGTACACATTTGATCATTGAGTTTTTTTTTCGTCCACATTTGCCCCTTCAACTTTTTTAACTGTACATTTAGTCCTTATGTCCGGTTACTCCAAGTAAGCCGGAAAAAAATGACTTAATAGGGTAATATATTTATCACTTTGTACACATTTAGTCCTTATTTTTTTTTGCATATTCAGTCCTTAATATTTTTCTTGTTGCAAAATAAGTCCTTGTTTTTGTACGCATTCAATACTTATGAAAGGTTTCTTTAGGTTTTTCTCACGACATCCTACATAGGACAAGTGTTCAGGGTTGTTCATGTTTAGGGCAACTGCGACCTCGAGTACTTGGTGCTTAGGTCTTGTGTTTTGAACATCGAATTTCTTCATACGATCTTAGATTTTAACGATTTTTATATCAATCCATTCATATTTGAGTTTACGTCAATTTTCTTTTAAATTACTCACGTTAAAAATTAATATATTTTTACTTACGATATTATAAAAAAAATGTTCGTACATATATTCATAAAAAACACATGTGTATAAAGATCGTAAGTAAAAATATATTACTTTTTAACTGGAGCGATATAAACAAAAGTTGCAGTAGACTTAAATATAAACACGTGGATATAAGGATCGTTAAAATCCGAGATTGTATGAAGAAGTTACAACGTTCAGAATACAAAACCTAAACCAAAATACAAAACCTAAACAACCAAACAGCTTAGATTAGTCATGTTAAAATCTGAGTCGCGGCAACCATAAGTATGAACAGCTTCAAAAACATCATTAATGATTGTCCCACGTAAGATGTCGTGAGAAAAACCTAAAGAAATCAATCATAAGTATTAAATGTGTATAATAACAACAAATATTTATTTTGCAACAAAAAAATATTAAAGACTAAATATACAAAAAAATATTAATGATTAAATGTATACAAAGTGATAAATATGTTATCATATTAAGTCATTTTTTTCGATTTACCTGAAGTAATAAATTAAAAGACAAATACGAAAGAAAAAAAATAATAACTAAACGTGTATAGTTAAATATAGGGATGAGCATATGGACCGGGGAACCGGCCGGAACCGGAACCGGCACCGACACCGGAACTAGAACCCGATGGAACCGGTCGGATCGGGACCGGGACGTTGTTTTTGTGGATTTTTGGAACCGGGAACCAGTAGGAATCGGAACCGGTAGAACCGGCAAAAACCAGAACCGTATGATGTTATTTTTCAAGGACGAGTTCCAACATTTGAAGACACGACAATAACCGGTAGAACCGCCGGGCCGGTTCGGTTCTTGATTTTGGCCGAAGTCCGTTACCGGGTCCGGTCCGGTTCGGGCCGGTTCGGTCCTTTTGCTCATCCCTAGTTAAATAAGTTAAAAGACAAATATGAAAGAAAAAAAAAAATAATAACTAAATACGTATAAATCAAAAATATATTCACCCTTTCGATCATCTTATAAATATTTCTGTTATTTTATTCTTAATAACTTTTCCGGAGACTTCTCATTGACCAAAATTGTAAATCAATTGAAGGTCATCATGATAAATCAATCGAAGGACAAATATGAAAGGTCATCATTCTCGTTCATAAACGATAGCCGCCGAGAAATTCAAGCAAAAAATGGCAGAATCTGCGGGAAACAGGTAACTGCTATTACAGTGATTGTTTATCGACCAAGTGTAGTTCTTAATTTTGATCTAATCCATCATTAGCATTTGTACCATCTGTTGACTGTTCATAATTAGAATCTTGATCTTCAAACTTCAAACCTAATCGGCTAATATTCTATAAATCAAATATGTCGTCAAACTTTTCTGTTTTTTTAGCTTTGCAGCTGTCCCACAAGATTTTTTTCTTCCTAATTTGATGTTCTTATTAATTTTTCTAGTAATTAGTTACTATTTTATTGTGTAGTAGATAAGATCTATTTGACAGTAAAACGTCAAATTTATATCTAATTAACGAAGTTCAGGTTCTCGGAAGTTAGAATCCTGAATTTTCGAAGTTTAAACCTACTTTTCGTTTCAAATCATAAAATTTATTAAGTCTCTCAGTTTTCGTTTAGGTTAAACTTGTTCAATAGTAATTTCGTTTAACTATTAAATCTTTCCTAATCAAAAAATCAATTTAGCAAAGAATTGATGGTAAATGTGGGTGTGGGTGTGTATGTAGATGTGCAGTGGTAACAGGGGCAAACAAAGGGATAGGATTTGAAATTTGCAAGCAATTGGCTTCAAATGGAGTGAAAGTTGTGTTGACTTCTAGAGATGAAAAAAGAGGGATCGATGCTCTTGACAAATTCAAAGGAACTCATCTTTCTGATCTTGTTATATTTCATCAGCTTGATGTTACAGATCCTGCAAGTGTAGCTTCCTTAGCTCAATTTGTGAAAAACCAATTTGGAAAGCTTGATATCTTGGTATTATTCAAAACCCTATTACCAAATATGTAGAAGCAATAAGATTTTACTTTTCATGTGAATTAAATCATGTACAGGTGAATAATTCTGGGATTGGTGGAGTTATGAGAGATGAAGAAGCTTTTAAAGCTTCAAGTACCAAGGTAAGCGGTTTAACATCTTTTGTTTCATAGTTTGTGTAAACCATTTTATCATCTGTAAATATAATAGTTTTATCAAAGAAAAAAAAAACTGTAAGTTGGAATATTTTTATGATTAAATATTTTCTTGAATATAGGGAGCCGGAAGTCAAACTGATTTGATAAAGACACTCATCGAGTCTAATGAGTTGGCTGTAGAATGTCTGGAAACAAACTACTATGGAGCAAAAAGAATGGTTGAACATTTCATTCCACTTTTAGAATTATCAGATTCACCAAGGATTGTGAATGTCTCCTCCTCCATGGGAAA
Source organism: Lactuca serriola (assembly GCF_051521515.1). NCBI lineage: Eukaryota > Viridiplantae > Streptophyta > Magnoliopsida > Asterales > Asteraceae > Lactuca > Lactuca serriola. Next base: position 56,200,341 of record NC_136411.1, on the reverse strand, counting down.
GTTAAAGGTAAAAGTTTTTTGGGAGCTTAAATTTATAGCGTACTTAAATAACATAATTTAAAAGAAAAACATGTGTGTCTCAGGATTTGAAGAATGAATGGGCTAAAGGGATACTGAGTGATGTTGAGAACTTAACAGAAGAGAAAATAGATGAAGTGCTTAATCAGTATCTGAATGATTTCAAAGAGGGATTGCTGGAAACCAAAGGGTGGCCTACTACATTGTCAGCATATATGATTTCAAAAATAGCCATGAATGGTTATACGAGAATATTGGCCAAAAAACACACAAGTTTTTGCATCAATTGTGTGTGTCCAGGTTATGTTAAGACAGATATTAACTATAATAATGGCATATTAAGTACTGAAGAAGGTGCTAAAACCCCGGTTAAGGTTGCATTGTTTCCGGATGATGGTCCTTCTGGATGCTTCTTTGATAGAAATGGTGTCACATCCTTCTAATGAAAAGGTAACCCTAGATATACATAAGGGTAAATTACAACTTTGGTCCTTGGGTATAGCTGGTTTTTTGCAATTTTAGTCCCAAAAGGTTTTCACTTGCAATTTTGGTCGGTGCTTCAAGTGTTTGTAATTTTTTTTTGTGTGTGTTTTCCAAGCAAAATGACTATTTGTGGTCCCTGAATATAACTGTTTTTGGTCACAGAAATATTGTCGTTTTTATGTGGAATAGGACCAAAAATGTTATAGTAAACTTTATGGGATCAGAACTGAAACAATTGGCCATGCTCAGGGACCACATATGTAGTATACTCCACACATATGTAATGTACTCCACACATATCATGAATTAAACTGTATTCTTATTCTACCATTGCTTGATGCTTGATAGTGATGAACAGTGGTTGTTTGCATCTATTCTTTTGGGTATATATACTACAATTAGGGTTGTTTGTTTGGATGGATCGGTTCAATCAGATCCACTCAAGTGGATCCAAATTGATTTTGGTTTTCAAAAAATGGATCCGAATAGTTCAAACTAAATTCAAGTCCCATCCAATTAGAATTCGGTTGGATCGGTTTTAAAAAACCGAAGCATTTTAAAATTATAATATTACCAAATTTTATAGAAGATGCAAAAACAAATTGTTTGGTTGTGATTTAAAATTTATAAACTACTAATAAGTAGTATTATTGTTTAATATATTGTAGATAAAAAGTCATACAGAGAAAATGTATATTAATGTTTTTTATTAGGAGACGTTTTTTGAACCTATTTGAAAAAATAAATTACACGTAATTGGAAAAAGCCCTAATATTTTTTTTATTATTGTTATGGTCATAACTTTCTCACAGAATTAACACTCTAGTCCACTTAACGAGTTTCATTGTTAACTTTGTTAACTTTTTTGCAAAATCAATCATAAAATTGGATTTAAAGTTCAAATTTGGTTTCTCAGGTTTGCAAAAAATTACACCATATGGTTTTAAATTTTATATTTTCGTTTTTTGTATACTTTATTTATTTCTTTATTTAATTTTATATATAAATTTTTTATTTTCGTTTTTTTATATATACTTTATTTATTTTTATTTTTTAACTTTATTTTTCAACAATTTGATTTTTTTTTACCTTTTTACCTTTTGTTTTCTGTTTTAGTTATTTATGGTTTTTCTAGTGTTTTTATTTATTTTGATTCAAGTAAACGAACTTGAATTCAATATAAAATACTATAACAAGTTTTTTTAGACGCCGACTATTATTATTTCTTTTGTTCTTTCTTTTTGTCTATTATCAAATAGAAAAATAATATCTTGAATTTAAACTATTGATATCATATATAGCAATATGATTTAATTTGCAAGTTATATTCCAATCATCTATATTATCAGCAAGCTTGTATATTACCGTGGGAATGCCCGTTTTAACGTCCCGTCCGTGGAGACCTTTCAACATAAAAACAAGCTAGATAAGCATTACAACATCTTCATCCTGAAGTGACAAATAATTCGGAGACATAATGTCGTCTTCTAAATCTTTCCACCACAAACGTGCATCAGAAATGTCTGGGAACAACCGAGCACGAAGATTGAATTTGACCGGCCTTTTTCGTCGTAGAGTAAACCCACATAAGGACTAACTTTTAAACCACAAATGATAATATATTCAGTTTCACCAAAATCCAATTGCATCCCCTGTATATCAAAAAGAAACCTCCCCATTTCAAATATTTGTTGAGACCTTACTTCGTGCAACATCATCAAATGCACAAGTAAGGGATCACCATGTGGGATATGCATTCCTAAGAATATTTCAAACGGCGAAGCTTCGAATAATAGTCGTTGTGATTGTGTTAAGCGCGGAAAATAGTCTTTAATAATAGTACCCACCACGCCTTTTAAAGTTAAATCCGCTTTTTGATTGAGATCATCGTGCTACAAAACATAACATTTAATTTTATATAAAACGTTAGTAATTGAAAATAAATAGCAACATATTTTTTAAATATAACTAAATACCTCATATATATAAAGGAATGTAAAAGGGCAGATTTTTTTTTTTTTTTTTGGAAAAAGCATTTTTAGGTCATTCCGTGGAGCACCCTCTGCGGAGTGACCTCTAGCCTCCGCGGAGACCCAATTTTGTTGACTTAGATCATTCCGCGGAGGGAATACATCACTCCACAGAGACTCCTCTGCGGACTGACGTATATCTCTGCGAAAGGGATCTTCCCCAAAATCGAACCTGTGAATCTTTACATCCCAAATTTGAATTTGTATATATATTTCCATGTAATCAATTGGGTTTTCGTAACAATTGAATCACATATGACATTAATCAAAAGAAGGGAATGTGAGAAATACCTGGGAGCCGAATCCATCAGCTAAAATATCGGGGAAATTGCCCTCCATCGGTGCCGGAATTTAACTCGAATATTCTACAATCGCCGGCAAATGACGTCGTCTGATGTCATTGTCTCCGGAATCCTCGATAACTCACAGTCGACGCGGAGGATCATTTTTGCCAAAGCGGAATCGGGGACCAGTGAGGGGGACCAAAGAGGAGGATTGAATTTGTCAACAACATGAGGGTGAAATTACAAAACTACCCCTCTCCGCGGAGGATTCATGGTTTTGCGGAGGGTCCTCCTCGGAACACATGTCTATATCCGGAATTTATATTTTTCATGTCTATATTTTTGAATTTACCCCCATTTTATGCTTATTGGCGGTATTTTCCCAATAATGTTTCCTCTTCAAAAAAAAAAGCGCCTACAATTTACGATGCCGGTTGAGAGCACATTGGATGATGATTGTCTATTGGCTAAAACATTAGTCGTTCTTCCATAGGAAAGGGTAAAAACTCAAACCCTAGTGCTTTTTTTTCTTCGGTACAGAAACGGCGTATTATATGTATTGCTTCAATATTGGATATATAATTAAAATTAATTATTGATATGTTAGAATCTATTTTTAATTTTAAAAGAAATTTTTTAGATTGTTTCAATATTTTACGAAAAAAATTTAATTCTTGTTTATTAGTATTTAGATTTGAAAAACTCATGATTATAATTCTATAAGAACAGAAATTTATTTTTGTTTGAGAAATGATGGTGATAGTGGCGTTTAATATGTCTATTAAATTTTATGATGAGTATGGCAAATGATATGCATGAATATAATAACATTTATAATGATGCATGATGAATATTTTTTTTTGAATGAAACGGATGAATACTCATATTTATAATAAAGATGATAAGAACGAAACTTAGCTCTGATACCAAAATTAAAGACACAACGGAATAATAAAAAATTAGGATGGAATTATACATGAATGATGCGTCGGGATGGATTGACGATGGATTGTTTATATTATAAGAATGATTATATGAATAATTTTGGGTATGTTTGGATAGAGCTCTGCTATTCAGAAATAGAACGACTATTTCAACAGAGGAAGAACTTTGAGATCAACTCAAGTCTTAGACACTCAAACTTCACTTGTTTATTCATACAAGCAAAGACCCTATTTATAGGCTCAAGAGAGTCGGTTACATAATTGAGTTGCAATAGTTTGATTGCAATACGACATACATATTTACAATATAGCCCCTAGACTATTGACGGTTACACACTTTATTTCATATCCTAGACACTACTTTATATCAAATTTTCTACCGACAATAATAATCATACAAAGAAAAATTACAAATAATTATAATGACAAATAATTACAATTCCTTCCACAATGAAAGGTTGTGTGTCTTCAATAATTTCTTCAATACGTCATTGCTTTCGTCATTCCTCCCGCCACCGAAAAGACATATATTTTTGAATGATGTGTGCTTTGGTCATTGCTGACGTTAGTCTTCCATGAACGGTGTTTATTCCATATTCGAGTAAGGATGTTTTTAGTTGTTGCGCTATGATGGCTTTCATTCTCTTGTCAATGTGTCTGCTATATGATTGTTGGCACTTTTGATATACTTGAGGTATGGATGAAATTGATGTAATTGTAATTGCCAACGAATCAATCGTCCTCGACAATAATCTTCTTGTAATTTATATCGTCAAAAGTGCCAAGTAGATACTTAGAATCAATCGTCCTCTTTCAAAAAAAAATATCGTCAAAAGCCAATTAGATACTTAGAATCTATGCGTAATTCAAATCTGGTTTGAAGTAGCTCGACTTTCCATTTTTTCAATGTTCTGAGACATGCTAGTGTTTCTCGTTCATGTATGCTATAATTTTGCTCCGTTTGGGAAAATATTCCCAATATATACTTGCATAGTTTTTGCTCATATTTATTTGTTTTTAATACTTCAGATGATACATCCGTATCAGTGTATGCTTTTGGTGATATTTTCATATCGTTGTATACTTTATCATTGTTTACTTCGGATGGTATTTTCATACCAATGTATGCTTTATCATTGTATACTTTTGATGAGTTAGATATGAGGTTTCCCTCACTATCTAATCTCAATAATACTTTTCCACATATAATTGCTTTTAGGCATCCTGCCTAAGTGTCATGTGATGCATCTATCTCTACAATTAGAAAATCATCGATTTTTGCATTATATAAGGTGGGGAGAACTTGAATTTTTTGTTTTATACTTTGTACCAAAATAGTATCTGTATTGGTCCAAGACCAAGGCATTTTTTATGATATTTTCTTTCGTAAAAATTTTCTTTCTTTTGCTAAGTATTTCAAAACCCTTGTGCAATATAATTTAAACAACCAAGAAATCGTTGTATTTGGTTTCTATTTTCAAGTTTATCAGGAAACATATTTAATATTTCTTGTATATTGTCTGTTAACGATAATTGACCATTTTCTCTAATTTTTAAACCGAGATATTCAACCGTAGATTGAAAAGGTTTTGATTTCTTTTTTGATAAAACTAAACCCTTTTCTTTAATTCTTTGTAAAACCTTGATGTATGCATCAATGTGTGTTTGTTCATTTCCTTTTGTAAAAACAGTTATATCATCAATATATGCAAGACAAATATGATCTAAACCATTTAAAGTTCCATCCATGAATCGTTGATATATTGTTGGTGCCTGTTTTAAACCGAATGGAAGGACATTCCATTCATAGTGCTTCTGAGGAGGGCATGAAAAAGCGGTTAGTGGTTTTGTATTTTCATGAAAGTGTAATTGTCAATATCTAGATTTTGCATCAAATGTACTAAAATGTGTATTTCCTTTTATTTTTTCTAAAATACTTTTCGTGGTAATTTATATGAGCCTCCTATAGTAGCATCGTTCATTTTTTTATAATTAACTACCATTCTTCATTTCCCCGTTTTATTTCATTATTATTTTCTACACAGAATGCAGGTGCAGAATGGGGACGTGTGCTAGGTCGAATGATTCCTTTTTCTAGTAGTTCAGTGCATTCTTGTTTAAATTCAAAAACATCTTTTATACTATATGGAATTTTATTTGGAATATTAACTTCATCTTTTGGATTTTTTAATAATATTATTATTTTTTGATTATTTCTATTTTTTAAATGATCTAGCGGGTTTTCACTACATACTTCTTCAAGTTGTTTTTCAGCAATTTCTTTAACGAACGTTAATAATATACGAAGTTGAAAACCAACTTCTTGTTTGATTATTTTAATAAGATCAAAATGTTTGATAATTGCAGTTTTTATAATACCTTTTGTTGGGTGATTGAGACTTATATGATCATTTATTTGTATAAATGGTTGATATAATTTAAGGAAATTATTTCCTATTACTAAATCTATTCCTGAATCATGTTGATATATAGTTGGAGTTTAAAATGGTGCCTTTTCAATTAATATATCTATGTCTCTTCCTACGAACCAAATTTTGTGAATTGATTTATCAGCAATTGTAATTTTAATGGTTTTTCTATATTTTCCCAAATTTTTAATATCTTTCTTCTTCCGAAACATAAAGTAGCTCATGTATCTATATATGAAACTAGTTATTGTTCTTGTATTTTAGTTGTAATAAAGGTATTGTTTGGATTAATATTTGTTTTCTTTACTCATTAGAGTTAGTTTATAAATTTTTATATTTGTGCAAAGTTTCCATATTACCAAGTTGTGTTTGTTAAAATAGTTGAAACATTGCGTATTGTTTTTAAATTATGATTTTGTGATTTTTTGTATTTCTTAATTCCTTCTTGTAATCGAGATATCTTTTTTAATTGATTATTATAGGGCTAATGCCATAAAAACCCTCAAATTTTCAAGAAATGTTCGGTTATATCCTAAGTCCATTTTTATGTTCACAAAAACCGCACATTTGTACAAAAATTGTCATAATTGCCGTATTTTCCGATTTTACCCTTCTATGACATTATGGGATGTTTGGTTCTATGAGTAGAGTGTGTTTGGGCAGCATCCACAAACACCTAGATCACTCCTTCTTCCTTGCAAATCTTTACCAACTCACGAACTGGAATTATGAGGGAGGGAATGGAGGTTATGTGATTAATAGTGGCCAACCTAACTTTCCTGTCATAGGCCTTACCCCTTGCCAAACCCTTTCTAAACTCGAAGATTATTTCTTCATTGGACTGAATAGGGAAAAGAAGATGTACCACGATGACGGAGCCATCTGCCCATAGGTCACTTAAGCCTCGATGGATTTCTTCATGGCTTGGAAAGCACAATGGATCATGACGATTGTGTCTCCTTTATGGAAACGACCTTCCGTGAATGCCCATCTGACCTGCTGGAGAACAATGGTTGCGACAGTGGTGGCATTGTGTAACACCCAAAATCAGAAAGGCCAAGAAAGGAAAGAAAACCCTAAGTCAAAGGGGCAACTCGTCGAGTCCAGGGAGGAACTCGACGAGTCGGAGCGGGATCCGGGGGATCGATTAAGTAACCGACTCGGCGAGTCGGCAAAAAGGACTCGGCGAGGCTGATCTGAATAGGGAACCCCTAAATCCAGGACTTTGTGCACTATTTAAGCATCTCATTCTCTCCCTTAGGGTTCCTTATAGCCTTTCTTATCCAAAATACGAAACCCTAAGCCTCCATTGTTGCACATTCAAGCTTTCTTGCCATTTTGGGTGATTTAAAGGAAGAAGGAAGAAGGGAACCATTGGGGATTCAAGTATTGGCAGTAGATCCAGAGTTTGTGGGATTTTCCAGAGCATTTGAAGGTAATGAGTCGCTACCTTCACTCTTTTGCATATAGATCAACCTTTAACATGAGATTTGGGGCTTTTAGGGCAAGTTTAAGAACCATTTCGAGTTAGAAGCCCAGATCTGAAGTTGCTACTTCAGATCTAAGTGTATCTTGGCCTAGAGAATCATAAAGCATCAGTCTATAGGTTGATTGTTAAGCTTCTTTGTCTTAAACCCTAGTTTATAGTGTTTTGTTCCTAGATCTCCTTAGCTACACGTAAAGTTTGCCACTTTACATGAGGAATAGGCTTTAGAAGAGTGGATCTACAGTTTGGAGTCCATGCATGACTCAAAAGCCTCTGAATATATGAAGGACTGAATAGACTCGGCGAGTCCTTCGAGTGGACTCGGCGAGTAGTATGAAGATGGAGATGAACTCGACGAGTTGGATGAACAACTCGGCGAGTCTGTTGAAGATTGCCTTGTACTCGGTGAGTCTGTTCTTAGACTCGGCGAGTCAAGTCGTGAAACCCCAAACCCTTCGAATTAAGACTCGGATCAGTGAATTGAGTGGGGACTCAGTGAGTTGGACAGGACGGGACTCGGAAATCGGTAGACTCGGCGAGTCAGGGGCTGACTCGGCGAGTCGAGTCGCGAATGAAAGGATTCTGAGCGTATGAACTCGGCGAGTCAGTAGGAAGACTCGGCGAGTAGGTTTGACCTAGAAGCTTGACTTTGACCATAGTTGACTTAGTTTGACTTCTAGAGTTCAATTTGAAACTAAGTGTTATATTGATATTAGTAGCTTGAGGAGCTAGTGGGGCAGCGGTTCAGAGAGTTGTCGGACAGCAGCCAGGGGTTTATTAGCAAAGTTAAGCAGTGCGAGGTGAGTCTCCTCACTGTTTGTATGGGTCTACGGCCATAATGTCGGCCCATGTAGTTTTGTATGATAGGAAGACCCGGGGGTTAGCCCTAGGCATTATGCATGAAAGACCCGGAGGTGGCTCCTGGCACACAATATGTTATAATGTATGATAGGAATACCTGGGGGTTAGCCCTAGACAATATGTAAGGAAGACCAGGAGGTGGCTCCTGACGCACTATATGCTATTGTGTATGGAAGACCAGGAGGTGGCTCCTAGAACATTATATGCGGAGTAGCCTAGTAGAGTAGTATGTATAGTTGTCTTTGTGATACTTGCATGAAAGACCATGGGGTGGCCCTTGGCACTTGTCTGTAACACCCAGGGAGTGGCCCCAGGCTTGACCAGGAAGACCACGTGCGACCCATGGCATAACCACAAGGCTATGTTTGGCAAGACTATGTTTGGCACATAGCACCTTACTTGATTATGGATATGTTGGTTATGTATGGCTCTTGGCTATGTATGGCATGTATGGATCAGTTGCTTTGTATGGTATGTGGTATCTGGGGAACTCACTAAGCTTCGTGCTTACGATTTTCAGTTTTGGTTTCAGGTATTTTGTTTTCAAGGAAAGGAGTCGGCTCGATCGCAGCGCATCACACTATGTTTTCCGTACATGAGATCTTTGGGATTACACTCTGATATGGTTTTATGATAATATGTTTTGATTACCGACACTTGGTTTGTCACGAGATATTATAATGAATGTTTTTATACTGATGGTTTTATGTAATAACTTATTTAAAAAAATGAAATTTTTGGCCTTGAATTTCGGGATGTTACACATTGTCAATGATTGATACTTCAGAGACGTCAATGGCATTGATAATGTCCTTGATTAGGGTTCGGGAGCGAAGTATTTGGGTATGTAGTTGGTTGAAGAAGAAATTGTCGTCTCCATGGTTTCTAATTTCACCAATTTTCTCTGTATCTTGTTGCTAGGGTTTCATGTGAATGGTCGCACTGTTTATGTCAATAGAAGAAGCAATAAGGAGCTGCCGGAGCAGCCCCTCTGACCATCCTTATCAACGACGACAGGCACCAACTACCATCTTCCTCTTTTCTTCTTCGAAGCAGGCGATCACCATAGGTGCTTTCCCGATCTACCCCATCGCTGCTTCTTTTGCCCCTCGATTGGTAGTCGTCGACGAAAATAGAAGGACCATGAAGGGTCGCTAGAAGTTGCAGGTCTTAAAGGTCGCAGTTTGATGCAACCCAAGAGATTTATCACAGTTTGTTTTGACATCCCCTAACATGTTTCGATCTATAACCAAACATTCCCTAATGGCATATAAGGGTAAAATCGGAAAAAAGGGCAATTATGACAATGTTTGCTCAAATGTGCGGTTTTTATGGAAATAAAAATAGACTTTGGATATAACCGAACATTTCTTCAAAATATGAGGGTTTTTATGGAATTAACCCATTATTATATTCTTCATTTTCTGATTGTAATCTTAACAAATAGTTTTCTTTATATGATAAAGTATTTTCTAAATGTTGAATGATATTAGAGATATTAAAATTTGTTTTCCAATGGTTTTTTAATATATTAGTCCAAAGCATGTTATCTTTTGAAGAATTAATTTGTACTTTTGAATTCATTTTAACTAATTATTAAAGCGTCTGAAAGAAAATTAATTGAATTGTTAATGTTTTTTATTACTATTTTAAAATGATTAATTTGAGTTCTTAATCTTCCAATTTTAATTAATTGATATGCAGTATAATTCTTTCTTTTAGAAATTAGTTTGTGTACTTTAGATTCTTTTTCTTTTAAATGTTTTGCGGAATTTTCTAAATCTTTCCATAATTTTTTAAGTAAATTAACTTTATATTTATTATCGAAATTACAATATATTTGGGTTTTATTGCTCATTATTTATTTTTACCATGTAAATGGTGGTTTAATAGTGAGTGATTTTTGTTTAAGTGGTTCTTCTTTAATAGTTTTTATTTTTAAATATTTTTCAAGTAATATTTTCTGTTGAGTTTAACTTAATAGTTCAGGAATTTGTTTTAATACAAGTAAACTTTCTATTTCTATAATATTATTTAATTTTTGACTAATTATATTTAATTTATCTCCTATTGATTTATCTTCTTTAGAACTAAGACCAATATTATATATTGTTCCTTGTGGTAAATTTTGTGGTATTTCTATAATCATTTCTTTATCTGGTATTCATGGTTTTGTATTTTGATATCAACCTTCAAGTGTTTTAAAATATTTTAAAGAATTACTAGATGATTCTATCATATTCTTAAACTTAATGATCTAATCATTTCTTTAATATCTTCTAATTTTTCATTTTGATTTTCAGTAGATGTTGTAGGTTGACATTCCGAGATGGAGAATCTATCTGGTATAGTTGAAATTGGAGGTTCTATAATTGGATTTCTTTTTATTAACAGAGTAGTTATTATTGGTTGAAAACTAGTTTCATTAAATATTCTATTATTAGTTATATTTGGTGATTCAAGTGATAATAAAGGGGTAAATAATTTATCTATATAAATTCTATCTTCTGTTTTAAATGTAATATTATGATGAGAATTTGTTAATGCATAATTTATTTGATATGTAATAGTAAACGGATGATTACCTTTTAACATAAAATTTTTTCTTAATAATTTATATCGTACAATAATACTATTACTTAGATTTTTATCTTTAAGACTTAATCCTAGTTGAATATTAATATTATTTTTTTTCCAATTAAATTACCTTTTCCTTTTGCAATAATACTTTATTGATTATTAATTATACGATCATCTCTGATTTCTAATTCTATTGGTGTATTTAAATCGCTAAAAGTACTTTTTAAAATTACTTGAATAGTTGATAGATGAATATAAACAATTTTTATTCTATCTACTTCTTTAATATTAGATAATCTATTTCTAATTTGTTGTTTATTTATTATGAGTATAATAATATTTCCTTGAGTTGATTCTATAGGTATTGGTTTTTCTCCTATAATTTTTCCATAATATATAATATTTTTTCTATAAAAGAAATTTTTTAATAGGTTATTTCTAAAATTATGTTTTTCTGATAGTGTAAAATTTGATTTTTTTTATAACATCTTCATTAATATTATTTTTGTTAATTAAAACATCAAAAGTGTATCTAGATTCATTTTCTTCGTTATTAATAATGATTGATGAATTTTCTATTTCTTGTGACATATTTAACATATTAGTTTTGTAATTTTATCTTCTAGATTTTTTATTTTTTCTTGTTTCCAATTTATACTATTATTTATTATATTTATTGCTTCAATATTGGATATACAATTAATTATTGATATGTTAGAATCTATTTTTAATTTTAAAAGAAATTTTTTAGATTACTTCAATGTTTTACGAAAAAAATTTAATTCTTGTTTATTAGTATTTAGATTTGAAAAACTCATGATTATAATTCTATAAGAACATAAATTTATTTTTGTTTGAAAAATGATGGTGATAGTGGCGTTTAATATGTCTATTAAATTTTATGACGAGTATGACAAATGATATGCATGAATATAATAACATTTATAATGATGCATGATGCATATTTTTCTTTTTTTTCTTTTGAATGAAACGGATGAATACTCATATTTATAATAAAGATGATAAAAACGAAACTTAACTCTGATACCAAAATTAAAGACACGACGAAATTAATAAAAAATTAGGATGAAATTATACCTGAATGATGCGTTGGGATGGATTGACGATGAATTGTTTAAATTATAAGAATGATTATATGAATAATCTTGGGTATGTTTGGATAGGGCTCTACTATTTAGAAATAGAACGACTATTTCAACAGAGGAATAACTTTGAGATCAACTCAAGTCTTAGACACTCAAACTTCACTTGTTTATTCATACAAGCAAAGAACCTATTTATAGGCTCAAGAGAGCCGGTTACATAATTGAGTTGCAATAGTTTGATTGCAATACGACATACATATTTACAATATAGCCCCTAGACTATTGAGGGTTAAACATTTTATTTCATATCCTAGACACTACTTTATATCATTTTACCGACAATAATAATCATACAAAGACAAATTACTAATAATTATAATGGCAAATAGTTACAATTCCTTCCACAATGAAAAACGACACGTGTCTTCAATAATGTCTTATAATTTAAATAATCCATCCTCAATCCACACCAACCACACGGACGCATTCAGATTCCATCCTAATTTTTTAGGACAAATTACACGAATGGTCCCTATGGTTGGGTGTTTGTTACGCGCCTAGTCCCTATCTCCATTTTTTAACCCTGCCAATCCTTAACAGTTTGGTTTAGTGCACGTCTGGTCCCTCATCTAACCTTCCATTTGATTTTGGAGTTAAAACCCCCACGTGCCTTGCACGTTGAGGGTTATTTCCGTCATTTTACTTATTCTTCATACCGCCAGTTTAAGAAATCGATGCGTTCAATTAAACGATCATACTCTACATTGTACAACACAATCGTATACCCAAAAAAAACACACATCAATGTGCAAAATCCTTACGTGAAAACCCTAGTAGCGACGACTGCAGGAACGAAGAATTGCAATGGTTTCTTGGCGCATTCGTGGTGAAATGGCTGAAATCGACGTTGATCAAAGTTATGGTATGTTTGATTGACTTTCGTTTGAATGATATTGACTGTTAAAGGTTTAATTTTGTTAGCTAAAAACGATTCTCTCCTCTACAGCTGGACATTCGACATTGTTTTCAATAAGAATGCACCATGGAGGTGAGTTTACAAGCTTTCCTGGAAGGAAGTATATTCGTGGGAAGCAAACATTTGTTGATTTACTGGACATTGATACCTTTTCCGTTCATGATATTGATGAGATGATGGAAGACCTAAGGTATGCTTCAATAGGTAAACCACTTTACTATCACTTTCAAAGGCCTTTAGGCGATTTAGATTTTGGGTTATTCGCTTTAGCTAGTGATGAAGATGTTCGTTATTTGGGGAGTTTTGTGGCTAAGCATAAGTTAATTGAGGTATATATAGAGCATGACAAAACTACTTTGCACACCTATTTAATGTACCCAACCCACAGTAAAGTTCGTATAACGGAGATTACTGAACCTCCATCTTGTTCAAAGAGACTATTCATGGAGTGGCATGGCACACCTGCTGTTGACTTGGAGGATGACATGGATCACATGGAGAAAGAATCAGGTAACGATCCTACACCCACTGGTCATCTGGAGAAGGATTTGGGTAATGATGCTACTCTCACTGATCATATGGAGAATGATTTGGGTAATGATGCTACTCTTACTGATCATATGGAGAATGACTTGGTTAATGATGCTAATGACTTTGGTAAGTTTGGTGAGTTAGAGAGTGACAATGATGAAAGTGATTTTTTTGTGGACATTGAAAATGTATTGGATGATATTAATGTGGATATGCAAGACTTTGAAATGAATATCGACAAAGATGTGGAATGGGTTGGAGGGTCGTCTAACATTGTGGTTGATGAAGGCACACAGGATGAAGCTTTAGAGGTGATTAACACTGACTTTTTAGCATCTGATTCATCATCAGATGAGGGGATTAATGGTCAAAGAAAGAAGTCAATAAGAGCAATTCAAAGGGCACATGAGAATGATGAAGCACTTGTTAATGAACCCTTCTATATTTTTCAAAAATTTGGTTAAGCAAAGGACTTTAAGGATAAGGTAAAACTCCATGCCATAGAGACTAGAAGGGAGCTGGCCCTTGAAAAAAATGACAAGAATAGAGTGAGATGGGTTTGTAAGGGAACAATACCAAAGCTTGGGCCTAATGTAGAAGTCAACGATGAAAAAGAAATATGTCCTTGGGTCTTATTAGCTAGTAAATGGAAAAAAGATGTCAACTAGACAGTTAAAACGTACAACAAAGTCCATAAATGTCTTCAAACTAGAACAGTAAAAGCATGTACGTATAAATTCCTTTCTTCTAACATTGTTGAACAGGTTGAAAGTAACCCTACTATTCCAATTAGGGCTTTGCAAGAACAGCTACAACGGAGGTTTAAGGTAGATCTTTCTAGGATGAAAACATTTAAGGCAAAATCTGAGGCTCTAAACCTTGTGCAAGGAGATTTCATTACTCAGTATAGTTTACTCAGAGATTACATTGTTGAGTTGCAAACTCGTAACCCAGATACGACTGTTAGGGTTGATGTTGAAAGCGAAGGAAATCCACACAGTGAAACGAGGACATTCAGACACATTTACATATGCTTAGGAGCTTTAAAGAAAGGCTTCGCAGCTGGAAAGAGGGATTTTCTTGGCTTTGATGGTGCTTTCATGAAGGGTCCATTTCCAGGACAAATTCTTTCAGCCGTGGTAAGTTTTAGTTATTGTTCTTTTACTTATTGTTATACATAAAAATAAGTAAAAATCTATTCATGATTGTTATTTATCATAAAATGCAGGGACTAGATGGTAATAATGGCACATATCCATTGGCATATGCGGTGGTTGAAACAGAGAACATCAGTTCATGGACTTGGTTTTTGAGTTGTCTTGGGGAGGATCTTGGCTTGAATACTAATTCTAATTTCACTTTTATAACAGACAGACAAAAGGTACTAAAATCATAGATTTTTTACTTTATTTCTAAATTGTTTACTAACAAAATCTATGTATGATTGTTAGGGTATTCTAAATGCAATTGCAACCTTGTTTCCTTGTGTTGAAAATCGTTATTGTGTTCGTCACATTCGGGATAACATGAGGAAGCAATGGAGGGGTAAACCTTTCGAATACCTCTTATGGACATGTGCAACTGCAACACATGTACAACAGTTTAACAAAGGCATGGAAGAGCTAAAGAAATTAAACAAGGATTGTTATGAGTGGCTTAAGAAGATACCACCTCAGCACTGGTCTAGGTCCCATTTCACTGGTATAACATTTCACTCTAATAACATTCTTTATGTTTTCCTGGTTTGTGTAGTTTTTTAGAATTGACTTTAAGTGATGTGATTGGACAGGGAGAGCACATTCTGATGTGATTCTTAATAACTTGTGTGAAACATTCAATGGAAAATTGAATGAGGGTCGTGATAAACCAATTATTACTTGCCTAGAGTTCATTAGGGAATATCTAATGAAGAAGATTGTGAATGTAGAAAAGGCCATTGGGAAATGTACCGGTCCTTTGACACCTACAGCTATGCAGACTTTGGAAAATATATAAAAAAGGCAGAAGATTATAGATCTGTATTTTGTGGAAATGGTAAGTATCAGGTAAGTGGCCCTTGGATGGACCAATGCGCGGTGGATGTGGTTCAACAAACATGCTCCTGCAGGAAATGGGAACTCACTGGGATGCCATGCAAACATGTTGTTGCTACTATATGGGAGATGAGGAAGAATAGTAAGGATGTTGGAATACCATAAACTTGGGTGCATGAGGTATATTGGCTAAAAACTTGGAAACAGATGTACTCATTCAAAATTGAGCCCATTAATGGGAGAAGCATGTGGGAAAAGTCTGTGTGTCCAACAACTTTGGTTCCTCCTAAACATCGTGTCACAATAGGTAGACCAAAGAAGAAACGCATAAAATCAGCTTATGAAATTGATGACATGGTGAAGGGTAATAGTGCATCAAGAATCCTTCAGTCGGTTACTTGTTCAAAGTGCAACAACATTGGTCATAATGCAAGGAGTTGTAAGGACAAAAAGCTAGTGCTCCTGGTGGTCCTGGTGGTTCTGGTAAGGGAAAAGGAAAAGCTGGTTGAGGGAAAGGGACTTGATCTATTAGTGAAAGTTTGTTTTGTTGGTTAATCAGTTCTTTTGGTTAAACTGTGTCTTTTTGGTAAAACTGTGTCCTTATGGTTAATACTTTTGGGTAAATTATGTTTCTTTTGGTTAACCATTTTGTTGATGTATGAAACTATTAACCATTTTGTTGATGTATGAAACTATGTTATGGAAAGTATGGAAACTAAATTACCCTTTATTAAATCCCACTTGTGCTATTGGTTGTTAATGTTGATTGTTAGCATATGTTATTGGTTGTTTTTGTCAATTGTTAGTGTTTACTTTTCCAAATAAGTTCCAGAAACACTTGATGAAAATACATGGCTCATAGAAGTCAAAATAAGCTCCAAAAACACTTAATCAAACACTTAACCAAAATATTATCAAATTCACAAACACTTAATCAAAATACATTCCAGAAACACTTCAAAACACTTCAAATTCACATACAACAACCAACTAGATGGATCATAGAAGTCAAAATAAGTTCAAAAAAGACAAACATCATACATAGCATACTAGTTGGATCTTCTTAAGCACTACAACTTGTAAATAATGATTCCTATGAACACCCAACTTAAAATAATGATTATCTTCAGCAACCGATTCTCAGCTTCAACTTTGTTCTTAGCCTTCAACAGCCCTGGAATTATCCTAGTACATCATCCACATCCTTCCTCATCAACCCATCCAATAAACTTACATTTAGGTCCCTGTCAAGTTCAAATCCAACAGATTTGCGGTCATTGTCACACAAAAGCTTGAGTTAGAATCAAAACGACCTTACCTTCTTTGTGCAGCCATAAAACTTTCTTCTGGGGTTGTCGTCGGTCCATGATGTCAGTATAACACTTGGTTGCCCACAATTACATTTCATCATTGTTGATTTTTTGTCCATTAAAGAAACGAGAGATGAAATGAGAGAACAAACGTAGAGGAAGAAAAGGGGGATGAATAAGTAAAATGACGGAAATAACCCTCAACGTGCAAGACACGTGGGGGTTTTAACTCCAAAATCAAACGGAAGGTTAGATGAGGGACCACGCGTGCACTAAACCAAACTATTAAGGATTGACAAGGTTAAAAAATGGAGTTAGGGACTAGGCGCGTAACAAACACCAAACCATAGTGACCATTCGTGTAATTTGTCCAATTTTTTATTAATTTCGTTATCTCTTTAATTTGAGCACATTGGATGCTGATTGTCTATTGGCTTGTTAAAAAAGGAGTAACACATTAGTCGTTCTTCTGTTCTTCTGTACTTCTGTAGGAAAGGGTAAAAACTCAAACCCTTGTGCCCTTTTTTTTTTCTTCGTTACGGGAAAGGCGAAGTGACGGAGAGAACGACTATAATCGAAATAATCGTCAAAATCAAAGGAATCGACATGAACGAGTGGAACAGCCGACGAAGAACAACTCAGACCTCCATTAATTGTGTAAGTTTTGCGTTTTTTGGGGTTCCAATCGGGAAGGAATAACAAACCGAGTAGAATTTTTTTTGGGTTTCTTTGGATTACAATGTAAAAACTATTTCGTTTTTTAGGAATGTTTCTGTGTACGTGACTTGAATATGGCTACTTTTTGTTGGATATGGTTTGGATTGTCTATCTATATTGGACAATTACGTGTTGAATCACAATTAGCAAAGCCATAATTTCCAGACATTTAATCTTGCCTATTCTATTCAAAGGTTTTGTCATTTTCCCAGTTTTTTTATGTCAAATCGAATTTGCACATGATTTTGGTTGGTTGATGTAGCAAGTGAACATCAATGGAATGCTTTATTTTGCTTTTAGACCTTCATAACGCAAGGTTGACACCTTTCATTTTAAAAAAAATGACATGGGTTATCTTACATGTTTGTCACTCGTCTTTTAATCTGTAGTTTTTTTTCTAACTTCATATATATATATATATATATATATATATATATATATATTCAACATTTTTTTTTCTTTTTAAAATAGAGTTTTATCAAAGTTTCAATCATATGTTGTTATGTTTTTTGCAGGTTATATTTTCTGAAGTCATTGAATTTCAAACCTATTTCATCAGATATATATCAGTTGACATGAAGCAGTTTTAAATCTATCTTTCAAGATTTTAGAGATTTCAATTCATTGAATAGTGTCTGCAGCAGTAACATATTCAACTCAAGGCTTGCAATGTGCATCTACAAGTCAACATTTGGAGAGTAGATTGGTTGCTTTGACTTTAGTCAAGCCAGAAAAGATCTCCTTGATATATTTATATTTACTACCCTTCTGACAACTTCAAGAGATAGAATGCTTTTCTCGAGTCCAAGGGCGATTTCGTCACTTTCAAACAAGTGGTGGATACTTTAAGACCACATTATCTCGTTTTCAGTAATTCTGAAAGTCTCACAGGTTGTTTCCTTTTTCTATTTGTTAGTTGGATTTGATAATGGTGATGACAACTTGTAATAAACTGGAGAATCTTGGTTAGTATGTTGATCAGGTCTTTGTAGTTTGACCAGTTGACTTTGTTCTCTCAGAGCAAGTTACTGTGGTTCACTTCTGTTATGTTCTTGTAAAGAGAGTTGCTTCAACTTTGTTAATGGTGTATGCATGAATCAACTGTGTGACATTTTCTCAAAGCTTCTTGGAGTTATAGATTCTGCAGAAATTGATGAATTAATTTCAGTCCAATAGTTGAATATTGCTTGTTCTTGGTGAAACAGATGGTTTGTTGTCATACAAAGTTACTAATTAGTTCATCAAATTGTTGGTTTCTAAATTGGGATATACTCACACTTCCTTTTTCTTCTTGAGGCATGTTTTTATTAATGTTTTTTATCGTAATATTTCAAGATTTTAGTTATTTTGCCATACAGGAAAGAGGTTTTCTTCCTTCTATCATCTTCTACACACTGTTATGACCTCTTTATTTTGTTTATTAACCAGGGTTAATGTTTGTTGTGAGCTCTCAACTACGGTTATTCTTGCGATCTGCTTCGAGGGTACAAGAGTCAATTCCTCTTCGTTATGCATCTCCAAAGGCTTTATTTTTGTAGTCCACGTGAAATTGAAGTAGTTTTGAAGACACATTTGAGAGTGGTTGGCATAATATGTAAGTTGAAAATGTGTTCTTTTTGCTTGACATGTCCTAATTACTATTTTTTCTCTTTCCACTTTTTTTTTTAATTTTTTTTTTCTTCAGTTGAATGTGATAGATCGTCTGACTACCTCATTCTGAAGAACTTGTATTTGGGTTTATGGGAGCTTTGTTGTCTTTCTAGGTCTGATTGTGGACGTTAGGCTTTGTTGGCCATAGGACATTTTCCAGAGGTGAGCCCGTTATGAATACTAAATATTTATTAGGGTTTAGTCATTATTGCAAGGAATAACAATGTGCTTCCATTGATTTCTTTATTAGATGATCATACTTTCACTTCTTCCTATTAGAGCGTTGTACTTAGAAAAATCTACCTAATTATAGCAATGTCATCGTTGCTATAATTGGGTAGATTTTTGAAAGTATAATATCATAATAAGAAAAAAAAACTAAAAGTACAATGTTATAAATAGGTTGATTTTTTGAATTACAATGCCCCAATAAGAAATTTTTTCGAACCACAATGTTATAGTTGGGTAGAATTTTTAGAAGTTGAATTGTCCTAGTAAAAATAAGAAAAAATAAGTACAATGTTATAGTTGGGTGGATTTTTCCGAATTGTAATGTTCTAATAAGAAAAAAAAATAAGAGTACAATGCCATAATAGAAAGAAATGACATCATGCTATAATAAACAAATAAACGAAAGTACATTGCTATTTCTTGCCTAATTCATCAAATGTCCTTACTATATTTTTTTTTAAGGTTGTTTCGGGTTCTGATTGTTGCGTTACATTCTGTCAAAGAACTGAACCGGTATTTGGCGGTAATTCCTCTTTTTCCCTTCTCAAACTACTCTTTACACTCATTCTCTAATTTATATTAAATATTAATATCTATGATCCCCAAGAATTTCACCGTTAAACCTCATAGACTTCGACACCACATCATCATCATCCTCGGTCTCACGCCAAACAACTTCACATTTGATATTTCATCCTCACCTGGATCTAACATCCAAAAGAAAAGACACCCCCAATAGACTCTACTTTTGGAACTAATCGATGGTGGTGTAGTTTGCCTAAAAAAATGGAGCTATAGGTCTTTTACGGTACTATAATAACTAATCAAGTAATCAACACATTAGTGAGTCAAACTCCAAATCCAGATATTATGATTGTTAGTCACTCAAAGACCTAACTAACCATCATCATGTCATTGTCTATTGTGTGTTTTACAAGTTGTTGCCATGCCAAAATCTAGGAAAGACAAGCTGGTTGCAGAAGCGATACGTAAACTCAAGATGCGTGCAAAAATGGTAAATGACATTAAAGATTTTCTTGACAAAAATGACTTCATGGAGGTAAAGTAAAACCATTTTGTTATTTTCTTTTTTCTTTTTTATGGCTAATTATTATTTGTTATTGAAGTTTGAAATTTCGATGATGGAGTTGATAACCGTTGGGGATTTAAAGAAGCCTGTTGATGGTAGAGTGAAGTGTGCATTTGAGTTTGTAAAAGTGATTACGACCGAAGGAATTGATTGGACAAATATTACCTGTGGATTTTATATGGTTGATGCTGACTATGGTAACTTTATGGAGATAGACTGAAAAATTGTTAAGTGATAAGTTATATATCTTTATTAGTACAAGGATGATTTATTATGTGCTTAGTCCAAACTAAAACTTATTTGAGTTTTGATTCTTGAATCAAGGTTTCTTATGGATTTTTACCATGTTTTGGTGAAACCTATTGAGTTTTGATTCTTGAATTTGTTTGTGACTATATCTGTTTATTTTGGACTAAACACATAACAAATCATCTGTGTACTAATAATATATATATATATATATATATATATATATATATATATATATATATATATATATATAACTTACTACTTAACAATTCTTCAGTTGTATATCATCTCCATGCACTTACCATAGTCAGCATCAACCATTTAAAATTCATATGTAGTATTTCTCAAATCAATCTTGGTCCTAATGTTTTTTACCAACTTCACTTAACCATCAACAAGTTTGTTTAGATTCCCAGTAGTAATCAATTCAATCATCGGAATTTTAAACTTCAGTAGCAAATAATAATTAGCCATAGAGAAAAAAGAAAATAAAAAACGGCTTTATTTTATCTCTATGAATTCACGTTTTTCAAGAAAATCTCTAATGTGATTTGCCATTTTTGTACGCATCTTGAGTTTATGTATCACTTTTGAAACCACAGATTGTCTTTCCTAGAATAAAAAATTTAAGGTAATGACATTGAATACCTGAATTTTCTGTAGATACACATCACAAACCCACACTAGTGAACATGCCAAATAGTGATAAATACGACAATACAACAAAATTTTACAACTAAAGGTGTATGATAATCAAGTAAAGAGAATATAAGTTTACATACATACAAGAAACTCTAGTATTAAGACAAATTATATCATGTATGTCTTGGGCTGTTGATTTTGGTATGGCACTAGCATGTAAAAAGCACAATGATATGATGGTCAAGTCTTTGGTATATTTATCAACGGACATGCTTCCCTTCTTTAATGTTAAGGGTTGATGCTCTAACTCCAACATATTTTTTGCTGAGCAGAACATGTGCTTTAAGTGGATCAAGAATTCTTCCCATGTGAGTTGTAGCGGCTTGTTAGGACTTAATGTCTTTCCCAACGTATTCCACCAACGGATCGATGCACCCTTGAATTGCCTTACATCGTTGGTGGTCTACAGTTTTCCCATGTAACTGCTGGTTATGAAGGCCCACTCCATTTTTGAAATCCAATCCATGACTCCTACTAGATCCTATTTCCCACTAAATGATGACGGATTACAAGTTATGAAGTTCTTATACTTGCAGTAGCCTCTTGGTTCATTATTCCTTCGAATATCTGATTCTTCCGGAGGAGGGAGTGGTCCTTGATGACTTTTCGAGTCATCGTTCCCTTAATGAACTGTTGTTGGACGAGAGGGAACTAGTCCATTATTGACTCGTTCAATGACTATTAGTTCGTTGATCACTGGAGCTTCGCCTCTAGCATTTGCCAGCCCTTGAGTTAGGAGATCTATAAACTTGCGCCTTTGCTGGTCCAACATGTTATGCAACATCAATCGAACTTCATCCACTGGGAGATGAGCAGCTCTTGCTACGATGTTCTGATGTGCTGGACCTCCATCGTTCTTGATGACTCTATCGCTCTTCGTGATCGTCATGATGTTCTATGCTCGTGAGTCGAAGGTACCAATGTCGGCCCACTAGTTTATGTATCATGGTATATAGGATGTTGTTATGCGATAGTGATATATCGACCTGCATGTTAGTCTGATGACTGGCTATATGATTATCTGTTTGCTGAATATATGATTATATGTTATATGTCGGCATTAGTGTGGTTGGGTTAAGACTGTACTGCTTTGTGCGGTCGGTCAACAAACCTAGGGAAATCCAACCGGGAGGTTGTGGGTCAGGGTAATCCAACTGGGAGGTTATGGACCCAACATAAGAGAAAATAGATGAAGTGCTTAATGAGTATCTGAATGATTTGAAAGAGGGATTGTTGGAATCCAAAGGATGGCTTTCTATATTGCCGACATATATACTTTCAAGGGTGTATTATGTATTATTCTTGTTCTAAATAAATGTTGGGGGCTTACTATGTATTATTGCCCTTCTAAATAAATTCCTGCCATCCTTCAAGTGGTGCGATTCCAAGTGGTGTGATTTCTGGTAGTACAAAGTGAGATTTTACATGTATGTAATTTAGGGTTGTTGACTTCGTTGAAGAGAAAAATTGGATGGGTTTCTGAGTTCATTTTCTTCACTAATTTTAGAATTTATCAAGTTTTGAGCTCATTTTTCTTCACTTATTTTAGGATTGATCACGTTTAAAGTTCGGAATTTTCTTCATTAATGTTAGTCACTGGGTTCATATTATTAGTTTCTTATGAGGTTTTTGTTTTCAAAATTTGCAGAATGTATCAAATGGGTTCCTCACAATTGACATTAACTATGATGGAGCGTTTGTGCCAAACCCCTAACCTATAGTGTTGGAGTTATTAAAACTCTAACTGATATTGATTTTGCATCTATGGAGTTTACTGAATTTCTTGTTATTCTTAGAAAGTTGACTCCTAGTAAATGCAAAAACGTTTATTTTTTTAATACCGAAGTTACCTTTTAACTCATGTTAAATTCTGAAGAAGATTATGTGTCTTCTATTAAGAAAGGTTATGAAAATGGTAATAGAATTGCTATATATCTTGATCGTTATTCCAAAAATCTGAATGACTAGGTTGATGAAGAAATAACAGATGATGCTTGTGAAGTAGTTTATTCAGAAATATATTACCATATAAACTCAAAAACCGAACCAAAACCAAATTAACCGATATAACCGAACCATTTTAACAAAACTATCATTAAAATAGTGATGCAATTTTTTAATTTTGATTAACTGAATACATATGGATTGTTTATGGTTTTTTTTTTATAAAACTGAACCGAACCAATAATATTAATAAATGTTTTTTAATATAATATAATATCAAATATATGGAATGTATTTATATTAAGAATTGAAATTTTAATAGATAATTATTTGGAATTAGATATGATAAGTAATATTCTATCAATACAATTAATATACATAATCATTCACTTTTTATAGCAATGCACTTTATGTTTTTCAAATTTTATAGAAAAATATTTTATGTTTTGTTCATTTTGGATCATTATGGTTAACCGATATTTAACATTAACCATAACCATTAATCGACTAAACTGTTAACCAAAAACCTATATTAACCACTATTCAATGGCTATCGAAATACATTAACCAAGTGTAATGGTTATGGTTTGGTTTTGAGCAATAACAAAACCAAACCTCCACATACCCACCTCTAAAGATTATGATGGTTTGTCTGATTCGGTCTCAGATGATGCCTTCTGAAGAACAGATTTGTTTGGAAAAAGTGTCGACAAAAGTTAAAGAAAAGGACTTTGATTCTGATGAAGAAAAGTAATACGAAATTAGTCTTCACTAAACTAGTTTCAATCCTAAAACTAGCTTAAATAAGTCATAAACTAGTTTTTATTAAATATTTAGAAGGTTTTTTTTACATATGATATATTGTTTACATTTGCTATATCTATAAAATGTGTCTCACAACTTAGGTCTCGTTTGATAGTTTCTGTTCGAAAAAGTGTTGTCTGGGAAAGTGTTGTATGGAGTCAACTTTTCTAACTGGGAAAGAAACTATGTTGTTTGATTGTATATCTGATTGACTGTGCTAAATGATGAAAAATAACAATACTATCTTGTTGTTCTATACTGTGGTGGATGAAGTTGCTGAATAATTATAAAAACATACAAATTGTCATCCAAATCAAAATTACACAATAATCATTTAAAAATTCAAATAGAATATTGATTAAGTTGTTTTTAGTTTATTGTTTTTCAAGTTGATGTTACGTTGTTATTCTTTCTAGCCATTTTTTTTATAACTCAACATGTGTTTCTTGACCCAGTTTGTCCGATAGTGGTTGGATGGATGGAATTTTTTAAAATATATTAGGTTGATGGTGTTGTCCAAAAAAAATGAATTAATCCAATAAAAATGAATTATAAAATTTAACTAAAAAAATTTAATAATCCAATAAAGTAATATTTATTAGTATATAAATGTTATATATTTATAAATAATATTTATTAATATATAATAATCCAATAAAAAAGAATTAATCCATAAAAGGAAATAAAAAAGAATTATTTAAAAGAAATTAATAACCAAATAAACACTCTAAATAATCAAACATCCAAAATTTATATAAATATGAGTAATTTAAATCTAAAAGAGGTTAGGTAATAATTTTTGCAAGATTTATAAAATTGTACACAAAATACCTGAGACCCAATCAATGATATCTAATGGGAGAAGAGGAGAGGTTAACTAAAGCTGCAAATTGGCATATATCTCTTGCATTCTCTTGTTTTGTACTCCTCAAAATGGAAACCTGCAAAAGTTTCATTTTTTTTAAAGATTTTTTATTAAAAGTTTCATCAAAAGAGTTCCATACCTTTGGGTGGTCCATGGAATTACCAAAATACCCTATTCCAAAAGACAAACTAGTAAACCCAGCAGCTATTTCAACAGCTTTCAGCTCTCGTGATGATCCAGGACCCTAACAAAATTAATTCAAAATTATCAACATTTAATAAATAAATTAATAACAAATTTATACTCCCTACCAAAGGAGCCTCAGCTTGCACAAGCAAAAATCCAGCACTTGTATCCCTATTGTCTTCAATTACAGACTCTAAAACCTTTGAGCATGCGGCTACTGGTCCAGCATGTGATCTTCAATAAATAATATACATAATCACTATTTTAATATTTTTTAAAAAATATAAAAATATAAATGAGTAAATCATACAGTAATGGAGATATGCAGCATTGGTGAGCAGCAAAAAGTTTCATTAGGCATTCACCAGCACCACTAACACAACAACCAACATTTGAAGATGCCCAACAGCCACAACCGTATGTCGCTGCTAATCCTACACGCCCACTCACCTAATTTTGAATTTTTTTTTTAAATATTAAAAAAAATGGTAAAATATGGTTATTAATGAAGATGTAAATAAATATTACTTTTAGTGCAATGCCACCACTAGAAGCTCCGGAAGCTATGTTTCCTTGTTTATCAATACATATAACTCCTACTGTATCCATGATGTTGTCTTCTCCTTTATCTGATTGTGGAATAAATACAGAATTCATTAATTTTTGAATTTGATAGAATGGTAAACAAAGGAATGGAATGAGTCATTCAAATGTGGTTTTTAAAACAAATATTTTTTTATTAAGATAAACTTTAGATATAATTAGAAAATGCTCATGATTTTTTCATTTTATTGTAGTGCTTCATTCCATTCCCTCTTTGATTACTGCTTGCCAAACACTACTTAGTTCACTCGAGTTTAAATGAATTAATATTCTTGGAAAAAAAAATTGTTTATCAGTCATACCCGATGAATTGTCAATCTGTTGATGACTAGATGATGATTTCACCAAAGTAATTTCAGCTTTGGCATCATCAAGCATTGCTTTATATTTCTTCCACTGTTCTTTTGCCTTTCTTGTTATAAGCCACTATAAAAGGATATAACAAAGGCCAGTTAAGCAGAAAATATGTGGTCACGATGATATTTAGGTATTAAATTAGGAAAAACTGTGATAATAACTTAATCCTAGTAAAATTTAATATATTACCTCATTGGCCTTTTCAATGGTTTCAAAAATATTAATCCCCTTGGAATTTGCCCAAACACGGGCACCCTCACCAACCAAAAACCTGAGTAAATTAAATATTAATAATAAGGTTTTATGTAACATGTAAAGTTCCAGTGATAAATTGGATGCAAAAGAAGTTTGATTACATGGGAGGAATTCGACCCAACAGTGATGAACCCAAGATTTGCTCCTTCACCAGCAAAGCTGCAATCTTAATGGGATTTCTTACACCTGGTAATCATTTGCTTCAAAGAAAGGTAGAATATATAATATATTAGAATAAAAAGCCTCAAATAATATAAGCAAACCCAAGAAATAGATGAAATGAAAGTCTTTAGAGATAATGAAATATATATTATATGGATATACCTGGCACTGCTCCAACAGCACCAAATGCTCCAGAGCTACCATCCATGATACTTGCATCACATTCAACATCACCATCTTCTGTCAAATTTGACCCTCTTCCAGCATTTGTGCATGGATCATTCTGCACTTCATCATTCAAGAAATGAGGTTTACACAATTTTTTAAGATTGTTGTAACACAAAGCAAAAGGAATTTTATGCTCTGACAGAGAGTCTAATCATACTATGAGCAAAAGTAGAGTTGGAAAAGGAGAAGGCTGATCATATGTATACACAGCAAAAGTAGTCTAATCATACCTCCAAGGTCTCAATGGCTGCTGACACAGCATCTGCACATCCTCCAGAGCCCTATAACAAAGCAAATGAGCATGAAAACTATACAAAAACCAATCAACTAATGAATTATCTTTTAAATAGATATCTGCAGCTGTTTCAACGATTCTAAGTTAAGCTTCAAATCATCAAGCCAAATTCTCTTTCCTATTTAGTAGCCAACATTATCAACAGTAACAGTAAGTTAACAAGCTTCATAATCACATACATTCCCTCCCTTCCATGGAAATTAGACTTCCTGTTGATTTTGAATGATATGGAAACCTAATACGTTTGAGAAACAAATGGATTCAAATTCGTTGTAATTTAACACATATTATTCGCCTATGCATAAAGTTCAATAAAGTGAAAAATCATTCTCGGAAACTTTAAAACCATATGAACTTTAAAGGTGAAAAGTAACTATAGATTCAAAACTCTGAAGCTCCTATTCGTGAACGAGGGAATAAACATCATTGAAAACTCAAAAGCCGATATACTAATAACAAAATTAAACATATGCAAAGCTACAAACGTTTATCGAGATATGTATATAGAGACAGAGGAGAGACCGTTCGTAGAACAGATGCGGCGGCGAGACAGGCAGTTTTCATTGCAGATCGGAGAGCCTTTTCGTTAACCGGTGAGTGGTAACCAGCGCCGACGTGGACGGCGACGAAGAATCTCTGGTTGATATGATCAGAAACTTCGCCGGCCATCACTTTACCGGTTTCGAAATACGTCCGTTAACGTCAAATGGGACTGTGAAAAGGAGGTTAGTGGGCCGTAGTCAGCCGTGGTGCAAAACTACATGAATGAGAAGTGTTCACTTTGCACCTCAATGTTTACAACTTTGTTAATTCCTACCCCCAAATATAACTATCGATTTTTTTTAGGATTATACTTTTAACTTGTGTAAATTGTCAATTCTTATTTTAATAAATCAACAGTTTTAATCTTTTTTTTATCAAATGTCACTCTAGTACAATTTTTCATTAATATTATGTCATATGTCATGTAAATATATTACGCAACTCATTTCAAAATTTAAATTTACATTTTCTAATTATATTTTAAATTTGAAGTTATAATAACTTTAAAATTTTGATATATCTTTTAATTAATAATTTATTAAATGACTTATTTAAATTAATTGATTAAGAATTATAAATTTTTATTATAAAAATATAACTATTTTTTAACCGTGGTTGCCACGGGTTATAAACTAGTGATACGTAAATTTATATCTTCTTAGTTTTTGTTTGCATCTTATTATTGTATGTATTAATCTAAACCTTAATCTAGGGGGTGTGAGGTAAAGTTAAAAAAATGAAATCTCGATTATTTTTTGCACTGATGTTAATTGTCTTTAATTAGTTTTTGTTTTCTACCAATGAAAAATTAATTATACACCTTGTTCATTAATTATATGTCGACTACCATTCCAACATGCATACAAATATTTATACATCAAAACAAAGTATGTGATTATCGTTTTATTGAAGGAATAGGTCAAAACTTGAGAAAAAACCACCTTGTTTCTCTCCATGAGTATCGGATTATTGCCTCAAAATTATTAGGATCTCCACTCAGGTGTCATTATTTCACTAAATCAATCCTAACTCGGCCTCTAATCCATCACAAAAAACAGAAAATTAAGATGAAATATATTGTCAAATACAAACAAGGAATTCTTTTTCCTTTGATCTTCAATTAATTAAATATTTGACAACCCAATTTTGTTGGGTGCCTTTCCTCTTGTTGGGATTTTTTTTATTTTTTTTCAGAAAAAAATTGAGAAGAAAATAAGAAGGAAAAAAGATGTCTTTCACAGGAACTTTGGATAAATGCAAAACTTGCGATAAGACTGTTTATTTTGTTGATTTATTGACTGCCGATGGAGTTACTTATCATAAAGCGTGCTTTAGATGCACCCATTGCAAAGGCACTCTCTCGGTTTGTTTCCTAAATCTTCTTTTCTTTCTTTCTTTCTTTCTGGTTTTGTTGCTTTTCTTTGCCTCAATGTGATAAGAATCGCTTGTTTTTTGCCCATTTAATTGCACAAACGATTGACTATTTTGGTTTTTCTTTTTAACCTCAAGGAAACGTTTGATTTTGGTAGGTTTCTGATAAAATTTAGTGTTAGAATTCATCATTACAGACATATTCCAAGAATTCATCAAGTTGTTTTATATAGTATTATTTACAATCATCTTTGATATAAATTTTATTGCAGATGAGCAACTACTCCTCAATGGATGGAGTTCTTTACTGCAGGCATCATTTCGAACAACTCTTCAAGGAATCTGGAAATTTCAGCAAGAATTTTCATGCAAGTAAGATTTAATGTAATATAATTTCGTGTTAATTGTTTTCCCATTTACTATGAGAATTTTTGTTATCAATTTCGTATCCAAATTCTACAGCAAAAGAAAAAGAAAAAGCGCCTCCGAGCAAAGTCTCGTCTATATTCACCGGTACGCAAGATAAATGTAGACAATGTAGCAAGACTGTGTATCCTCTCGAAAAGGTTCGTACACTGCTTCTTATAAATTACTATAAATTAGTTGTTGATATGATGTAGAAACTACTTTCGAAAAATAATGTATGTAATTACATTGATAATTACAAAAGCTGACATGATGCAATACAATATACTTTTTTTGTTTAAGCACAAGATTGGATGCACTTATTTCTAATCATATTCGATTTTTTTACGAGCATTATAGATCACAATGGAAGGAGAACCATACCACAAATCATGCTTCAAATGTGCTCATGGAGGGTGTCCTCTTACACACTCATCATATGCTGCCCTTGATGGTATTCTTTATTGCAAACATCATTTTGCTCAACTCTTCATGGAGAAAGGAAATTACACTCATGTCCTCGAGGCTGCAAATAGAAGGAGCAATGCAAAGCCGGAGGATGTAGTTGAGCCAGCCGGGGAGGAGGAAGGTGAAGGAGGAGGAGGGGATGATGAGGATGGCCAAGCGGAACCACCAGCTGAGGAGGAGAAACCACCGGAAGAGGACTAATCCTAAACATATATATTCAAATACTTTATATATACATACATACATATCTTGGTTTCTTTGTTAATGTAATCTTTTGAAGACCCCTTTTTTCTATTTCATTTTGTTGGACCATTGAATATTCAGTGGTTTGACTTTTGAAATTATCCTCTATATTTTATTTTCAGTTGGTGACTATAATGTATAACCTTTTACAATTCAAATATAAATCAAGTAACTCTCTTGAGGGTATGTCATAAGTAGTTGTTACGTAAATCTTCTGTAATAAAATATGTTAGTGGCACATTGAGCAACACGTTAAAATGAGTAGCGGGTTGGATTACGTTAATCAGTCTAGCATGTTTTCAACTATTTTTATTATTTCATAAATTATTTAATAATATATAAATGTGTTATAAAAAAATTTCTTCTAATGATCCAGCTTTTTAAATAAGACAATTTACTTATGTGTAAACATGAAGGTAGGAGACTGTGGACGACTTTTAGATCATTTTTGACCTGTTGGACTCCCTTCTATGTTAATTGTTTTTTGAATTTTACTTATTTCACAACATAATATAATTCATTTTTACTTACATATTCAAATATCGTCTCTACATGCTTAATACTTGTATAGTAATGATACTACTAGAACCTAAAGCAATTTTACGACCGAGTACAACAAGGTTTGGTCATTTGTTGAAGTTGTGAGTCTTCCAAAATTCATCTTCCCACATTTCAACTTGTTTTATTGCTCTTGTGTTGTTGTCAATGATAGATTTAATGGTGGAGGGATCATAGGGTGGAGGCATAGTACATGGAGTTGTATCTGAAGGGTAGCGCACGAGGGATTCTTCCATGAACTCCCTCCACTTTCCATCTGCAAAGCATGCCATCGATTCTGAACATAGCTCCATTGCATTTGGAGGGATAATAGGTTTGAACTTCAAGAGCTTAGCGTATTCCGTCAATAAATGTAACATATAGTCATAAACATATTCCATCTTCACATCCTCTTGAATGAACTGGCTCGATGCCTTACCTATCTCTTGTGCCTAGCAGGGTCGTACAATTAAAACACATAGCACATACCCTTAGGTTATGTTTGTTACATAGGATATGATTGAACGAAATTGGACAAGCTCAATTGGATTACTTTCAAAGTTAAGAATGAAATGATATTTACGTCTTTTGCAAAAACAATAGAGTAGTAGTTAGTCCTTGTTCCTCCATTTTGTGTGGGACAAATGTAACTTTCATCTCATTGATGATGTATTCATGTTATTCTCATTTTTAGTTCAATGCAAATGAAACACAATACAAATACAAGATTGTCATGTCACGTCAGGGTCATGTCATGTGTTGTCCTACACAACAAACAAGACTTCAATAAAAAAAATATTTGTGAAATGTGAACTTACCTTGGAAGTGTGATGGTTGCCCCATTCGACACCAAATTTGAGAGATCTACATTTATTAGTTTCCCGAATAGGCCAAAAATGCTCTAGGGGTGTCATCCCTCTTGAAAAGAATGTGTAGTAATGCGGGTTTATGTATAATGTTGGCGAGTCACACGCCAATATGTATTTCTCGCTAACCGACCATGCCCATCCTTCAACATATATCTTATACCTATTCATGAAATCGTGTTGAATAATATTTTGTCAATAATTTCAAGGGAGTGTAATAAAATATGATGTTATAATACACAATTAAATGAAAATGTATTTTTATGTTTTTCTACATTTAATCCTATCTTATATTCACAATTATTCTCTACCTGTAAGTACATTGATCTTCAATATTCGACTGCTTGTATCCATTTGCAGATTCATTGGTCCAATTCTATCCAAGTGTTAAACCACCAATAAAATTATATAAGTTTATCATCCAAAGAGTTATCGGAAAACTTACTCACATCTTAACATTTAAAAATATATTATAAGTTCAAAACTGAATGTTAATGTACCTGAAAAAATAAACGGGTATTCCAGTCAACATGGGAAGTTTGGTTGACATTGCACTTGACAAGATCACTCCTAATAGGGGACACCCCAGGGTTACCCTTCCAATACGCGTAGGGTACCCTTTCCTTCCATTTGACCCTCTTGTTTCCTTCTTTAATGTCCTTCAATGTAATTTCCCATGGCTTTTGGTTTGTCTCAGGCCTATTACAATACAAATGTAAAATCAAATTATTCATTTATTCATTTGTTTTTTGGATTTAAAATTTGAATTAGATCCATTAGTTTGTTTCATTTAGATTGATGATTTAATTCTTTTTGTTATAAGATGAGAAAAATGTAAACATTTCAACTAAAGTTGGCAAAATGGAAGGAGTGGTTATGACTTATTAGATAGAGAAAACAATTTATATATTTTGATGGTTTTGTTATATATAAGAAAAAAAATAATAATTATATACCTTAAAATCATATGAGATTTAACTATGAACACCTTCATGTTAAAATATCATCCAAATAAAAAACAAAAAAAGAGAGACGAGTTAATGGAGAGAATAATTACCATCCCCAAAAGGACCAATCGGGTGAAACGATATCCAAGCTCCACGGATCAGAACAATACTTGAACAATGGAGGAGGCCCAAGATTGGGCCTCCTAAAATATTGTTTTGCATTAAACACCGGCCGATCATCACAATCAAATATAAGTTCAAGGTCAGGAACCCTGCCAGGGTACCTTCTTAACAATTGTTGAAACCCCCATAGCGTGAACAAATCTCGAGTTTGAATTGATTTTCTAAATCTTTCTACATATGCTTTTCCATCAAGGATTACTATTCTGAAATGTGCATTCCACTTTGCTCTCTCCACCATGTCTCTTGTGATCCCTGTCCCTCTCCAATGTCGTAGATCTTCGTGGATCCAACGAAAGTAATCCGGACATGTCTTGTTCGATGAACGGTCTAGATTTTTATGGGTTGTTGGATAGTTTTTTGGACATGTTGGTGTTTGATTCCATGTACGACAATCAAGAGGGAAGTCATGTTCTTCTTTCGTTATTTTAGTTTGCAGGATTGATCGACCTGAAAACATAGACTATATACATGTACAAGTTAGATCAACACATTAAACTACCAAAGTCCAAATACATTATTTGCATAAAAGATATCACTATATGTGATATGTGATCAACAATTAGCTGCCAAAAAGGACTTATATAAATGATATGTTTAAGGGGTTTAAAGTTTGGTTGTTACCATGTGTTCGTTGTGTTGACTGGCAAAATTTTAACTATGGTTTAATTTTCCATTTAATATATCTTAGTGTAGGGGATGATGACTACTTTTGCATTTACAGAGCAGTCAATTTT
This sequence comes from Lactuca serriola, assembly GCF_051521515.1. Lineage (NCBI taxonomy): Eukaryota > Viridiplantae > Streptophyta > Magnoliopsida > Asterales > Asteraceae > Lactuca > Lactuca serriola. The sequence goes on along the minus strand of NC_136411.1, from coordinate 56,166,635 downwards.
ACTATATAGGTTTAAAAATAATTTTATTTTCATTAAAAAGTTAATTAAGAGACCTATATGTGTGACCACGACACAATCAACAAGTATATAATAAAGCAAACAAAGGTCAGAATAATGAGCCACAAAATACAAACTGATACAACATGATTCCGACAACGACCAGGTTTTGGTCTTAGCCTGTATATAAGCTCTTCATATTGCTAATTAAGTTGTTGAATATGTTATTTGTCTATATATATATATATATATATATATATATATATATATATATATATATATATATATATATATATATATATATATATGCGCAATGTATCACGTTTTTAGATAGAGTGTTTTTCTTTTTCCTTTTTTTTTTTGGGTGTGTGTGTGTGGGGTGGGGGGATGTTTGTAGCCATATGGAGTCAAATGTGGAAATAAGCAATAATTATAATTAAGTGAAAATTTGGATGAAAATGTAACCAAAACATATCACGAGACATTGTTTAGTTTTTAATATTTACAAAGTATTTTAAAAATCACGTGAGATACACGTCAATGTAGGAAGAAGCATGTGAAACTAGGGATGAGCAAAAGGATCGAACTGGTCGGAACCGGCCTGGGAACCGGCTTCGGCCAAAATCAAGAACCGAACCGGCCCGACGGTTCTACCGGTTCTTGTCGTGTCTTCAAATGTTTGAACCGGTCCTTGAAAAATAGCATCATACGGTTCCGGTTTTTGCCGGTTCTACCGGTTTTTGCCGGTTATATCGGTTCCGGTTCCTACCGGTTCCCGGTTCCAAAAATCCACATAAATAACATCTCGGTCCCGGCCTGACCGGTTCCATCGGGTTCCGGTTCCGGTTCCGGCCGGTTCCCCGGTCCATATGCTCATCCCTATGTGAAATGTAAAAGTGGAAACCAACCGAACGATAAATGTTGATATATCTTTTTTTTTATTTGGAAACATAAAGATCACTTAAATATCTATATACTCACTGAAAATAAAATTAAAAAAAAAAATCATTTTTTCAGCCTTAAAAAAATCATTTTTTTCAGCCAATATATAGATATATATGAGATTTTAATATTTCTAAAGTTAAAAAAAAAATAGATATCTCAAAGTATTTTTGTTTCTATATATTTCTATTGACCCTTTCCTTGCCAAATATCTAAAAGGTAACTACAACCAGTATTAAGGCGGTCTAATGATGATCATTAGTGATTTAAACATTCCAAAATTGGATTAATTCAACCCTGGGATGAACTTCTATTTAAAAAAAAAAAAAAAACTATTGTATGCATGTTCATTATCTTACAAGCAAAAATACAAATATATATCTTCTTATTGAAGGTAGTCGAGTTTAATGGATACTTACAAGGTCCAACCAAAATGCAGCTATGAAGAGGACAAAAATAAAAGCAAATGCCACGACCATAAGCCAATGTTTATGCGTTGCTTTAACATGGTTGTGATGAATGAATGCTGGCCTTAACCAATATATCTTCTTACACTTCTCTTTATACAAGTTCTCCATATTTTTTAAGTTCTTGAAAATGGTTTCACTCATTCTATCTTATATGGAGTATGCACAATATATTACATTTCAGTGGAGCCGGGGTGGGAGATGATCCATGTTTGAGACCATGAAGTTACATGTGAAAACACGCATTGGCCATGAATCTAATTGTGAGGACTTTGTGATCTAAGTAAGTTTAATCATGTGGAAAAAGATTAAGTTTATAATGATTTCCACAAGGATAAAAAAACGTGGCCAAGACATTGAAATATCGTGAGACCTTCTTACACTTGTACCTCATGCAGTCCAACTAATACCATAGAAATCATATTCATTTGTCTTTTTGATAAATTGCAAAGCTAATATTACTTTTTTTTTTTTTTTTTTTTTTGCCTATGTCCCTTATTTCTATTGTTTTTTTATAGAGAAAGTTTCTTGGAAAATGATTGCAAACGATGCAATTTGTTCCCTGTCTTTCGTTTAGGTTTGCTAAGGTTATCTCCCTATACTAATAAAAGAGTAGTTCTTTTGTCATGTGTCACCATGTTAGACATTGTAATTAATATCATAACACTTGTCAATCTATTGATACTTGTAATTAATATCATGACAATTGTCAATTTATTAATTATCCATTTCAAATTTAAAATTTCAAAATTTAAATAACATTTTAATTACATTAAATTAATAATATTAGAATAAAAATAAAATAAAATTTATACCAATTATAATAAAATAAAATTTATACAAATTATAAGATGATATATTTTACTTATTTATTTGAATCAACGATTATAATTTTATATATCACTAAAAAGATATCTTTTAATTAATAAGTTATTCAAAATTATTAATTAATAGTTTTGAGTTTTTACTTAAAAAGTTTAATTAATTTTCTAACCGTGGTTTCCACGGATTATAAACTAGTATACTATATACAAAGATAGCATCCCAAAATTGATATTTCTACGAGTTTAATATATCTTGCAAAATCTAGGTTTAAATTGTAGATTGTGTTTTAGTATTTGTTGATATTGATTTATCTGCACGCATTTATCTCCTCTTCCATTTAGCTATCTTTCTATAGTCTTTTGTCCTTATCTTTATTTGGATTATTTTATTGTTATGTGTATCTAGATGTAACACTCAATTTAGGTATGAGTTAATGTTTTGTATGGTTAAAGTTTTAATTTGGACTTTGAGAATTTTTCTTTCCCGCGACACGGTGGTTGGAATACCATGGCATGGTATTGCACGTGTACACGACTCGGTGGTCATTTAATGGTTGCGACACAACACCTCATTGTGCATAAAACCTTCTATTTCAGAAAGTTTCAAGCTTGGACTTAACGCATTGTGTAAACCCTATAAATCCATTAGTGAGCCTTGAAACCTTCTAGAAAGTTTCAGGCTTGGACTTAAGGGATTAAGGACTTAAAGAAAAAGTTGTTCTGCTAGACAAACCGTGACGCGGTCAAGGGCTGACCATGACACGGTGGAAAAGGGAGTCTGAAGACTATTTTTTCGGGACTAGACCACGGCGGGGACAAGAGTTTGCTACCACACAATGAACCGTTAACTTTTTGATCAGTTTGACTTTTTGTCAAATGTTAGTAAAAGTATGTTTAGATCATTGATTAAGGGCAAAATGGTCTTTTTCCCCCTAAGAAGAAGATTAGAAAGGGAAAGACTCGTTAGGGAGGAAAGTTAGATATTATACCTTAATTATTGAATTAGGGTTAAATATTATGTAGTGGTTCAAGGCAGTATCGGTACCGCTTAACTCACCATGTGGATTACCTTATTAGGCTGGAGGGAGTGGTGCCACCGAAACCGCACTCCCTCCCTCGCCACGTAAGCGCCACGTCGGATTTTACCACTTAAGTGTGGTTTCTTGCCACACCAAGGGTGTGGTGCCACAGTTTTAGTTTTATTTTTTTTTTCTTTTTTTTTTGTTAACTATTTTAATTTAATAAAACTTGTTTTTTAATAAAAAAAAACATAATTTTAAAAACATAATAGTTCATTAATTAAAAATACAAATATCATACATTACTTAATTTAAAAAAAAAAAACCTAAAAATTTAGAAAAACAACGTAGAAACAAAAAACCAACAACTAAAAAAAAAAACACACTAGAAACCTTGAAAAAAAAACTAGAAATTAGCCACGAGTCATGTAACGGTTTTTCACTTCCTCCTTCATCGCCAAAACCACTTCAAGCTCGGCCCCGGTCATATTCGACGTGTCCATTGCTAGTATTCACATGTCGCTCTCCCTTTGTTTCCGAAGCTCTCTTTCAGAAGCAATTTTCAAAATCTTGTCCATTCTCTCTTTTATATCCTTCATGTCGGTTCCCATTTCTTTCAAATTATCTGAATCCGACGCTTTGCCTTTGCCTTTGCTTTTTGATTTGTCTCTTCCCAATGGTCGGGAAGGTGGTGAAACTGGAACAGGTTCATCTTCGTTCAGATCAAACTGAACACGAGCATCTGATGTAGTGTGGTCGGACTCAGATGTTCTGCTGCGTTTTGACCCACTGTCGATATGTTGGTCAGATGTTTTGCTACTCAGCCATTTCCTGTTATCTTTCAAAAAATTCCAAACTTCAAGAAACTTGAAAGTCTTCAGATTTTCTTTTTGATACACTTTCAAGGCTTTCTTCAAAATGACTTCATCACTTTCTCCACTTTTCCATTGACGTTTCATGTTGTTCCACAAGTCATTAAACAACATGACTTCCTTGTTCATCTTCCCCCATTTGGAGTACACTTGATGTTTTGAACGGTATTCTCCACGGTTCATTCCTTTATGGAACCTGTGTAAAACTCGAATCCAAAAGCGGTCATGCTTTTGGTCTTTTCCAACCGTCGCGTCTTCTGAAATATCGATCCAAGATTGTGCCAACACCAACGCTTCCAAAGGTTCCCAACATTTAGCCTCCGCCTTCTCTTTTCTTTTAGGCGCTGCTCGAGTGGGTTGAGTTTCTGTAACGAATTCCGGTTCAGAATCAGAAACAACCGTTTCTGGTTGTGTTTGTGTTTGTTGCACAAACTCGGGTTGGGACAAAAAATCAAATGGATTAAAATCCGGGTCGGGTTGTGGTAATGGTGGTGTTTGTGGTTGTGGTTGCCCTGGCCGTTGTGGAAAATACGGATACATACCGCCGTAGTGGTAATACGGAGGTGAGAATATCGGTTGATCAAACGAAGGTACTGGGGTGTTGGTATTTCTGACTGGTGTTTTTTCTTTGTTAGGTCGTTTGAAAGATGACATTTTTCAAAGGGTTTGAGGAAATGGTTGTATTTATATGTGTTTAAAGGTTGTGTAAATGTAAAAGTAAAGATATGTATATATAGATGGAGTAAAAGGTTAATAAAAAAAAAACAAAAAAAAAAAAAAAAAAAAAGAAAAAATCCGGTCGCAAGAATCTTGAACGGTCAAAAAAGTGGCAGCCAATCAGCGAACGCGGTCCTCAAGGGCCGCACTGCGGTCTCGACCGCCCAAGACCGCACCCTAGGGGCGGTGTTTCTGTCCCACGTGGCGCGGCCGCGGTCTAGAACCGCATACCACTCCGATGAGTCTTAGTCATTCGGGTGAGTCCTTATGAACTTATTTATCATATAAACATTGTGTTTTATTAGAAGGATGTACGAGCATGATAGACCTCTAAGAGGGAAGTGGTCAATATTAGGTCAACTAGAGATATACATCTTGGAAGGCATCTAGCCTGTAGGGGTTAGTTATGCTAGCATGTTATTGTATGTGTGCAGTTATATGTGTTTACTATTTGATGTTTATGTGAAATGTATATGATCTATATATGGTTGAGTGTTATGATTACTCACTAAGCCCTAGGCTTACAGTTGCTACTTTGTGTTTTAGCTGCAGATCCTTCAGATTTGAAGGGCAAGGAGCTGACTTGTTTAGGATATTTGGACACTCTCAGGGGAATGACATCCATTTATGTTTATCTTTTGTGTTTTGTTTTCAAAACAAGAACCTAGCTTCCACATTTGACGATGCTTTTTTGATACTATGATTTATGTTGTTTTGGATGGAACCTTGATTTTTGGAAATGTCATACTTCGAGTTTGAAAATTTTTAAAGTGGGTTTTTGGGATGTTACAAGTTGGTATCAAAGCAATGGTTTGAGAGAATTAAACATACTTCCTAGTGTGTTTAGACTCGAAACACTACGGATTTTCACAAAATTAATGTTTTTATAAGTAAAATTAAGTAAACGGACCAATTTTAAAAATATAAGTGAAGGGAAATGCCATATGCCTCGAATAAGAGTGCATATCGTCCAATCATCCGAGCTCCACGGTTAGTCAATATGTTTCAGTGATACGATATATGATGAAATTGACTTACTTGCTTATGTGATGATTATATGCAATCAATATATGCTTATATGTTATGATCTAATTGTCCATATAGATAATTAGTGATTTGTATGTCACGATTACGCATGATTAGAATTATATAGGCTTAGAACTCTTGATTTGGCTTTACTTCTTGTTCCATGTTTGGTTGTAGACTTAGGGTAGAATCAATCTTTCGAATTCATATCTAGTCTACAAATTATATGTTGTCATGTTGGATGGTAGATTTCGGTAGGGAAAGGGTGGCATAGTTTATGAATATGCATGTAAGTAATAATTACCAAACACTTAGTTAAGTAGGGAAACTTCGAGTGATCTTTAGGGGCAATTACTCATAGGTATGAATGATGGTATGGGACCATACCATCTGAAGCACAAGATGGATAGTTAGATCTAGAGGAATTGTGAATGAGCCCAAAGTACTAGTGGGATGTGATATAGGATGGAATACCATCTTAATTGATATACTAGCATGTGATCTTTCTTGATGTTAATCATACATTTTTGTGTTCAGTTATGGTTACCACTAGGGGTAGGTCGGTAGGCAAACCAGGGGACCCTGTAGTGAATGAGGCTTCAGACTTCAGGGATGCGATTGCTAGCGAGGTCAGGGAGGAACTTCAACAACTACTCCATGGATTGTTCACTCAAATCAGGACCGAATTGTTGGAGAGTGTGACACAAAGGATTGTTGCGGCTACTCAGGGATCAAGTGCAGGACAATCTCGAGGAGAAAGCTATCGAGACTTCTTTTCATGCCATCCACAAAAGTTTGAGGGAGAGAAGGATCTCGCTGCTATTATGAGGTGGATTACGGATATTGAGGTTACTTTCCATACCAGTTACTTCCTTGAGGAGGCCAAGGTTCGCTATGCTACAAGCCTTCTGAGAGATACGACCAAGGATTGGGTGAAGTTATCGGTAACACTCGTTAATTTTCCTGTTGAGATTGTGGTTATGATCTGGCATGAGTTCTCGACATTGTTCGTGGAGGAGTTTGTTCCAATTGTGGGGGTCTAACAACTCACTGAGGAGTTCATCGTCGTGAGACAAACTACAAAATCTGCAAATGAGATCACCACACCGTTTTATGAGAAGTCGGTTTCCTATCTAGATTATGTGGCTATTGAGGCCATGAAGATGTCTAAGTATTGTTCTATTTTGAGGGATGAGATCCGAGAGTGTATGTCCATTTCCAGGTGCCAAACTCACTATGAGATGATTCGGGTAGCTCGTCTTCGTGAGATTGAGTTGGAGATGCATACGAAGCTAAAGAGGTCAACCCCTAATCAAATGACCAGCCAGCCATAGAAGAAGTTCAAGATGTTTAGGGGGAAAGGGGTGATAAGAGGACTTATCCAAAGTGCAGCAAGTGTGGAAAGAGTCATGTTGGCAGGTGTAAGGTTGGGCAAACAGTATGTTACAAGTGTGGGAAACCTGCACATTTCAGCAAGGATTACAAGGGACCCTCGAAGCTATGCTTCAGATGCAACCAGTTTGGGCACATCAGGTCATAATTTTTGAATTGGACCGGTTAGCGAGTCATGGCTTTTACTCTTACCAACCTGAGGATCACTGATAGCGGGAATAAAGATCTTGAAGACTCAAGTGTCCGTGGGTGGGCATTTCTGATGGGTTTTACATGTATTGACGTAGATAAATCCTTAACTCTTAAGGGTGCATGTAACCTAAAGATCTATGTCATAACACTATTGATGTAACATTCAATTGAGCAACAAAACGCACTAACACAAGGTATAATCGAAATTTCCTATAGAATGGTTTAAGATAACATACCTTTGTTGTTATTGTAGCAAATAACAAAGAACACATTCTTATTGATCCTTTGGAAGCAAACACCACAATTGTCATGCCTCTAATGGAATCACACCTAACACAAGCAAGAGGATGAGAAGAGAAGGGAGAAGATTTCGTCCAAAGCTTCTCAAGAGAAGGAGTGTTAGCCGAAAAAATGAAGGAATAGGTGCTTTATATAGATGAGGTAGCTTGGTGCCAAAGTTAGGGTTTAAGGAGGAAACCCTAAATCCCTTTGCTTGGTGACCAATCAGCCCATTCCCCTCATTCAAGGGGATTGGACGAAAACTCCTTGGGCTTGCCCAAGTTATCTTCGTCCACCTCAGCCAATGAGGTCCTTAGGCTTCTTTCCTCAAATTTCAATAAGTTACCAAGCAGTCCCTGCACTTTTAATTAATCCAATTAATCCCAAAATTGATTCCAATTAATTTCTGATTAATTATTAATTAAAGACAAAATTTCAAAAATGGTCCCTGTGGTATGCATTTTTTTGGGGTTTTAGTCTAAACCACGACTTTTTTGGATTGGTGGTCCTTTTGAGCTAGTTATGTTGCGTTTTGGTCCCTCTGAATTGTGAAATGACTTTAATACCCTTGGTATATTTATTTTCCATTTTTCTTTCATTTATTTTAAATCTAATACTGATTTATTTATTTTAATAATTAAAAAAATAAAAAGGGTCTCTCTTTCTCTCTCTCTCTCTCTCTCTCTCTCTTAATCATCACCTTCGTCTCACCATCCCCCACAATTCACCTCACTAACAGGTAATGCTTCAATGGTGTCTTCACCCCCAAAACCCACTCTGATTCTCGATGTCAATTTTTGTTTTGCCATTCTTCAATGATGAAATCAAGTCTTCGAAGAATCTGATTAAACATATCCATCTTTGTCGTCATCTGAAACCCATCTCAGATATGTTCATTTCAAGCCCTAGGTGAAGAAATCAACTCTGTAAGACTCACAATCGATGGATTCAGCAAGTCTCAGATATGTTTATATCAAGCCCTGTGCATCTTAATTGTCAAAATTAGGTTTTCAGAAAGTGAGACAACAGTAAATAGTGAGCAAATAGAGGAGAAAAGGGATAAGGAGCTCCGACAAGCTCCTCCTTGGTCTATTTGTTCGTCATCGATGGTCCAATTAAGGGGAAGCAGAACAAAATGACAACAAACAGTGAGAGGGTGACTGCAATCGGTGGAAGAAGGAAGAGCATTCGGTTCTTCCGGTGAGCTCCTTCTCTCGGTACTCCAACCTTCGATGGTGCAACTATCATACGGGGTGATTGCGGTGGTGTTTAATCAGTTGTGAGGAGGGCTTATCCGGCAGAAGATTATTGCCCTGTTTCGATGACCCTTGTTGGTCCTTTTTCTCTTCTTCGGTAATCACAAACGCAGGGAAGCAGAGCAGCAGTAGTTACGCCGGACAGGATGTATTTGGTAGCCGGAGTTGATGAAATTGAAGGGAAGGGGAGGAGGGTTGTCATCGTTGGTGAAGGTCACCGGTTTTTCTTCTTCTTTGGCCAGAGGTTAAGAGACGAGAAAGAGAGAGAGAGAGAGAGAGAGAGAGAGAGAGAGAGAGGCACTCTAATTTTTTAATAATTAAAATGAATAAATAATAATTAAATTTTAAAAAAATGAATTTAAAAATAGAAAATAAATACCCAAGGGTATTAAAGCCATTTCAGTTTACCGAGGGACCAAAAACGCAACAGAACTAGCTCAAAAGGACCACCAATCCAAAAAAGTCGTGGTTTGGACTAAAACCCCAAAAAAATGTATACCATAGGGACCATTTTTGCAGTTTTGTCTTAATTAAATAATATGATTGCTAATTAATATATTATTTTCATAATATATTAATAAATCAATTATTTCAATTTATTACTCAAATAATAAATCAACCTCTCTTTCTCCAAAATTATCATGTCTAGTTGCTTGGTTTGAGGGCAACCCAAAAGGACTGTGCTACTATCAATTCAAATATATATCAATTATAGTTATGGGCTTAGACACCTAAGCCAACAGTCTCCCACTTGTATAATTCTAATAACTATAATTTTCAATATAACTTCTAAACCGATCAGCAAATTGTAGCTTCCAAAAGCCAATGTCGAACTCGGACTCTGAGTCTTACTTAGTTTGGAATTACTCTGTATAGGCAGTTCTCATTTCTTGGAATTTTCCATACTAAAATGTTTTAGCACATTTTCCGTGTATGTACTCGGACTAAGTCTAATTAGTCTTTTACTCCTGTCTAAGTCTAATTAGTCTTTTACTCCTGTCTCTCATAATTCTTATCCCTAGAATACAAGCAGCCTCTCCCAGATCCTTCATAGCGAAACACTTTCCAAGCCAAGACTTAACCTCTTGAAAAGTTGGAATGTTGTTTCCTATAAGAAGTATGTCATCAACATACAACACCAGGAAGGTTACTATAGTCTCACTAGCTTTGACATATACACAAGATTCATCTTCACTTTTAGAGAAGCCAAACTCTTTGACCTTCTCATCAAGGCAAAGATTCCATCTGCGAGAAGCTTGTTTTAATCCATAGATTGATTTCTCAAGCTTACACACTTTATTGGGAAACTTTGCATGAACAAAACCCTCTGGCTGACTCATGTAAACATCCTCAGCCAACTTCCCATTAAGGAAAGCGGTTTTGACATCCATCTGCCAAATTTCATAGTCATGAAATGCAGCTATGGAAAGCATTATCCTGGTACATTTTATCTTAGCCACTGGTAAGAAGGTTCCATCATAGTCAACCCCTAGGGTTTGAGTAAAGCCATTCGCAACCAGTCGAGACTTGAAAGTGTGCAACTATCCATCCATGTTGGTATTCTTCTTAAAGATCCATTTACACCCAACTGTCTTACGACTTGGTACATTATCGACCAAATTCCAAACTTGGTTGTCATACAAGGACTTGATCTCACTTTCCATTTCCTCTTGCCATTTGGCTGCCTCAAGGCCTGCCATTGCTTCCTTGTAGTTAGCTGGTTCATCCAAATTTACCAATATACTATCACTGATAAACGTATCACCTTCTGCATTAATATGGAAACCAAATAAATCGGGTTGCATTCTAACTCTAGTGAAAAGCCTAAGAGGTAATGACTCGTCAATTAGTTCAACTGGAATTTCTTCATCTGGTTGAACCCTAGTGTCTTCAGAGGTTCCTTCATCGTTTGATTCTTCAATCTATTCAAGATCAATGGTACTCCTATTGTCCTCTTTGCATATGATCTCTCTCTCTCTCTCTCTCTCTCTCTCTCTCTCTTTCTCTCTCTCTCTCTCTCTCTCTCTCGTGAAAGACTCCCCTTCGTGCTACAAATACCACATTCTCACTAGGTATGTAGATGCAACGATCTAAAAATTCCAACCAATTTAAACTTTTCAAAAACAACCCAGTTTCATTAAGTTATTACAAAAAGGTTTTCAATACAATTATTATCAGAGTCTTCCCAGAACCATATTATAAAACATAATCATGAGGAGCGGTACGATCACGGCTTTGCCTTGCCACGGTCTGCTGAAGTACCTGAAACATTTAAACCACAACTATAAGCCCGAAAGCTTAGTGAGATACCCCCAAAATACCAACCACATATACCACACATAACATATCATAACCGAACAGAACAGCCATACACTTCGGGTCTACTGTGTGACTGGTCCACCGCACCGGGCCTTCAGTCCACCTGGTCCACCCTCCGAGTCTAGCCATATCCATCGAGTCTGCAGTGTGGTTGGTCCGCCCGCACTGGGCCTTCAACCCACCTGGTCCACTCTTTGAGTCTACAGTATGACTGGTCCGCCCGCACCGGGCCTTCAATCGGCCTGGTCCACTCTCCGAGCCTCGGCACGTCTGGTCCGCCCTCGTGGGGCCTTCAGCCTATCCGGACCGCTCGTTGAGCCTTCGGGATAACCAGTCTGCCCTAGGTATGTTGGCCTACAACACAAAGCAGGACCCGACTCAACCCAACCCCAGTCCAACAACCATGTGCACATAAACATAAAATCATATAACAGTACACATCCAATCAAACCGATCTAGAAGATCACATAACATAACATCATCCTAACCAGGATACCGACCTAACCGGTCACTAGCATAACATCATCCTAAATACCAGGATACCGACCTTAACCAGGTCTCTAACATATACCATCTTAACTACCAGGATGCAAACATAGCAAAGCGATAACATAACAACGATACCCGGATTACAATCCAATAAAGGGCCGGCCTTGGTGCCTTAGACCCTGTTGATATAGTGAGGATAACTTACCTCGCAACTGCCGACTGAAGAGATAAGATCACGCTGCTCCAACCTCTGACGTGAACTTCACCACTAATCAATAACCAAAACACTGAACTCAATAAATACCAAAATACCCCTGGAAGACAACTAGTCAACACAAGACTATCTCTACTCACTGAGTCACCCCACTGACTCGTCGAGTCCCTATGCTCTAAAACTCCCATAACACAACTCAACTCGCCGAGTCGCCCCAAGACTCGTCGAGTCCCACAACTCTGAGTCTAATCGCACTCAACTCACTGAGTCATCCCTTGACTCACCGATTCACAGCTCAACCAGGAAAGGTTAGGACCTTACGACCAAACTCGCCGAGTCCAAGAACAGACTCGCCGAGTCCAAGGCTATCTTCAACCAACTCGCCGAGTTGCTGCCTATCTTCAAGCAACTCGCCGAGTACACCCATGTGACTCGCCGAGTACCACTAGCTCTAAACCCATACAGAGGCTTTCCAAGCCATGCAGAGTCTCCAATCCATAGATCTAATCTTATACAGGCCATCCATCATGTAAAGTGGCAAAATTTACGTGAATCCAAGGAGATCTAAGCATAATACACTCTAGGGCTAGGGTTTAGGACAAAAAGGCTTCATCAACAACTCTTGAACAAGGACTTTATGCTCTTTTGGATCATCATTACACTAGATCTGAGGTAGCAACCTCAGATCCAACCTCCAAACTCAAGATAGCACTAGATATATTCCCAAAAATCTTACAAATGATAGATCTAGATGGATAACAGCTCAAACAACGAATCATTACCTCAAGAGAAGACTCCAACAGAAGAATAAGCCAAAGCCTTGCAAATCCCCTTGCTCCAAGCCTCTTAATCTTCAAAGATCCCTTCAACAACACTCCTTCAAGATCCAAATGCTCTCTAATTCTCTCACAAACGAATATTAGGGTTTCTGGACTTCAAGGGAGGGTAAAGAGGCTGGGGAGAGGGTATTATGTCCTTTATATAGGGCTCAACCCCCGGAATTAGGGTTTTCTCCACACAGCACCAACTCGTCGAGTCTAGCCACCGACTCGTTGAGTTGGCCACTTAACATGCGACCAGAATCGCAACCCTACTCGCCGAGTCTACCCATGGACTCGCCGAGTTGACCATCCACATTTTCACTTTGAACCCTGAACTTGCACTCCTGAACTCGGGATGTTACAATTATCCCCCACTTAAATTAGGCTTCGCCCTCGAAGCCTACGGCAACATAACTCCAGAAACTACTCTCGCAATGCACCACCTGTCATTAACCAAACCAGGTTCCTCAAAACACTACTACCGAAACCTAAAACCCAATTCTTCCCCTGCGGTGTCCTGACCACCGCCTCAAGCCGGCCACCGGCTTCATCCTCTGATAACCACACTTATCAACCGAGTACCACTCCATGATACTTCACTCGTTCCAGATCATAACAATCACTTGACTCTTACGAGCTAGATATAACCCTGAACCACCGGGATCCCGACCCGGTACCACACTGCTATCATTTTCCTCGTCAGACATATCCTTCACCGAATTCACTGCTGAGACTTAACCTGCTCCCTTTCTGAGTCCAACTCTATCCCTTCCATGCTGACAGGATGACACATCCTTCAGCTTCAGAGCAACTCCCATGAGTTCTCCTCCGCAATCACATACACATGCTGAACTGGCTCTAGCATCCTTGGGTTGGGAAAACCCGATACACTGACGACACCTCCAAACATCCCCTAGGATGATTTACCACTACATGCATAGTTTCTTCTTCACACCAAACTGGGAATCCAAGGCTCCATCCTTGCATCCCTTCCGAGCCTCTTCGGCTCTACACCCTCGGAACTCCTACCGTGACCTCAGCAGACATCTAACTCGGATGTGATTCCATACCACCGATGCAAACACATTGCTCAATAACCATAATTAGAACACCTCAATCATACCTCCGCGCTACGGCTTTCACTTCCGTGAACTTAAACTCCCTCTCGGAGCTACATACCTTTCCCTTTCCTTATCCAAGGAAATCTACTTAGCCGCCTTGTCACTACAACAAGTGCCACGGTGCTCGCCCAACGCTACACCATTCCCTTATAGTATAATCGATATCCCATGCACCACACATGCTCTGAATCTTCTCGCAAGGACTCTCGAGTCCATGCACTACCTTCCACTAATCATGATCAATACCCGGGGACAGACCTTTTGATGTTATCACATCGCAACATACTCATTCCATCTCCTCATACATATCTATCAACACATGCAAAGTCTTCAGCATGACCGGACCGCCTTACCAGGCCTTTAGCCAATCTGGACCACTCTTAGAACCTTTAGCATGTCTTGACAGCCCTCCAGGACCTTCAGCCTATCTGGACCGTCCTCCAAGCCTTCGGCCTGACTGGTACGCCCACCGGCCTTCAGTATATCCGAACCGCTCAACTAGCATTCATCATCTCGAATTATCCCTCCTGGAAAACTCTCCCAGGCATACTGTTCTAGCCCTCTAGGAGTTCCGAACTCTAACTCCATCCTACATACTCAATCCCAGCCTGATCCTAGGCCTTCCACAATCAATCGCCCTTTTTATGAAACCCTTGGTCTGTATCCCGCCCCGTTTGCCTGTCACTTGCTCATACCAGCCTATGCTCTTGGCTGACAGAACCGCTGCTAAATCCCAAACAGCTAATCAACCTCTCATGCTTGTCGATCTTCCAGAGAATTTTCCAATTCTCTCCACTTAGAGCACTGACTATCAACCACCGGTTGCCATAACCGACCTCCCTTAACAACCCTACACAACACATTCCCTTACATGCGAACTGATTCCCACCAGAATGAGCAACCTTCACAAAATCACATATCAACACTGATCATCTCAAACTTGAAAGAAGCCCGACCTTCAGCTAACCACTCCTCAGACTGCAGATGCTACCCGACATTCAGACCAAAAGCCTGATTTCCCACTAACAATCCCCATGGATGATAACCAACGAAACTCCCAATACCAAAACCCTTAACTATACCATAACCCTCAAGGAACAAACGAATACAATACCCAAAACTCACACAACGAGACTAGCAGATATACAATACTCCATAATAATCACAAGATAACAAAATATCAAGAAGGAAACATACCTGCAGCTGCATCCGGCACTGCCCTGACCTCCTCTGCTGTCAGCTGAAAAGCACGACCCTGAGCCCTCAGGGGATCCGCTCCACCCTGACCTCCACCCGTAATCCTCAAAGTGGCCGGTGCTGGAGCATGCACCGGTCCTGCAGCAAGCTGTGGATAGTTGACCCTCAAGTGTCCAACCTGATGGCAGTGATAGCAAATCCTTAAATCTTGAACCGAGGCTAATCGTCGAGTCTACCCATGGCAGTGATAGCAAATCCTCAAATCCTGATTCGGGGCTACTCACCGACTCGCCGAGTTGTCCACTTAACACGCGACCAGAATCGCGGCCCTACTCGCCGAGTCTACCCATGGACTTGCCGAGTTGACCATCCATATTTTCACTTTGAACCCTGAACTTGCACTCCTGAAATCGGGATGTTACAGTAGAATAAATATCCAAAGGACTTCTATGGGTAGCCGGTGAAAATAAATCTCTCACTTTGAGGTTCGAGCTTGTCGTGAGTCTCTCGTCTAACGGAAGCTTCACAACCCTAAACCTTGATATGTGCTAACGAGGAAGCCTTCCCCGTCCACATCTCGTGAGGTGTTTTGGCAACCTTGTTAGTTGGCACAAGATTAACAATGTGGGCAGCAATCTCTAAGGCATACCCCCGGAACGAAATTGGAAGAGAAGCTCGACTCGTCATGTAACGAACCATGTCCAACAGGGTTCGATTGCGCCTCTTAATCACACCATTATGTTTTGGTGTCCTAGGAGGTTTCAATTGTGAAACTATTCCACATTCCTTGAGGTAGTCGTGGAACTCGATACTAAGATACTCACCACCTCTATCAGATCTAAGCATCTTTATCTTTCTTCCCAATTGATTCTCGACTTCTTGTTTAAATTCCTTGAACTTTTCAAAGGTTTCTAACTTATTCTTGATTAAGTAGATATAGCCATATCTGCTATAATCATCAGTAAAAGACATAGAATCGATTAACATCTCTTGTGGTAGATCTGAAAGTCGTGCATACGTCTGTGTGTATGAGATCCAACAAACATTCACCTCTTTCACAAGAGCCAGTGAAATGTGATTTTGTCATCTTACCTAAAAGATAAGATTCGCATTCATCATCCGAACTTATGTCAAATGATTCCAACACTCCATCCTTTTGGAGTTGGCTGATGCATTTCTTGTTAATGTGTCCAAGACGACAATGCCACAAACACACTTTGTCTATACCATTAGACGAATCAATATGAAATACACTATTACCTAAATTGTCTACACACATCACAATTTCATACTTACCATCACAAGGTAAAGCTTCAAAATAAAAATACCATTTTTATAAGCATAAATATAACCATTGTCATCATTAAAAGAATATCCAAAACCTTGTTTAAATAATGCATGAAAGGAAATAATGTTTCGTGTCATTTTTTATGAGTAGCAACAATTCAATAAATCTAAAGTGACTCCATCACTAAGCACTAGACTATAAACTCCAATCTTGGTGACATGTGAAGATCGCCTATTCCCCATGATCAAGTTTATTCTACCATGCTCCACGTCCCCACTTCTTCTTAACCCTTGCAAATCAGAACAAATGTGAAATCCACATCCTATATCAAGGACCCAAGAACGAGAACAAGATAAGTTTTTAGATAAGATAGTGTATATACCTGTAGAAGTCGGCTTCACCTTGTTGTCTTTGATGTCTTGCAGATACTTTGGGTAGCTTCATTTCCAATTCCATTTGTCGTTGCAGTAGAAGCAAGTGGCCACTTTGGTATTATTCCAGGTGCAACACTAATTGCTAGGGCACCTTATCGGTTGGCGTCTCCTGAAAGTTAGGAGCTATCTACTCAATTGCAGGAGTTATTGGATTTGGGATTTATCCTTCCTAACAGTTCTCTATGAGGCTCAAGTCTTTTTGTTCGTAAGAATGATGGGTCCCACCGTATGTGCATTGATTATCGAGAGCTGAACCAAGTCACCATCAAGAACAAGTTTCCTTTACTAGGAATCGTGTAACATCCCAAAATATGGTCCCAAAAATTTCATTTTTTTAAATCGATAAAATAGTATTTCCAAATATCATCCATACATTTCGAAATATCCAATGTATCAAATGTCATAAATCTGGGTAAAATATCATATGCGGAAATCCCAATAGTGTGTGCGATGCAGTCAACCCGAGCTCTTCCCTTTGCTACTAGAAGTACCTGAAACATAAACTAAAAACAATAAGCATAAAGCTTAGTGAGTTCCCCAAACTACCTCATACCATACATAATAAATCACATATTGGGCCCCTGCCCGACATCGGGCCTTGCCCGGCATAGAGCCCCGCTCGGTTTACAAATCTGTTATACTCAGGCCTCGCATGTATTAGGGCCTTGCCCGCTATACACAGACAACCAATACCACATAATCATGATAACACACATAATGATCATAACTCTAGCATATGTTCCAGTCTTCATGCCTCGCCTGACATCGATCCTCGCCTGGTATACATAGCAACACATAACACATGCAATGATCACGCAGACTCCTAGAATCCTAGCATAACCAATAAGGGCCGATATTGGTGCCTTATACTCATTAAAGCCCAGTGAGGAAACTCACCTCAAATGCTAAATCTCACATAAAGAAATACCTAGTTGTTGCCTTAACGACTCCTCGAGCTATCAGAGAATAATAACACCCAATTAATACTTGGGTTCCAAACTATAACTAATAATCCATACTTGGGGTAAAATGACCATTTTACCCCCGACCTAGCTTGATCCACAACTAAGGCCCAAAACCACAAACCACTAAGTCCCAAAACTAAATAATCTTCCAAAGCCCACTAGCGGCCCAATTATGGCCCAATTTTCCAAATTAGGCCCAAACCCCTCTAATGGGCGTTACCCTAAATCCCAATCACATCCATAGTCCAAACCTGATTTCAGATGGCCCGCTATGGCCCAAAGCAACGAAGTCCAAGAAAATGGCCCAACCCGAGGCCCAAACAACTTGGCGTACGAGCTTGTACGCCCAACGTACTCACCCATTAAGCCTTTTCTCCATTAAGTCCTTAACCACTTAAGTCTAGGAGTCCCAAACACAGATCTGAATCAAATACAACCTATTAACCCATAAAGTCGACATCTTAGTGGCTTTTCATGCCCCAAATGGGCCCAAACTCGAAATATGACAATCTAGTTCCATGAAAATTGATGGGTTTTGAGCATATCTACATTTCTATGTGATCATGCAACCCAAATTGCTTTGGATCTAAGTTTTTCTATATTGAACATACAAATATGAACACCAAAGCAATAACCCTATATCTAGCACATACAATTCAAAATTCATATATAAAAGTTTTCAAAGGACTAAAAATGTAAATTGTAGCCTATTGGGCTAAAATTTTGGGCTTTTCGGCCCATAGGCCCAAACTTGCGAAAAAATATGGTTTTAAGGGGCTGAAATGGTAAATTTCTCAAAACAGTGGGCATCAAGGAAAATAAATCTATTTCAGGGGTTAAAATAACCTTATTTGCCAAAAAGGATTAAAAATGTAAAGTTTTTGGATTTTGGGTCAAATTTGTAAAAGTTGAGAAAAGTTTGGGTTATAAATGAAAATCTTTTTACTAAAGGGGCTGAAACAGCCAAAAAGAAAACAATGGGCTGAAAACATTATTTAAATAATTCTTTGGGCCAAAATGTCAAGAAATATAGTTTAAGGACCTAAAATGTCTTTTTTTTAATAAAAAAATGGACTAAAATTGTCATTTTTATTAAAGAAGGGCTGAAAAGGTCAAACCAATATTTTGAGTCAATTATTTTATTATTAAGATATTGGGTCAAAAATACCAAATTATAACTTATGAATTGAGAATGAAAATTATACATATATTTTCATAAATTTAAATATCGTTATATAACAATCGACAAACTTCGTGTCTTTGCGATTCAACAATTGTTCAAACAGAATTCCCGACATTTATACTATACAAAAAAAAACAAGTAAACATTCAAATTGTTAGGCTTGAAAGATTCTAATCATGCTTATTGGGCCTTCGTGACCCATTAGCATGAATTTTGGGCCTAACATAAATAAAACATGTTTATTGGGCCTCCTGTATTACATGCTTAAGGGACCCTCAATAGCTTTTACGTGCTATTGGGCCTCAGTGGCTCATTAGCATTGCTAGTAAGGTCCAAATAAATCATATGCGAAATAGGACAACGCGTCCTTCGTATACTCGACAGCCTTAAATATCATGCATGATTAGTAGGACCGCGTGGTCCTCTTCTCCTCGTTTGTTAGGCTTACCTTCTATTCAAGTAAACAAAAATCAGGTCGTTAATCAAGGTTAATCAAATTCATTTGGATTAAGTGAGTAATAACGGGCGACACCAATAAGTGTCGATCGTAGTCTGTAGTTATAATCAAAGTCTCCTGGAGGGAGAGCGAGAGTTTGTGTATAGATCTATACGGGGGTGACTCCACCACACCTAAATTATTCGCTACAGTTAGACTCGGCCAGTCTAGGGTAACAAAATCTTAAGATCAATTTCGGCGTTCACTAGAATGCCAAGCCAGACGAACTAGTCATTATCATGCATGTTTATAACGACTCACATAAAGATCCAATACCATCTAAGTAATCAAGGGAAATCATATTCATTCATTGTGACGATATAATAATATGAAACGATCATACTATTTTATCAGAAAACATCGGGTTTTTCGGGGAAATCAACATTATTCACTTGTACTTTCAATAACTATAATGCAAACTTCTCATTTATACACGTTTTGAAATCATTCATGTGCATACCTATGGATCTTCACACTTTTTGTATAAACAATTGTCGTTTCAGAAAATATCGGATTTTCTGGGTTTTATAAACTACACAAAACATTTTCATATCAAACATGCTTATGAACTCACCAACATTCCATATGTTGACGTTTTCAAAATAACTTGTATTCTCAGGTAACAGATAAACTGAAGAACAATACCAAGTGTGTTAGGATGTTATGTTTTGAAAACCCTCAAACAATTTATGCTATGGATATGTAATATTTAGACAATGTACTTGATGTGAACAATGTCAGTTGTAATGTATTAATGCATGGTGATGTTATGTTATTTTTCATGTATATTCATTGTGATGATATTTCAATTTAAGTCATGCGAGCCCTCGGACGTTTTCGCCGTCTGGTTCGGGGGTGTGACAAAATGCGAAGGGTAACCTTTGGAGGTCCACCTATGGGGTCAGGGGTTGACCTGGTGCTCAGTGTTGAGAGGGATATCTGAGAGGATTATGATTGTTAGATGTCAGAGGATACTTCTGAGCAAGCATGATCATTTTTCTTGTGTTTGAGGATAGGGTGTTGAGAGTTCTTTGTTCATATGGGTTTCAATTATAGTACACTAAATGGGTCTCTGGTGTAATGTGAACCTTTTTTTCCTTGGAGTATGATATGGATCGTTTTGTATGTCTAGTATGAGTGATCGGTAGCCAATTTTTGGGCTTTGACTTTTTCTATCCAGTCGCAACGAGAGAATCAGAGGGGCAGTGAGTTATCGGGGTTTGTTATTCAAAGAGCGAATAACATGGTGATATCTTGAAAGGTTGGTCTGGCAGTGAGAAAGGCCACTAGAGTTTCCAGATTCTGGAGAGTCAGAAGGGGTATCGTAGCGGCGGAAGGGTCTGTCTTATTCCGATTTTGAGAGTTCCTATTTGGGTTCAGGTGTACATGGAGAAAGATATCTGCGTGGTATAAGATCCTTTTAGTGGTGCTTTTCGGATTATGGGGATCGATCTATGTGTTGTTGAGGAGCGATTTCGAGGACGAAATCTAATTCAAGTGGGGGAGAATTGTAACATTCATACTTTCAGGTGCATTAAGGTGTTTAACTTTGAGATTCGTGGAGTGACTCGGCGAGTTGTGAGTCCAACTCGTCGAGTAGAGTCGAGTTGTCTGTGTGACATTAATGAATGGACTCGATGAGTCAGAGAGTCGACTCATCGAGTATGTGCTAGGCAGAGAAACCCTAATTTCTCGAGGTTGGCTCCTATTTAAAGGACCTTAAGCCGCCTCATCAGCCTCCTTACCTCTAGAGAGAAACCCTAATCGCTTAGAGGCAGCTAAAAGAGAGAAGAGACATAATTTTGGGCATGTTGTGACCTTTTGGAGGAAGAAGTTGAGAGAATCAAGGCTTAGATCAAGAGGAGGCTTTTGGATCCATAGGTTCTTCGTAGTTTTGCTTCAGTTAGAGGTAAAAAGATGCTAGCTTGATCATTTCCTTATGAAATCTTGTTTAGGGAATCTTTAGGGTTTTCTTCCATCTATCTTGTGTCATAGAGTGATTGGTGCATGGCTTGAGGTTGGAACCTCAGATCTGGACTATAAGTGGCCTTGTGAGTCTAAAGACTCGAGCTTTATTGAGCTGGAGGCAAGCTCTTGTGCATCTAGCCCTTGTTGGTGCATGTGCTGGCATTATGAGCCTTATATGCCATGTATGAACGTAAAACTTATAGCTTTACGTGTTATTCGAGCCTTGGGAGGATAGATCTGGAGTGTGGGGTTGTAGATCCGCTTAGAATCGTCTGAATGAGAAATCAGATCGAAGGGACTCGCCGAGTCCATGGCCTGACTCAACGAGTCGGTGAGGGTTTGTCCCGATGAGCTTGGTCGTGCGATAACTCGGCGAGTTAGGGGTCAACTCGACGAGTTGAGCTGGACCTTCATGAGACCTCTGAGGAAACGAGTGGACTCGACAAGTCACATAGGTGCACTCGGCGAGTCGGGTCAAACATGGACTGTTGACTCGAGTTTGACTTCTGTTGACTTTAGGGTTGGGTCAATCATGAGTAATGGAGAAAATGATTTAAATGATTTAAATGAAAATTTTATTTGAAAATTTACGGTGTTACAAACTGAATGGTTTTAAATGATTTAAAAAGTTTTAAATTGGCTCGAATTTTATGGATGTTACAAAGTAGGATAGAGAAAGGTTTAAATGAGGGGGCAAGGTATAAATTAAAGGAAAAAGGTTGACTGTGCAGGGGGTAAAGGTGGGTAATAAGTCACAAGGATATAAGGAGAATTAATGGTGGAGTACTCTTTCTAAAAAGAGTAATAAGGACAAATGTTTTTTCAAACACATTTATTACGTCCATAGACTTTTATAAAGATCTACCAGCTTCAATTTAAAGAACATCATACCTCTTGAGATGAACAAAAAGTTGTTGATAGCATCTTCAATGAAAATTTTCTCCAAACTTTTGCAAGATAACAATTTCCAAGCTACAAGAACTCGAAAATTATTTGAAATCTTCCTCAAGAACCATTTTTTTCATAAAATGCCCAAGATTTTTGTGTCTATTTCCAGAAGATAAAAACTTCCTAGAACAAATTCTTCAAGATTTTCAAATATTTTAGACAACAAAAAATCTTCTTCCTTTTTCTTCTTCTTCTCCAACAGCAAGATAAAAGCTTGTAATACCTGGATTTTCAGCAGAAAAAATATAAACAAACAAAAGCAACATTTTTATTTCGAGATAGCTTGAATCAACACTCAAAAATCAGAAAAACTCATCATAAGAACATCCGGTTGCGAACCCAGAAATTCTTGGTAGAAAAATTGAAAAATCAACAAGATAAGATAACCGATCAGGAGTTGTTCCATTGAAATAATCGCATCTTCAATGTATAGCTCTGATATCAATTATAGGAGCTAAATTTGATGATCGGCTTGTGTAGAATAATAAGAACATCTTGAGATTTAACGATAAAAATATGAAGAACATAATGAGATGAGTAATTCGATAATTTTAATAGAAAGAAAGAGTAATAAAAATGACAATCAAGAACACTTGGTGGGAGAGATCCCACCACACTCTCTCTAACTAGAGAACTACATTTTGGTGCACTTTAAATAAAATGACCACTATATCTATTTATAGAGAGATAACTTACAGTACACTAAGGGAAAAATAAAATAACCTAACTTATCACTCATAATTTGTAGAGCATTTCTATGCTCCAACAGTTGGCGTTGGCGGGTGGTGGTTTCTGTGGGTGGTAGGTGGGGGTGGTGGTGATGGGTGGTGGAGGTGGATGGCGATGATCGGTGGTAGTGGATGGTGTTGTTTGGGTGGTGAGTGGTGTTGGTTACTGGTTTTTTAATTATCTTTTACTTATTTTTTTATTTATATTAATATTATTTGATGATTTTAATTTAAAAGATTGTGTGGTCAAATGTGTTCTCAAATGTTCTCGATTATATATATATATATATATATATATATATATATATATATATATATATATATATAGTAAAAATCCTGACTACATCCCGATTAATCTCTAATTAGTCCCTATATACAACCCGACTGACTAGAAGACGTCTAGCGATTAATCCATATCTACACAGTAAGTAAAGCAGTAGCAAACATGAAAAATTTAACAGTTGGAAAAAAAAATTACATCTCACTACAAACTATGTAAGGAATTATTAGTGTTGTATTAATTATATTAAACATTTATATTATGATATTAGTGGTATTTACAAACTTTTTTATGGTATTAGTTATATTTAATTTTTTTAAAATTCAAATAATAAGCAATTTATGGTCCTCGATTAAACCTTGCCTAGACAATTTCTCTTAACCTCAAGCTAGCTAACGTCGATATAAATAAATATATATATATACTAGATTATAACCCGTGGGAACCACGGTTACAAAACTAATTAAACTATTATAGTGAGAATTCAAAATTATCAATCAATTATTTCAAATAAATTATTAATTGAGAGATATTTTTTTAGTTATATAAAATTATAATTATTAATTTAAATAAATATGTGAAATTATATCACTTTATAATTTGTATTAATTTTAATTTAATTTTTATTCTAATGTAATTAAATTAATGTAATTAAAGTGAGAAATTTAAAATTTAAAATTTAAAATTGAGAATTAATAGGTTGATAAGTGGCATGCATTAATGATGAAGACTAATAGGTGACACATGGCAAATGTAGAATAAAATATGCATTAATTAGAAGGCTTAATAGGATGACACATGTCAAAAGGAAATTAAAATTATTCTTTTATTAGAATAGGGATATATATATATATATATATATATATATATATATATATATATATATATATATAGTATTTAACTATCTATTGTGTGGGTGCAGGTTTGATTGTGGACCAATCATTTTAGTTATTTTAAGAAAGTAATTAATAAATATTATGGAATTAAAGATAATTAAAGCATACCATACAATTTCACTATAAGGGTATTTTAGTCCATTGAGATAAAGTTAAAAAAGGAAAATTGCAGATTTTTTGGGATAATTAACTCTCTTGATTTAAAAATTCTGATTTTTTAATTAATTCAATTTTAATTCTAACATAAATTTTAATTATACCCGATTTTATTCTTTCATAATGATATTCTAGAAGCATGATATTTTATAAGAATGTCAGGATACATATTTATGATAGAATACATATTTTGATTAAATGAATTTCTTGAAGAAAACTGACATTCTTGAGCCATTAGTTGAAAAATAAAAAGATCATTCTATATTCATGGACATCAGAATGTAGATTCATACATATTTTTACAAAATAATAGTCCTATACATTTTAATACCGCTATACATATTCTAACAGAATGTCATAAAAATGAAATAAATTCTTAAAAAACATTGCATGCTTAAACATACAATTCTTGAACAAATACGTTTGATCTTCTTCAATGGTCCAGAGTCGACTTGATTCCAGTCATTCTTACGAGAATGACATTCTGTGAGAATAACATCAGATGAGAATTACATTCTATAAGAATATCATTCCGTGAGAACACATTTATCTTCATCTTCTGATATACACAATGCTCATGTCTTTGCTAAAAAATACACATTATCAAATCCTATGATAAAATAATCTTACAAACTTTAGTGATCTGACATAATGCATACTACATGGTCATAACCAAAGAATTTTATATGAGAACCCGATGATGATGAACACATGTCATTCTCACGTAATTAGTTTAAGTGACAAACAAAATAACTTACATGTAAGGATAAATCTGATATGTTCAATATATTTTGCCATTAACTAAACAAAAAAATGTTAATAAAAGTATATGTGATTATATCATGTTGCACCGATTACTCATTTGGTTAAACTAAAAAAATTAATAAGATATATGAAAGCTCAAGAAATGCTACGTTAGACATTCTTTATTCTTTTTCCGGTGATATACATATGGAACCAAAAAACCTTATTAGATGAAATACCAATTGATGTCCTTAAACACCACAAAAAGATTCTAATAAAAAAGATGTATACAAAAAAGTTTTAATTAAGAAAAAAAAAAAAAACTACATAAACCCACTAGATCGAAGTGTATATACCTAAGGTTTTATCAATAAAATTTCTTATTCTCTCACCTAAGAAAAACCCCACATCCTCCTCATCATCTCACGTCTCATAAGCTCACTAGATCGAAGTGTATATACCTAGGATTTTGTGGCGCTCGAGGACATCAACCGACATTTATCCTCCCCATCATCTCACGCCATAGCCATCTTTGAACACCATTAAAATCTGTTCATCATCATCATCATTTTGCGCCACAACCATAATCATCGTATACAATGCGAACCAAAAGCGACGATCGAAGATGTGATGAAGGCGAACAATCTCTTTGATATTTCTTTATCAAATCTTCAATGAAGATGATTGCGATGAAGGCGGTTGTCGAACATAAAAAAGGGTTATCAACATATGTTTTTGACGACTCTTTTCCCATGCTTCACCAAAAGACGTATACAACTAGAGAAAATATGGTCAAAATTAAATTCATACGTCAAGGTTTCCAATAAATACTCTTATAAAAGTTTGTTTTTGCAAATGTTGAGATTTTCAAAAGTTGTCTTATGGCCCACCTTTTCAATCCGTAAGTAACTAATTTTTGGATTATTTGGATATAATATGTTCAATTTTCATTTATTTAATCGTTGATAAAAAAGCATTTTGTAATTATGTTAGAATTAAAAATACGAAGTTGCATATTAGGCTGGAGGGAGTGGTGTCACCGAAACCGCATTCTCTCATCCGCCACATAAGCGTCATGTCACTTTTTACCACTCAAGTGTGGTTTCTTGCCACACCAAGGGTGTGGTGCCACAGTTTTAGTTTTAGTTTTTTTTGTTTGTTTTTTTGTTAATTATTTTAATTTAATAAAGCTTATTTTTTTAATAAAAAAAAAACATAATTTTAAAAACATAATATTTCATTAATTAAAAATACAAATACCATACATTAGTTAATTTAAAAAAAAAAAACTAAAAATTTAGAAAAATAAAGCAGAAACATAAAACCTACAACTTAAAAACACACACACACACACACGAAACCATTAAAAACTTGAAAAAAAAACTATAAATTAGTCACGATTGATGTAACGGTTTTTCAATTTCTCCTTCATCGCCAAAACCACTTCAAGCTCGGCCCCGGTCATATTCGACGTGTCTGTCGCTAGTATTTGCATGTCGCTCTCCCTTTTTTCCGAAGCTCTCTTTCAGAAGCAATTTTCAAAATCTTGTCCATTCTGTCTTTTATACCCTTCATGTCGGTTCCCATTTCTTTCAAATCATCTGAATCCGACGCTTTGCCTTTGCCTTTGCTTTTTGATTTGTCTCTTCCCAATGGTCGGAAAGGTGGTGAAACCGGAACAGGTTCATCTTCATTCAGATCAAATTGAACACGAGCATCTGATGTAGTGTCGTCGGACTCAGATGTTCTGATGCGTTTTGACCCACTATCGATATGCTGGTCAGATGTTTTGCTACTCAGCCATTTCCTGTTTATCTTTCAAAAAATTCCAAACTTCAAGAAACTTGAAAGCCTTCAGATTTTCTTTTTGATACACTTTCAACGCTTTCTTCAAAATGACTTCATCGCTTTCACCACTTTTCCATTGACGTTTCATGTTGTTCCACAAGTCATTAAACAACATGACTTCCTTGTTCATATTCCCCCATTTGGAGTACACTTGATGTTTTGAACGGTATTCTCCACGGTTCATTCCTTTATGGAACCTGTGTAAAACGCGAATCCAAAAGTGGTCATGCTTTTGGTCTTTTCCAACCGTCGCATCTTCTGAAATATTGATCCAAGATTGTGCCAACACTAACGCTTCCAAAGGTTCCCAATATCTAGCCTCCGCCTTCTCTTTTCTTCTAGTTGCTGCTCGAGTGGGCTGAGTTTCTGTAACGAATTCCGGTTCAGAATCAGAAACGACCGTTTCTGGTTGTGCTTGTGTTTGTTGAACCAACTCGGGTTGGGACAAAAAATCAAACGGATTAAAATCTGGGTCGGGTTGGGGTAGTGGTGGTGTTTGTGGTTGTGGTTGCCCTAGTCGTTGTGGAAAATACGGAAACATACCGTCGTAGTGGTAATACGGAGGTGAGAAAATCGGTTGATCAAATGAAGGTATTGGGGTGTTGGTGTTTGTGACTGGTGTTTTTTCTTTGCTAGGTCTTTTGGAAGAAGTCATTTTTTTTAAAAAAAATTGGATGAAAAGATTGTGTAAATATGCGTGTAAAGGCGGTGTAAATGTAAAAATGGTAACATATATATATATATATATATATATATATATATATATATATATATATATATATATATATATATATATGTAACGCCCCGTTCTTGAAATATCTATTTATAGGTTCCCGAGAGCAAGAGTAAGGGCGTTTCGGTCCTTGATGTGGGTATAGAGTTTGGCGGGAACGGCTTATGATGGAGGAGATGTGTAAATTAAAGATATTGGCAGCAATGGTCCCTAAGGGGGGAAGTTTAGCAAAAGGGTCCCATGCATGCCAAGCATGCATGCATGTGTTTGGCTGGGTACGCCCAACATAGTGGAGGAAAGGAACGCGGAGGTCTCTCGACGTACGCCCGGCGTACTGGATGTACGCCCAGCGTACGTCTATCATCCAGAAACCCTAAATTTAGGGTCAGCCACTATATAAGGAACATAATGGTTCTTACCCTAGCCTCCATAAGCACTCTCTTATCCTCAGAAACCGTAGATAGCCGTCCCACCTCCATTGTTGGGTGTGTTTGACCTTGGAAAGCTTGTTTTGGCAAAGGAGAGTCTAGAAGAAGAAAGAGGAAGTTGTCAAAGAAGGAGTTAAGTGGTTGGAGCTTGTAAATCTAGAGAGACATCATCTTTTGAGGCTCTTTTGAGGAAAAAAGTCTCTGGCTTGACAATCATATTGTGTAGATCTATCTGTTGTGAAGTTTTGACATCATTCTTGTCCCAAAACCTCATCTTGATGCATGTTTCGAGTTGGCTGAGATTAGCTGTCCTTTTAGACCTTAGGAGAAGTCTTGAGTAAGAAAAATGAGGTCCCAAGGGCTTTGGTTGTCTCATATGTGTTATAAATAGGTCTTAATGGATTAAGACCTTGGATTAAGAGCTTTATGGACGTCCCAAGTAATAAAGTATGAGACTTTATGAATCCTAGGCATATTTGGTCTAGGGATCTCAAGTTTGGGCTTAAGAGCTTAAGCCATCAAGATCTTATGAGGATTTTTGTGGAACTCGCGTACGCCTCGCGTAGGAAGCGGTACACCCGACGTACGGGGTCAACAACCCGTTTTCCAGTCAACCTGAGTCGAAGTACGCCCCGCGTACCAGAGGAGTACGCCCAGCGTACGCCCTCTGTTGAATTTTCATTTTTGGGCCTTAAGAGATTGGGTTGTTTTTTGGCTAATAGAGCTTGGGCCGTGACTGGACATTATGGATGGAGAAATTTGGACTTGCTAATTATTATGGACCTTGGATCTAGGCCCATTTAGTGAGGTGGGCCCAATTTAGTAAATTGGGCCAATATTGGGCTTTGCTTCGGACTTTTGGTCTTTGGGCCATTAGTGGGCTTGAGAGCTTATCTAGTGATGGGCCTTTCATATTTTGATTTTTTGGGCCTTTAGTCGTGGACCAGATTGAGTTAAGGGTAAATTGGTCAATTTACCCTTGGAAGGATATTGTGCTTGGTCTAATGTTTGTTTTGTCGCTTCGGGTAGTTCGGGATTTTTGGTGAGGCGGCAGTTCGGGAATCTGCTTCTTTAGTTCAGAGTTTCGGCAGTTGCGAGGTGAGTTATCCTCACTATATCAACAGGGTCTAAGGCACCAAGTTCGGCCCTTTATCGGATTGTAATCCGGGTATTGTTGTTATGTTGTTGCTTTGCCATGTTTGCATCCTGGTAGTTAGGATGGTATATGTTAGAGACCTGGTTAAGGTCGGTATCCTGGTATATAGGATGATGCTATGCTAGTGACCGGTTAGGTCGGTATCCTTGTTAGGATGAGGTTATGTTATGTGATCTGCTAGATCGGTTTGATTGGATGTGGATTGTTATATGATTATATGTTTATGTGCACATGGTTGTTGGATTGGGGTTGGGTTGAGGCGGGTCCTGCTTTGTGTTGTAGGCTAACATACCCAGGGCGGACCGGTTATTCCGTAGGCCCAACGAGCGGTCCGGATAGGCTGTAGGCCCCAAGAGGGCGGACCAGACGTGTCGAGGCTCGGAGAGTGGACCAGGCCGACTGAAGGCCCGGTGCGGGCGGACCAGTCATACTGTAGACTCAGAGAGTGGACCAGGTGGATTGAAGGCCCGGTGCGGGCGAACCAATCACACTGTAGACTCGATGTATATGGCTAGACTCGGAGGGTGGACCAGGTGGACTGTAGGCCGGTGCGGCGGACCAGTCACACAGTAGGCCCGAAGTGCATGGTTGTTCTGTATCGGTTATATGTTATTGTTATGTTTGTATGGCGTTGGTATTTTTGGGGTATCTCACTAAGCTTTCGGGCTTACAGTTGTGGTTTAAATGTTTCAGATACTTCAGGAGATTGTGGCAAGGCAAAGGCATGATCGTACCGCTCCTCGGGTTTTATGTGTTCACGACGTGGATTCTGGGAAGTACTCTGATAATAAATGTATTGAAAACCTTTTTGTAATAACTTTATGAAATTGGGTTGTTTTTGAAAAGTTTAAATTGGTTGGAATTTTTAGAGTGTTACAAGTTGGTATCGGAGCCTTGGTTTGAGTGAATTGGAGGAACATTCGTGTGAATCCAGTCTCAAATCAAGGAGAGTTTTCAAAAGAAAATTTAAAAAGGGGTTTTCAAAAATAAGTAAAGGAGGACGCGGAGGTACAATCAGCCGGAGCCAGTAAGTAACCCCAAAATACCATACAAGTTATTTGTTTATGGGATATGATAGAACAACATGCTAATA
This sequence comes from Lactuca serriola, assembly GCF_051521515.1. Classification (NCBI taxonomy): domain Eukaryota; kingdom Viridiplantae; phylum Streptophyta; class Magnoliopsida; order Asterales; family Asteraceae; genus Lactuca; species Lactuca serriola. The sequence continues at coordinate 56,136,147 of NC_136411.1, read as the reverse complement.
CTAGGCTAGGGATCTTCAGGAATTGTATGATAGAGTTGCCTGATTTTGATGCCTGCTAGCCTAGGGTTTCTTTCTGTGTGAGATTCCCAGTTTTCCTCTAGGAGTGAGGGTTGAGTGTTTGTTATGCCTTTTCTTCACTAGGGTGTTATGATGATACATGATATAAATATGGATAGGTGTGGAAGGGAGTATGGGCCCGTACTACTGAAAGCACAGGACCCATACGTGTATCAAGGAAATCACAATCTCTAGGGTTGGGTTGAGGGTCGGTTCTCGGGTTTATGAGAAGCGTCTGATGTTTTGCGGTAATTTCAGTACGGTGGTTACGAGGCATGCTGGGAGCGGATTCGGGTCAAGATCGGGAGCAGGAGGAGGCGGTCAGGGTTGGTCAGCACCACCCGAGGTTATCGGTCAGATAAGCACAGACGAGTTGGATGCTAGGATTCGTGAGATCCTGCATAATGAGGTTGTTGCTATGTTCCGGGCCGAGTTGTCGAAACTGTTTGGGTCGATCAAGACCGTCATGGTTGAGTATTTTGATGAGCGCTATGCAGCCCTTACAGAGACGGCAGCCGCAGCGGCTGTAGCAGCAACAGGGGGAGGAGCCGGTAAAGGTTTTCAATATCGGGACTTCGATAATACGAAGCCCCTACCTTTGATGGGGTTCAGGATCCGATTGTTGCTATACGATGGTTGTCAGATGTGAAGGGATGTTTCTTCACATGTTCATGCCCTGCTGATCAGAGGGTGAGATGTGCTCTGAACCTGTTGAGGCTCGGGGCGAAGGATTGGTAGAGGTTGACTACGGGGTCATATTCGGATGCGCAGAGGGTTGCGGTTTCGTGGGATCAGTTCCGAGAGATGTTCAGTACCCGTTATGTTCCACGGGTTAAGAGGGAAAGGTTGGCTCAGGAGTTCTTGAAACTGAAGCAGGATTCGGAGTCTGTGACGGAGATCACCAGGTTGTTCATTGAGAGGGCGATGTTTTTCCCGGAGTTTGCTTCGGAGCAGGCTCAGATGTCCCGATATCTGAGTATGCTCAAGAGGGATATCAGACAGTTTGTGTCTACGCAGAGGTGCGAGACCTTGCTGGAGTTGCAGGAGGCCGCCAGGCGGCGTGAGTTGGAGATTGAGTTATAGCTGAGAGAGCATAGACAGGCCCCGATGCAGTCGCAGCCAGCGTCGAAACGGTCCAAGACCGTTGATTCTAGGATGGGAGATCAGGGCAGCTGCACTTGTGGGAAGTGCGGGAAGGGTCACACCGGAGTTTGTAGGTCCGATGGTGCGTGCCGCAAGTGCGGAAGAGAGAGGCATTATGCGAGGGATTGACGTCAGTCAGCTCCAGTTCAGGATATGAGGATTTGTTATCAGTGTCATCAGGTTGGTCACATGAGGGCCAACTGTCCGCAGCTTGTTGCAGGACCGGCGCAGGCTCTAGCACCGGCCACTTTGAGGATCACGGGTGGAGGTCAGGGTGGAGCAGAGCCCCCGAGGGCTCAGGGACGTGCTTTTCATCTTATAGCAGAGGAGGTCAGGGCAGAGCCGGATTCAGCTGCGGGTATGTTCCCTTCTTGATATCTTGTTATTTTATGGTTGTTATGGAGTATATTATATGTTGGTATTGTTCGCATAATTTATGGTATTGCATTCGTTCGATCTTTCGGGTTTATTGTATTATTGAGGGATCGGTATTTAAGGGTTGAAGTTGGTTAGTTTCCAAGGGATTAGTGGTCAGATTTTGGTTGATTGATCTTGTTGTCGAGTATAGCAATTGCGATTTGAGAAGTGTTCAGCGAAGAGTTGAACTCCCTCAGAGTTCGAGATGTGTGATGTCGGGAAAGTGATTTTGTGAAGGTTACTCGTTTTGATTCGGTTCAAGTAAAAGAGAATTTGATGAGTAAGAACGTTTAAGTGGTGCCATTCGGGTCACCAATGGTTGGTAGTCAGTGCTCTAAGTGGGGAGAATTGGAAAATTCTCAGGTAGATCGACAAGTATTGAGGTTTATTAGCCGCTGAGATTCGACAGTGTTTCAGTCAGCCTAGAGTGTAGGCTGGTGAGAGTAAGTGACAGAATAATGGGGACAGGGAGCAGACCATGGGTTCAGGAAGGTTAGTGGTTGATGTGAGGCTTGGGTTTAGGCCATGGAAGGATTCCGGGATCGAAACGAGAATTCGGAACCCCTAAGGGGCTAGAACAGTATGTACGGGAAGGATTCTCTGGAAGGATAGTTGGAATGACGTATGATAGTTTGAGCGGTCCGTGAAGACTGAAGGCCGGAAAGTGTACCGGTCAGGTCGAAGGCTCGGGGAACGGTTCAGACAAGCTGAAGGCCCGGAGGGCGGTCCAGACATGCTGAAGGTTCTGAGAGTGGTCCAGATAGGCTGAAGGCCTGGTAAGGCGATCCAGTCATGTTGAAGACTCTGTATGTGTTAGTGGATCAGTATGAGGAGAATGAGTGAATTTGTCGCCAGGTTATGGTAATTGAAATGGTCTGGCCCCAAGTATTGATCATGTTAGTGTAAAGCAATGCATGGACCCCGAGCGTCCTTGCAAGCAGAATCAGAGTAGGCGAAGTCAAGAATATCAGTTGCTCTACATGGATAGTGTATAAGGGAGTTTAGCTCAGTGGTACGCGCAGGCGCGTAAGAGTCGTTGAATGAATTTTTTTTGCCTGGAAAGGAAAAGGGTATGTAGCTCTGGAAGGAGCGTGGGCCCTCCGTTGGGGGAGGAAGTGGAGTAAATGGATGACCGTCGTGCCTCAATCATTAGTAGGAGGTACTGGATTGTTCCAGAGATACGGAAGCACCTGCGGGTTGGCTGCTCGTTGAGGTAGTGGCAAATTTTGAGTAATTGGAGTCTGCAGTGCAGGAGTTGTTTTGAAGGGTATGTTGCAGTAGGCTTCGAGGACGAAGCCTAAATTAAGTGGGGGAGAATTGTAACGCCCCGTTCTTGAAATATCTATTATGGGTTCCCGAGAACAAGAGTAAGGGCGTTTCGGTCCTTGATGTGGGTATAGAGTTTGGTGGGAACGACTTATGATGGAGGAGATGTGTAAATTAAAGATATTGGCAGCAATGGTCCCTAAGGGGGGGGGGGGGAAGTTTAGCAAAGGGGTCCCATGCATGCCAAGCGTGCATGCATGTGTTTGGCTGGGTACACCCAACGTAAGCTGGATGTACGCCCAGCATAGTGGAGGAAAGGAACGCGGAGGTCTCTCGACGTACGCCCGACGTACTGGATGTACGTCCAGCATACGTCTATCATCCAGAAACCCTAAATTTAGGGCTAGCCACTATATAAGGAACATAATGGTTCTTACCCTAGCCTCCATAAGCACTCTCTTATCCTCAGAAACCCTAGATAGCCGTCCCACCTCCATTGTTGGGTGTGTTTGACCTTGGAAAGCTTGTTTTGGCAAAGGAGAGTCTAGAAGAAGAAAGAGGAAGTTGTCAAAGAAGGAGTTGAGTGGCTGGAGCTTGTAGATCTAGAAAGATATCATCTTTTGAGGCTCTTTTGAGGAAAAAAGTCTCTGGCTTGACAATCATATTGTGTAGATCTATCTGTTGTGAAGTTTTGACATCATTCTTGTCCCAAAACCTCATCTTGATGCATGTTTCGAGTTGGCTGAGATTAGCTGTCCTTTTAGACCTTAGGAGAAGTCTTGAGTAAGAAAAATGAGGTCCCAAGGGCTTTGGTTGTCTCATATGTGTTATAAATAGGTCTTAATGGATTAAGACCTTGGATTAAGAGCTTTATGGACGTCCCAAGTAATAAAGTATGAGACTTTATGAATCCTAGGCATATTTGGTCTAGGGATCTCAAGTTTGGGCTTAAGAGCTTAAGCCATCAAGATCTTATGAGGATTTTTGTGGAACTCGCGTACGCCTCGCGTAGGAAGCGGTACACCCGACGTACGGGGTCAACAACCCGTTTTCCAGTCAACCTGAGTCGAAGTACGCCCCGCGTACCAGAGGAGTACGCCCAGCGTACGCCCTCTGTTGAATTTTCATTTTTGGGCCTTAAGAGATTGGGTTGTTTTTTGGCTAATAGAGCTTGGGCCGTGACTGGACATTATGGATGGAGAAATTTGGACTTGCTAATTATTATGGACCTTGGATCTAGGCCCATTTAGTGAGGTGGGCCCAATTTAGTAAATTGGGCCAATATTGGGCTTTGCTTCGGACTTTTGGTCTTTGGGCCATTAGTGGGCTTGAGAGCTTATCTAGTGATGGGCCTTTCATATTTTGATTTTTTGGGCCTTTAGTCGTGGACCAGATTGAGTTAAGGGTAAATTGGTCAATTTACCCTTGGAAGGATATTGTGCTTGGTCTAATGTTTGTTTTGTCGCTTCGGGTAGTTCGGGATTTTTGGTGAGGCGGCAGTTCGGGAATCTGCTTCTTTAGTTCAGAGTTTCGGCAGTTGCGAGGTGAGTTATCCTCACTATATCAACAGGGTCTAAGGCACCAAGTTCGGCCCTTTATCGGATTGTAATCCGGGTATTGTTGTTATGTTGTTGCTTTGCCATGTTTGCATCCTGGTAGTTAGGATGGTATATGTTAGAGACCTGGTTAAGGTCGGTATCCTGGTATATAGGATGATGCTATGCTAGTGACCGGTTAGGTCGGTATCCTTGTTAGGATGAGGTTATGTTATGTGATCTGCTAGATCGGTTTGATTGGATGTGGATTGTTATATGATTATATGTTTATGTGCACATGGTTGTTGGATTGGGGTTGGGTTGAGGCGGGTCCTGCTTTGTGTTGTAGGCTAACATACCCAGGGCGGACCGGTTATTCCGTAGGCCCAACGAGCGGTCCGGATAGGCTGTAGGCCCCAAGAGGGCGGACCAGACGTGTCGAGGCTCGGAGAGTGGACCAGGCCGACTGAAGGCCCGGTGCGGGCGGACCAGTCATACTGTAGACTCAGAGAGTGGACCAGGTGGATTGAAGGCCCGGTGCGGGCGGACCAATCACACTGTAGACTCGATGTATATGGCTAGACTCGGAAGGTAGACCAGGTGGACTGTAGGCCGGTGCGGCGGACCAGTCACACAGTAGGCCCGAAGTGCATGGCTGTTCTGTATCGGTTATATGTTATTGTTATGTTTGTATGGCGTTGGTATTTTTGGGGTATCTCACTAAGCTTTCGGGCTTACAGTTGTGGTTTAAATGTTTCAGATACTTCAGGAGATTGTGGCAAGGCAAAGGCATGATCGTACCGCTCCTCGGGTTTTATGTGTTCACGACGTGGATTCTGGGAAGTACTCTGATAATAAATGTATTGAAAACCTTTTTGTAATAACTTTATGAAATTGGGTTGTTTTTGAAAAGTTTAAATTGGTTGGAATTTTTAGAGTGTTACAATATATATATATATATATATATATATATATATATATATATATATATATATATATATATAGGTTCAGGTAAATTTGAGACCATTCTAATTTTGTGAGACCAAATCTAAAAATAATTTTAAAATGCAAAATAAATGGAAAAATCCAAAAATTCTTTTTTTAAATGTTATTTTCGGAACTTGAATTAACTAAAAAAATATATTAAAAAAATATAAAAAAAATAAAAAAAAAATAAAAAAAAATCCGTTTTTTTTTTGAAAAATACGTGAAATATTCTAAATAGAATATTTCACTGACATATTCTAAAAAATAATTTTAAAATGCAAAATAAATGGAAAAATCTAAAAATTCTTTTTTTAAATATTATTTTCGGAACTTGAATTAACTAAAAGAAATAAAAAAAAATTAAAAAAAATAAAAAAAAAATTCTATTTTTTTTTGAAAAATACGTGAAATATTCTAAATAGAATATTACACTGTACATATTCTAAAAATAATTTTAAAATGCAAAATAAATGGAAAAATCAAAAAATTCTTTTTTTAAATATTATTTTCGGAACATGAATTAACTAAAAAAAATAAAAAATAAATAAAAAAAAAATAAACAAATGCGTCTCACGGTCTCACAAAATATAAGTGGTCTCAAATGAACCTAACCCTATATATATATATATATATATATATATATATATATATATATATATATATATATATATAGATAGATAGATAGATAGATAGATAGATAGATAGAAGGAGTAAATGGTAAAAAAAAATTACACGAATCTTT